>NC_087070.1:18545160-18768367 GCF_963678635.1 Symsagittifera roscoffensis | reverse complement strand
GAACAAAATGGAAACTACCCATTTTTTCAACAACGAAAAAACAATGCAAATAAATATTATACTAAAAACCAACCTCATCATTACGCACAAAGTTTTTTTCCATCAGATGATGATGAATACTATAATCAAAATCATCAACAATTTTCCTCAAACCAAAGACCTCGTTTTTACAGTATTAATCAACCGGATATTTTCGAACCAAACAAACAAAATGAACAAATAGGACAACTTAGAAGTAATCCAATAACTTACAATAATAATTTTCAACAACAAAATCCAGTTAAAACACATTCATATCAACCAACTCAGATGCATAATGAAATCCCACTACCATATTATTTACAGCAACACGAAATAACAAAAAGCCAACTAACAAACTTTTCTCAAATGCCACACACCGCAGAGTCCCTACAAATGGCTATGAATCCATACCTAATGGGTGGATCATCAATAACATCAAATAAACCACTAATGGTATTCGCAGGCACAGATTCTGAATATTCTGTAGAAGAATATCTAAACTCAGTCACAGTAAATTTAAATTTAAATATAGGACCTGAACCAGTAAACACGCCACTTCATCAAAATTGGATACATAGACGCACAGCTCTAATCCAAACTACCCTTGACGGCGCAGCTCAAAAATGGTTTTCAGTTTTACCTATAGAAATAAAATTTGGAAAAGATTCACACAAGAATTCTTAAAAAATGTTTGACTCAGAAAGAAACAACCAACATCAAAGAGTTTCAAGCAATGATTTTCGTAGACTACCCAATGAAACAATAAAACAACTTGCAGTAAGAATAGAAACACTAGTCCGAAAAACATATTCCCTTAATACTCATGATTATAAAAATACAAAGTTTTCAGAAATCCTAATGATGACTCTAACACCTCAATTGCGAAAAACAGCAACAAAAAAGAGAGCATCACATCCTTCCTCAATCCGAGAACCAGATTTAGATTTTAGAAAACTAGTAGATAAACTAGAACAAGCAGAGATCATTATGAAACTAGAAGAAACATAAAAGTTAAAACTACAATATGTAAACAACATTCAAACCACTACTTTACAGATAAACACAGATATCAACGACTCTCATACTGATTTATCCTAGAAAATCACCGGAATCTTAAACATCTACGAGAAAAACCCAAACTTTAAAGGCAAACCATCATTCAAAAAATGGTGTAATTATTGTCGACGATACGGACACAGTATTGCTGAATGCAGACAAAAACAACAAGATAATCGAAATAAACCACAAAAATATAGAGAACCCAACAAATATTTTTATCAATACATGAAGAAAGATCAAAATTTACCCATCAAAAACTTTCATAGCAGTAATAGTTCAGAAAAACCCCTTCCAAATAACTCCAACTACTCTAGACAACAATCACCCTATAATACAAATTATAGAGGACGATCACCATGCCAAAGAAATTCACAGAACTTCTCACAAAACATGTATAGTCGATCACATAGTCGAAATAGTCAATATCAAAATAAATATTCAAGATCAAATTCAAATCAACACAAATTTAATGACAGATCCCATTCAAATTCTAGAAAAAGAATTTATTCAAATAATAGATCTAGAAACTCTTCATACAATCGATAAAGAAAATATTCAAACGATCAGAATAGAAACTATTCAAACAATCGAAACCCTAGATATCAAAATAATCGATCACGCGATTATTCAAAGAACAGATCAAAATCTAATAATTATCAAAATAGATCACGCGCTAGATCACAGAACAGAAGCTCAAGCTATAACGACTGACAAAGAAACTACCCTCAATCACCACATAGGAATAACACACATAATCAAAATTCACAACAAAATTATAGGAGTAATGCATCTAAACATCAAAGACAAATAAATCAAGTACAATCAACTGGAGAAACTCAACCAGACCCCCCGGTATTGACAAAAACGAAAGCACTGAATTGCAATTAAACAACATAAATTGCGAGTTCACAGATAGCGAAAGTGATACAGAAAACACAATTTAAATTAACATGATAAACGTTGGCAATGACTATGAGCCTATTATATATGAACATCCGATATATTCTCACATATATCAAAACCATGATCAATTTCTTTTAAATTATTATACAAGACCTATACCCAATAATACAACAAAAGAAAAAATACAAAAAATAGTAGAAAAAGTAACAAAAGAAAAATCCACAGCATCCTCAAACACAAATAATATTCATCAAAACATAACTAAAGAAACACATTCACGAAAAGAAAAAACATGGACGATTCCCTTTCTTTTAAAACGTCCAAAATTAAAACAATTGCAAACACCAGACCTTAAAATATAGATTTTTCAATCAATTCTGGAGCAGAATTACATGAGAAAAGATCAAAATTTACCCAACAGAAACATTCATAGCAATAATAGTTCAGGAAAACCCTTTCCAAATAACTCCAACTACTCTAGAAAACAATCACCCTATAATACAAATTATAGAGAGCGATCACCATACCAAAGAAATTCACAGGGTTTCTCACAAAACAGGTATTGTCGATCACATAGTCGATCAAATATGGACAATTCCACTACTTTTAGAAAGTCCAAAATCAAAACAATTGCAAACACCAGACCTTGAAATAGACTTTTTAATCGATTTTGGAGCAGAATCACATGAAGAAAGATCAAAATTTACCCAAGAAAAACATTCATAGCAATAATAATTCGGGAAAACCCCTTCCAAATAACTCCAACTACTCTAGACAACAATCACCCTACAATACAAATTATAGAGGACAATCACCATACCAAAGAAATTCACAGAACTTCTCACAAAACAGGTATAGTCGATCACATAGTCGAAATAGTCAATATCAAAATAACTATTCAAGATCAAATTCAAATCAACACAAATTTAATGACAGATCACATTCAAATTCTAGAAATAGAAATTACTCAAATAATAGATCTAGAAACTCTTCATACAATCGATATAGAAATTATTCTAACGATCAGAATAGAAACTATTCAAACAATCGAAACATTAGATATCAAAATAATCGATCACGCGATTATTCAAACAACAGATCAAAATATAATAATTATCAAAACAGATCACGCGATAATTCACAGAACAGAAGCTCAAGCTATAACGACAGACAAAGAAACTACTCTCAATCACTACATAGGAATAATAAACGTTATAAAAATTCACAACAAAATTATAGGAGTAAAACACCTAAACATCAAAGAAAAATAAATCAAGTATAATCAACTGAAGAAACTCAACGAGACCCTCCGTTACTGACAATAGCGAAAGCACAGAATTGCAATTAAATAACACAAATTCCGAATTCAGAGATAGCGAAAGTGATACAGAAAACACAATTTCAATTAACCTGATAAACGTTGAAAATGACTATGAGCATCTTATATATGAACAACCGATATATTCTCGCATATATCAAAACCAAGATCTATTTCTTTGAAATTATTATACAAGACCTATACTCAATAATACAACAAAGGAAAATACAAAAAATAGTAGAAGAAGTAACAGAAAAAAATCCTCAGAATGCGCAAACACGAATAAAATTTATCAAAAAGGACCTAAAGAAACACATTCACAAAAAAATATGGACAATTCCACTTCTTTTAGAAAGTCCGAAATCAAAACATTTGCAAGCACTAGACCTTGAAATAGATTTTTAATCAATTCTGGAGCAGAGTCAAATATTATAAACATTCCCACCTGGAAGGAGATCAAAATTCTTCATCCACAACTGATCCCCTTCAAAACAACAAGTAGACTAGCAACCGCACAAGGACCATCCTTAACAAACTATGAAAAAAACAACTCTTCCTTGTTCCCACTCGAACAATGGAACAGAACAAACTCATGAGCAAACCATTTAAACAATTCTTCCATACCTTTGATAAAAAACACAAATCATTGGAATTTCTTTTATTGCTAAATATATACCAACAATAAATATCTTAAATAGTAAAATTCATATAGAAGACAAAAACACAAGAATGAAAAATACCTCTTTGACCTTTTTTCAAAGAATCATTAAACAACCACCATTTTTTTTTCAAAATTTTACCCCATACCTAATCAGGAACGAAACCACCTGAAACCACTATCAGGAAACATGTATAACTTTTCGATTAAACAAATTCACCAATATGATAAAGAGCAAAACAAAAAACATCTCTTAATGTCTGACCTTGAATTCAGACCAATTCACAAGTTTTTCCGAGTAAAAATTTCATCGATTAAATACATGAAAGACTCAAACTCTGATATGATTTCTCTACACATATATAACAATTCCCCATATGAAATAACCTTACCACTAGGACTCTTAGGTTATTGTGAAACTAACGCGACAATTTCTCCCACAAAAGAAATAGCGTATAGAGTAAAAAATATTTTACAACTATTAGATATATGTCAATCAAAATTTCTTGATGAAGAATTGTCAATTAATAATATTTTAAGCAATGAAAAACGTATTACAGAGTATTTCCCAAAGACACCCTATATCAAACAAACCTTTCAAATCTCAAAAAATGCAAAAGAACAGCAAAAATTTCTAACAATTTTTAATTTCAACACTCTCAGACAACACAAAAAGAATTCGAACAACTAGCCGACCTATTATTAAAATACCCAAAAGTTTACGCAACATCAAAATTTGATGAAGAAAAAATAAATTCAAAATTACATTTACCTCAAAAAACAACGAGCAAGTAAAGTCCCATTTCATTTGCAAGTTAAAATTAACCAATTACTTGAAATACTAGAACAAAATGAAATCATCTCTTCAGTAAATAAACCAATTCAGGTAATTCTCCTAAAAATAAACGGTAAACACTTTACAACAGCAGATATGAATTGTGCATATAATCAAATGCCACAAGATGAAAAATCACGACGATTAACACAATTCGTTTTTGGAAATCATCAATACGAACTCAACAGAATATTCTATGGAATTTTCATTCCACCAGCAGCTTTTTCAGCATTTATGAGTAAAAATTTCAGACGATTAATACTCAATAAAAATGCAATTACATATTTAGACGAAATTTTTATGCAATCACATACCCAAGATGAAAAGTTTACTGTCTTAGAAAAATATCATCAAATATTACTACAAGAAAACATGAAAGCAGCCCCAGATTAGTCACACTTTTTCCTAAAACGAGTAAAATTCCTTGGACATATTATAGAAAGAAACACACTAACTCCATTAAAATTTCGTATAGACGCAATCCAAAAACTCCAACCCCCTTCAAATAAGAAAATGATTCAAGAATTTCTTGGAATGTTAATTTTCTTAAGTAAATACGTACAAAAAATTCAGCTATACTTAAGACCATTTTACAACATCCTTAGACAGCAAAATAATTTTGAATGGACAGCACAACATCAAAAGCGATTTGAAGAGATGAAAACTTTTCTCACCGAACAATTATCAAACACTATCCCAAATCCCGATCAAACATTTTATGCTATGTGCGACGCCTCTAAATTTGGCATCGGCGCAGCATTATAACAATCTCACAATGGAACAAATAAAATGAACCTCATTTCAGCGAAATCTAGGCTATTTACACAAGCTGACTTAGCTTCTCTACTCTTATGAGAGAAGGCACAGCTATAATATATACACTTACAGAATATGAATTTTTAATACTTGGATCTAAACATCCAACAGTTTTTTTTACAGACCATAAACCAATAGATTTTCTCTTTACACAAAAATCAAACCCAAACCATAGAGTTTACAGATTTCAACTTATTTTAATGAAATTTTCAAACACACATATAGTTTGGACAGCAGGAAAAACCTTGCACTACCCGACACTCTCAGTAGAAATACACCACTTGAGTTATTGACACGAAAAACAACATTTGAAATACCACAAAAGATAAAATTTTTCCTCCCAAAAGACAACACCTTACCAAGATTAAAATGCAAATATGCAGTAAAAACTGATGTAGAACAATCACAAATAAATAATCTACAACATTTTCCACTATATCTAGATTGCCAAAACAACCACTACGAAGTAAATTTACCAGGAACATCTACATTCAAACCGATACCATACGCTTTATGGATAAAAAACAATACACAGCAAAAACCACTCAAACAAAAACTATATTAAAAAGATCTATTCCCTTTAATAGAAAAAGAAAATCTCACTGTTAATGTAAATTTATCACGCGCGTTAAATACTGATTCCAAATATACAATTAACCATGTTTTTAACCTTCATGACCCACTAGATACAATAACTCTATCAAAATAGGAAATTGAAAACATTTTTCAGCCAATAACAGAAACAATTACACTCGAACTATTACAAAACATCAAAGCCTTGACCCAGTCATTAGACAGTTAAAATCTTGGCAAAAATATAAAACCAAGCCACTGAAAGCCGATGCAACCATACTAGGGAATAAAACCCTTTTAAGATATTTCAGAAAATTTAACGGCACCCCAATAAATGAAAACACGGACATCCTAGAATACCAAACACCTGATATCAAAGTACCCTGCTTACCATTAAATATGATGCTTACAGCTTTTTATACCTCTCTTTCTTTACACACTAAAGGACATTCAAGAGCAGAAAAAAACATATTCAGTTTTTAAAATCCCAAATGCACCGATTTGGATAATAGTATTATGCAATGATTGCATAACATGTCAATTAAACAAACCATACCCAAATCAAAAACTAATAGCAGAAAAACAAGATTTTAAAGCACAAAGTTTATATTTCAATCACAAAATCTCTTTTGATACAAAAGGACCAATATCACCATCCTCAGAAGGATACTCATATATAGTGGTATTAGTAGACGCATTCACACACTATGTAGCACTTAATCCAGTACCTCATTGTAACGTTTATTATGCATATACAACACTTTATGAACATTGGATAGCAAAATTCGGTTTACCCGGAACCCTTGTTACAGACAACGGAACTGAATTTATAAACAACGAAATCATTACATTAAGTCGTTTATACAACATGAAACACAAACCACGTACATCTTATGCACCCTGGTTTAATGGTCGAAGGCATGAACAGTTCACTACAAGAATATCTTAGATGTATCATCAACGGATATACTGAATGGTCAACAGATGTAGAATTATTCCAACTATCTTAAAATTCACAAATCACAACAACCCTAGGACTATCACGCGAAGAAATAGAAACCACGGAAACCAATAATAATCACAGCAAATTCTTCAAAAACGCACAAGGTTTTTGCCAACTAAATAAAGAATCAATATTTTACAATTTACCACTACACACCCATGATGAAGATCATTTTCATCGTCCACAAACCTTAAAATTAGCTACCGGAGCACACACTTAATGGATTTTAAAGAGAGACAAAAAACACAACGAAATTTACCAGAAAGTAACAAACAACTGTTACAAAGACAAAACATAAATTCCCAAATAATTTTTCGATTTACCACAGCTACAAATTTAAAAATCGGAACATATGTTTTAACTCCAAACTTTACAACGCAAAAAAAAATTTCAAAAAAATTGCAACCACTCCGAAAAAGACCGTATCAAATAATTGATAAACCCACGGATGTAACATACAAACTTACAGACTTGAACAAAAAAGAAATCGTTCAACATCGAAACACTCTTTTACCTTACTACCCTAAAGAGTACGCACTTCGAGAACTTACTAAATTATACTCTTTTACAGACTTAAAATCAATCAAAATAGTTCAGAACAAAAACCAAATCAAAACGCTGATATGCAAACCATACAAAAACAATCAGATAAAAAGGAAAAAAAAAACTTTCCAAACAAATATCAAAAAAGTAGACACACACTAGACAACAAAAAAAACCTGAAATAGAAAGAAAAAATTGAAAATTAGAAGAAAAAGTTATACCACAAGATCGAAAAGAAAAATCTCCACATAAACAATCATCACTTCAAAATCAGCCACGAAAAGATTACAAAACATTCATCCCACAATCTAAAATACTAAAGAAAGTTGAGTTTCAAAAACCACTTTAAATTCATTCATATTTTCACCTCTTGAAGATATTTTTATGGACTGAACATTTTTCTCAAAATTCATGCTGAAAAGCCTTTAAGCAAATTAGTTCAAATTCAGCCAATTAGAAGCTTTTTCGAATCATCACCTCATTTTTAACACGACTTCATTAGCCGACAAACAATCACCCTCAAGCAAATCTCTAACTATAACTCAAAGACCTCCAGGTCAAAAATAAGCAAACCACTAAACATTGACACTTGAAATAAACAAAGTTTCAAAGTTACAACCCTCCCCTATCAAGCAGCACAAAGATCAACAATATTGTACCAACTATGACCTCAAAAACACCTCAGGCAAAATTATTAAATTAGCCTAAAGAACAAAAAGGACCTGATCATTTAGCCTAAAGTGCGAATATCTCTCAGATACACCAATCATCCGATAAATAACAACAAACCAAGAAGATGCTTAGGAGCCCTCCAAACTTTCCCCTCTCAAAAATTGCCGAAATACAACCCACTTGTCAAAAAATCAATAAATAATCCGACCACACTTGAATTTAGCCTCAAAAACAAAAAATAATTTGACGAAGAGACCACTTCTGCAAATGCTTTTTTCTCAAACAGTTCATAAAATTCGTATCATACTTTCAAATCTTTTTTCAATACTTTCCAAATTTTTCAAATCTTTTATATCCAACATTTTCCAACTATTCATCCTCACCCTGATAATTTCTTGCAACTTATTGATCATTTTTTATTCCCTAGCCCAACTCTACATAAACCTCTCCAAAATCCTTGACCACCTCTTTAGGTACGATACTTCAAATAACCATCTAAATGTTTAAACATCTATTCAGTAGAACAGATGTTTTCCACATTTTTATAATTTTTCTCACATTTTTGACATCCCTGATAATGACAGTATGCAAATGTATAAAAAAGACTATCGTAACTTTCGCATTAGCAACGATACTAGTAAACACAAAATTTCTTCTTAAATAATTTTCAAAAAGTTTATTCAAAATTGCTAATCAACAACCCCCACATCAATCCCCACCAACAACGTCCCAAGATCCTCCAACAACACCAACAAATATGCAAAAAATCATTACTCAATCGTCAACACGCATCTCTTTTCAAGACAATCCATACACATTTGGAGAAAGACACGCATGATTGTCCGAACCATTAGAACCAGTAACTCGCCAAGCACCTCTAAGCGAACCACATTACGAACCAGTATATAATATATACCCCCCTCTCCAACAAGATCTTAATAGAACAAGACACCAAAGTCAAAACCAAAAAAACCAAAATACACTCGAAATCAATAGACAAATTATTCATCCACGACAAAATAGAAATTTACAAAACCCCAGAGTTCAATTCAGCATACCTCACTCACCTACAACAAATCCAACAAACCTTTCTAGCAGTACAATTCAAAGTACCCCACAGACTCCAGTACAACAAAAGACATCGAACATTCATTATTTAGGTTCAACCCCTACTTCTGAACAAATTAGAGAAAACCATTTTAAACCCCCAGCCACTACAGAACATCTCCCATTTTGGATGACACAAGCTTTCACCCAAGGCGAACCAAATTTAACAAATTTAATAAATGACCCAATAGACGTTTCATCTGACACATTTTTGTCCCTAACTGAAATTCTTTCACTTCCCTCAACACCTTCATTAACTTCAATTTCACAAACAACAATTCCTCCAAATTTTCCTATCAATCTCGACGCCAGATATAGATAAAATTCAACAAATAACATACAATACGATTAGATTGGAATGCATTCGTAGCACCCCCTCCGTTATTTGGACAAAATGACGAAAGTCACAGATTAGACAACTGGGCACTAAATAGATTAGAATATGGACAGGACATTCACAAAGATATTCAAGATCACAATATACAAATACTTAGACAAGACAACTTGACATTAAAATTCGAAATCGCAGTAAGACTTATCAATATAGTTCACCATCCCTTACCCGTAGCACCTCTAAATATAACAGCTCAATCTTTACCCTACCCCGTTTATAACCACAGAAGTAATCTACAAATACGATAGATACACAAAAAAGACAATAGGATATATCACCTTTTATAATCCATATTCAGGACTGTCATACACATGTATATTTTAAAGATAATAATTTTTCAAACTATTTTCTTTTCAAATTTTTCAAAAACTGACCCCAGCAATCCTTCACCCCGAACCGAACCCCAGGATTTACTAGTCACATATTATAACTGTGAAGAAAATGAACAAAAAACATTACACAAATATGCTAAAAACCAAATAACTCTATATGAACCCGAACCACAATCAATCGAAAGAACAAACATAATAGCAACACTTTACTCAAAAGCCAGAGCTACAACACTAATAGGATAAAAAATCACAGCAACATTCTCCGAAAAGAAAGTACATTGTTCACACGTTTCAAACGGAAATAAAAACAGATTAGATCATGAATCTTTCTACCAAATTAACATCTAAAGACTATTGCACCTCAGCGCTGAAGATTGCAAAAACGAACTTAAAAGACTAAAGATCATGTCAGACAAAGGCACAAAAAGAAAAATAGTCAATTCTCAAGTTTTTCCAGACTGAGCACATCAAGCCGAACTTGAAAAATACCAAGGTCATTGAAGACTAGATAACAAATTCCCCTTTCACGGAGCACATGGAAGATTAACATTTGATCTCCGTGATAAAAATTGGATACCACCTATTGAAATAAACAATCCTCAAATTGTAAAGCAGATACAAAAAGTACAACTGGAAAAAACAATTTGAAAGTACAACTAAAACGTGGTTTAAAAGATGGCATTATAATTTATCAAGGAATCAGACTCCCTTGCAAAAACGACCAAGGATATTGCGATCCTACTACGCGCACACAGGCAACAATCGTTTGGTTCCCTGAACTCACTTGTACAACATTTCAAGTAGCAAAAATACACGCTAGAATGATAAAATTTCATCAAAAATTTTTTCTTGAACCAATCCCGTTTGAAGATGTTAAACCTGACCAAACTAGGCAAAGTAATTATAAAATTAAAAACATCCATAATATAGAAAAAAATTGACACGTTTCCAAACATACCTAGAGACGGAATTAGCATGTAAAAACACCGAGCAACTTTACAAAACACAATATTCAGAAATTCTTGTCGAATACGAAGACGGTTTCGACATGAATACAGAAAAATTAATAACATATCAAATAGGTACATCACACTCAACCACTGACAAAAAATCATATGTCCCAGTAAAATTTCAAAAGAATACAGGAAGAACCGCTGGAAAGTTGAGACCACAAGACACAGACAGTACACGCTTACAAGAGCTATCACTAATGAAAAAAACTCATTTTGGCGCAATCCACTATGACATACACTTAGACATGAAATTAGATTACACAATAAGTAGAACTTTTCAAGAAATGTCTTTGACAGAACTTGAAACACTCCATCAATTATGCGAACTTGAACGCACACAAATTTTACAATCACTTGCGCTTGCAGTACCAAAAATCCCTAATGCAGGTTATGTATTGTCAGGAAACAGATCAAATTTCATAGACTACGAAGTAAACATGTTATGGTGTTACGCTTGTATCAATAAGTATCACCTTTGTATGTTTTCGAAGACAAAAGATGCTTTCAGAGAATCCCAATATTCTATAAAAATAAAGTACATTTTGTTGATACACTCTCCCGCAGAACTTTTTTTTGGGATACAGCAGTCCCATGTGGATCAGAAAACAGCCTTATGGTAGTAATATTAAACCCTGACGAAGATAAATACTATTTTCTCACACCATACCCTACACTCATGCAAGCACTCACAAAATTTTCACCAGAAAGCATTAGAGCTGTTGCCCGCAATCCTAATATCGATTTACAATCAATCGGCATATACTCTAAATCAGACATTCAACATCCCATTCGAATACAACAATTTCAAGAATTACTCACAAAAATGGACACAATCCAACAACAATCCATAGATCAAAACCTACACAAACTTGCAGAAACAGCAGGCTTTTCAGACATATACGCACAAGACTATAGCGGATATTTTAAAGATATAAAAGGTTACATTTAGTCAAACGGCGAAACATACAGACCACATGATATATCACCAATAAAAATCTTTAATTTTGTAAATTTGAAAAACGAACTTCTTGCCTTTCTAGGATGGCCCTACTACATGTTAGAAAGATTGATTCTATTATACGCAACGTTTAATTTTCTTGGATTTCTTTTCTCTCTCTTAAAAGGAATCTACAATACATGCGCAATACACACACAAAGAAATAAACAAGCAAGTGTAGCACGCATACTTTTCGCAGGATTTTTTCGAATATTTTCAACATCATTTTCATCATTGATTGAAAGTCTTTTTGACGCTCAAATTAAAGAATACAATACCAAGTTATCAACCACCCCAAACACGTATGACGAATCACGAAACAATACAAATACAACGCCCACAGCACCACAATTACAAAACCTCAACAATAACCACCCCTCATCATTGGTACCACGAAATTTTAGAAATATTGCCCTATCAGCCCTATTGACCTTATAACTTCAAGATATAATTATCCACAAAGCCCAATCCAACATAAAATAACCCAATAACCCAATATAGACGACACATACGAACAAGTTATAGAACAACCACATACCACTAATTTTTGTTCTCAGAACAACCATCTTTTTAGCCCAAGATGAGCCGCAAAATTGGATCCCTAAATCGATCAATTTCCCACCCAGCCAACCTTCAGAACAACATCCCCATCATCCCACTTTTTGCTTTCCTCCCACCTCAATCACTTCATTCTAACATTTCAACCAGCATGGAATCAGATACTAATTCCATTACAACATTATATAACACCATCTCCCAATGCAACAAGTCCGATATCGAAACACACGCCGAATTTGAAAACTCTGAACCCAGTCCATCTACATTTTCCCAGCCTCCCTTTCAACCTCTCAATTCCCAAGTCAAAATTGAACCTCTTTCCCTTCCCTCTCCCATCTCACATGTCACACCCACATATTCCCCTCTAACCAGCGAATCATCTGACAACAACGACCAAGATCACACACAAATATCACATGAACTTGATAATTTCATAACACTACAACAACAATTGCAACACCCTCAAACACTAACTATTCACCAGCTTTCACGATCTTTAACATCATCAAACCCATCAACCCCAACCCCCTCTTCAATTTATACACCCTCCCAAAACCCCACTTCCCCATCAACCCCTTCCTCTAGTACCAACCAAGCTTTTAAAAAAATTCCCAATTACCCCATTCCCATCTAACCCAGGAACATCCATCACATTTATAAATCATCCACTTCACACTAATACGAAAGAATTTTTACAAATATGCCTACCCTTTTTCTGACAATATACATACTTCCATTCCGACCCCATTGATGAAAAACCCAATTATGTAAGCGAGCATGGCTTATATCCCACACTCTCATGGACATCTCATTATCACTTTAATAATCCATTAAAATTACCACTATATAACATCCCTCATAATAATGAAGTAAGCACCACCTACTCTACCTTCTAACAACATCATTAACCCCAAACCAGTTCACGCAAATAGGATACAGAGAATCACTAACCAAATTCACTGCACCTAAAGCTAATTACCCCATCGATTAATACGATCAAAATATCATCCGACCAAATGAAAAAATTTGTCTAAGCAACGACCCATATACTAATCCTCAATTAACCGAAAAATGTTTTCTTAAAACCTCATACACATTCACCCTCAACATCCTAAATAAAAAATACGACAAAGTCATCTCCGCAGTACTACGTAATACTAATGCGTATGAATCATACTTTAACAAATTCAACCATTTCTTACTAACTTTTCATTTCCTGACACACAAAGAACGTGTTTTGCACTGTTCTCACGAAGTCATGTTACGAACTAAACAAACACATACGTACACTTATTTAATTTTATTCAAAGTCATTACACTGACAGTACACCAGCACGACAACCTCACCATAGATTTCAATACATCAACTCAAAATACACATCACTGTTTTTTTTTAACTTCACCTTTTGTATTAAAGACACTAATCTACAAGGCAACCTCCGAAATTATGATCCCATCACTCAGATGCATATCTTCTGCCCACTAAACAAATTCCTAAATGTAGACGAATCCCGTCCACTATTTGTCCCTCATGAATTCCTTCAGCCCGTCGAAGTCCCCATCCTAGAATTCATATATAACACAAATTATATAACCTAATTCAAAACACACCGTATGAACAATCACCTAACACTGAAGAACGTAACATCATTAAAGCACTTGAATTGCTTTGGCCACTTTTGCATACTAAACACATCATTCGTTTGTTAGCTAAACTACTAACCTCATCTGATATTCACCTCATCTGACATCCACAATGTTTTTCCTCATGACTTTTTCACCGACGATTAGGTAATATGAATTCAATATTTAACTAATTAATTCAAACAACACTAACCATTATTATTCAATGTTTTTTCTTTTTCTTTAAAGGCACAATCATCAATCATCAACAAAACAAAGAGCAAAATAAACAGCAGAAACTGTTTTTCAAATCATTAATTTCTATATACCTATCCAATAATTGAAGCAATAAATTACCCCGTACAAAGCAGTAAATTATTATATAAATTTTTTCCTGCAAAGCAGTAAATATTCATAAACTGAAAATAACTTAATTATTTCAACCCCCAAATCAAGCAGTAACATTTATAATTTTAAAAGTAGTAATTCAATAAAAATTGTTCATAAATTGCAAAAGCAGCACTAACTTTTTCAAAGACGCTTCTTTATTTTCTCTCGCCCAAATATTCTATCCAAACTCGCATTGCTCGCCCGCAAAGAATTGTTCAAAAATAATGAATTTGAGTTACATCTTTCACTGATAACAACTTTAACAATTTTAACACGTCTCAAATTTTCCCTTAACCCGGTTGGAAAGGAGTTATATATTAATCCAAACTAACCAACGCAAGCTTACTAAATACCATAAACCACAACCTAACAGCATGACTAAGAAAAGAAAACCCACGGTACCCAATCTGGATTAACACCACCTTAAGACCTGGATAAATTATTCTTTTTAGAACTACTTTTAAGTCTGAACACAAAAGAACAAAACACCAAAAGGTCGAAAGACAAGCCCAAAACAAACAATTTGATTTTTAAAGAAAAGACAAAACTAAGTCAACAAAAGAAAACACTACTAATAAAAATTGGCACGAAAGGTTGAACCAACACAGGACCCTCCAAAAAGAGAGCACGAAATTATACCCTCACTTCTGGCCTAACAACCCACTAGAAGAGGACGTCTTGAGTATGCTCTATAGCCGGCCTCATTCACCGTGCTACATCCACGCTTTGTGACACCCACGACACTATTTTTGACGAGATTTACTCAAGTGTGAGTAACTCTTAAAATTAACCGAACTAAATAAAAACGCTTTTGCGATAAAAACTAATACAAAGATCATAACTAAAAAACAAGATTAACAAAGATTTGTATATGTAAATGATATAATGCAGTATATAGATTATAAACAGCCCAAAGGTGAGCAGCAAGGAGCTTGACAATCCAACTACGGAATGGCAAAACCCACCTGATATGCTGCATACAGTCACTACACTCAATGGATTTAGAGTACAACTTGGCATCGCAGAAAAGGAAATCCATTGCAACAGAACAATGGCCATCTCGATGTTCAAATAATTCGTACAGATCCAAGTCAGCAGACATTTCATCCAAGCTCAAAATTCACGCCAATCCCAAATGAAACCTAAACAATAGTTCTCCACCAAACAAGATTAAACTATCATAACAAACAATTTGGAAATCAGATTGACTTCCAGAAACAACAGCAACAGTTGGCGGTCACAATCATTGTCGAATGACAGACTGATATCGACGATTCCATCTTCCTGGAGCAGACGGATAAGACATCCTTCTCCAAGAACGAAACAGAAATGATGCTCGAGAAATACAAACAAACATCATCCATCCTTCATTACAAATGATAGTCAAAGAACAAAAACTAATACTCTCTAAGCCCCGGATAAGTGGAACCAGATTCAAACTAGTATTTATCATTGGTTATTTTTATGATATTTCATCTTTATAAAACAATAAATACTAACCATAATACTCCATAAAGATAACAACCTATTTATTTGTAAAGTGTTGAAACTACTTGTAGTTTCAACACCAGAGCAATTTGAATTAAACTTAGAATACAGTTGTTCTCCTTCTGGAACTAACTCGCGTAAACCGGTGTACACTAGATCTATTGAGACTAGGAGATATAAGAATAAGATTAAGATCGGTATTAGACCGCCGAAAATAAGATAGCGTGACGAGCGGACGGTGTACCTTATCTGAAATTACTCTATGAGTACAGTTACCTATACATAACTCAGTAAACAAAAGTTTTGACAAAAGTAGCTTTTCATATTTGTTACCAGAAGCCGGGAATGAAAGTTGGGCAACAAGTTTGGAACTAAATGACTGAAAAACAAGTTCCAAAAGTTTTAGTTTTTTTTTCTGCAAAAAGACTGAAGAATTTTTCAAAAGCAATGTCAAACTTTAAAAAAAAAAGCGAATATCTGATTAGTGCAGAAACTTTTGCTAAACAACTCAAATTGAGACAAATCAGGAACTCAAAATAGAAAAAAGACGGAGATGTGAAACCTATCGTTTGGATGCTTCGTGTGTAAAGCGCTGGAGGCACTGTTCTCCCGAGTTTTGAAAAGTGCTCTCAATTTTCAGTTAGAGTTTTGTTCTTCAGCCAGCATTTGAAAACATCTGCATACTCTTTTTGTAAACTTTAAAGAGTGCCAACCATTTAAATTTAATAATTGTCATAAGTTTTGATTCGTAAAATGCTTTCAGTTCAATGAACAGTGAAATCTTGCTAATTTATGTCATGATTTTCTATACAAAACTTTTCCTTGATTTTTTTTTCATAAAAGTATCTTTCTTCATAACACCAGAAGAAACAGAAGAAATTGATCACTTGGCTGGTTTTTTAATCAAAAAGACAGTTGACCTAATCTTTTTTAGATTTTAATAATAGTCAAATCATGCTGCTAAGAATTGATAGAAAAAACGAGATCAAAGTAAAAGCTTGCGGCGTTAATTGACACGCTTGTTGCTCCTTACTACATAGGATATCTACAAGACTCTTTAAGCCTGTCAGTTTTGTTCGTTTTCTCCCGGTAACGTACCATTGTGCACGATGTTCATTTTTCAACATTAAAAGCATTTAAAAAAATTCTTTTAAAAACATTTGAAAAAGTTGCAAGGCGCTTCAAATGTTTCATTTTTGAATTTGTTCCAACAAATGATGATAGTATCACATAGAAAACTTAACTTAATTTTAACAAATCAGCATCTGAAAACTGTCACAATTCTTCGTTCACAAGCACTGATATGATTAAAATATAGCTGGGTAGTAAAATGTTAAAATTACGTCCATTAAAGCTTGAAAAAGGCGGAGAGAAAATCTAGAGATTTGAATGACCCGTAAAGCAAGTTTAGTTTTGAATTGCTGTTTTATATAACTCAATGTCAACAGTAGTAGTAGTTTGCATAACTGGAAAGGTTGAGCCTGGCAAGGAAATGAGCAGGAGAAAACAACTTTGTTTAGCTTTTCAATTGGCTGATGCTTACTTCTGAAATACTCTAGAATTGTTTACAAATATAGTTAGCTCTACTGGAAAACTATTTTCCCTTTTTTCAACTAAGATTAATGAGAATGAGTTGTCGAGATCCCACCTGACCCTGAAACATCCATAGGCAATGCGTTGGCCCAAGTAACTTGAACATCAGCGCACAGAATCAAACAGAATTTATGGATGGGGACTGGTTCTAAAGTTACCAGCTTCAATCGCCCATTTTGTTTCGAGTGACTTTTAAACGACTATGTGAGTAGCTCTGCAGATCAAAAGCATCTACCCAGTGAGGAAAAAAACGCTTCGAATCATAGAAACACCACAAGTCGGAGCATCAATGCGAACGCCTAAGCCACAGCATAAAAAATAAATCTTCAACCTCGTCACAAAAAATCACTTTTTCAAAAAAAAATTTCAAAGAAATTCATTATCAGCCTCAGTTGAATAAACAGACGGCTTAAAATTTTAGGTATATTAGAAATAGCACTACCAAAATAGCGCTACCAATAAAACTTCATATATGTGTAAAGAACGGTTTATACAGCTCTCTCATACCCACCTGCTACAACTTTCCACAGTATCATTAATCAAGTTAGATATAATAATGGTGAATAAAATATTGAAGATGATGAAGCCAGATGACGCCATAGGCAGAAAAAAAAATATAAAACATTAGTTGAAATAAATATGAAAAAACAAGGTGAAATAAATATTGGTAGAACAGAGAATGCTACACATAGGCGTACCAATAAGAAAAATTACGATTAATGTTGTCAATTTTAAAAAAAATAGAAATGAAAGGCTAAATCCTCAGAAACTTTTAAAAAAGCAAAATTTGAAAGAAAACAATTTTTCATAAAAAGAACTTAAACGTCAATCGAACCGAATTGGAATATTTTTGAATCAGTTTTTTTTCCAATTCGTAAAAAAAACGGACTGCACCTTTTTTCATCAGATACACCCAACTTGTTGCCACTGTCTAACAGTAATGAAGGAGCCTCCCTCTAATACTATCTAGAAGTAAGGATGATTTACACGGATAATCAGATGCCCATTAAGGGCCGCAGAAAAAATGAGTGAGCAGAAACTCAAAGCGTATAAATTATTCCAAAGTATATGCTGCAAAATACATATAGCTTTGACAAGAGAAACCAAATTAATTTGTCGGAAACTACTTCGATCAAACCAAGCTACTGAGTCAATTAAAACGCCTCAGCCGAAAACTGGAATCGAAATAACAGCCGCAAACAAGAAATATCATCTGATGTAATCAAACGTTATGGCAATAATGCAAATACAAAAAAATAACGCGGAGTAACGCCATGACAAGAACAGCACTATAGCTTTTGACCCGCAAGTTTGGTTATAATCGATAAACGTTTTGAAAACAAAATCTCTTTTCAAAACGTGAATAATCCTTAAAACCCAATTTCATCATAAACCGTTTTTGTGCCGTAATTTGACTCAGGGTAGTTCAACAATAGCTTCCCTCAGGATGCATTATGATGAAAATTATTTGATTCAAGATGCGTTTGATAATCTTGCTTCAAACATTTCCAACCCTTCATAAGAATGATAGACTTATAATAATTTATGAAAGAAGCAGTAATAACTATCAAATTTATGGTAAATTTCACTAACTTGCTTGCTTTGTTTAAATTTTCTCCATATAAAAACGTTATTCATTTAGAAACGTTTTCTTGAGAGGCTGTGTGACGTAACAGCCTAACGTCTCAAATTAAATATTTGCCAACATGATATAAGTGATTAAGTATTAAACCTTAATATTGAAATGGAGCTAAGATTTATAAATTTTTAACAGAGTAAGCATTGATAATGGATTCTACCAATCATCAAGAGAACTAACTGCGCTGTGATAAAATTGATCAAATACTGAGAGAATTTTTTCCTCAAATCTTTCACTAACTTGCTCAGAGATATGAGAATGGAATCTAGGTTAATTGGCCTTACTCAAGCAATCCTCAGTTAAAGATGTGCCGAACTGCTTGAAACATAACAAAGTACTTTCAAATAAGGATAACTTGTAGCACTAATTATTAAAATCACTGCTCGAGAACAATCTACAGAAAAACTAAATATCAGACAGAAATGAGTTTTTTTAAACAATTGTGCCGACAAAGCCTGCCATATTCGCATTTTGTCTTGCAAAAGAGAACTAGACAACTATCGGACTTGAAAATATAAGGATAGCGGGTTACTGTGCAATGAGCACCAAATATTGCAACAAAAGTATAACCGCAAGCAATCGCGTTGGCCCTAGTAACTCGAATTTCAACGCCAATTTGGAAGAATTACACAAATTACTGAAAAGGGACTTCAGATGAATGAGCACGATATGTAGAAATTCCACTTGACCCTGAATCATCCATAGACAAGGCGTTGGTCCAAGTAATTTGAACATCAGCGCAATTTTCGCAAGAATCAAAAATCAAAAAGAATTTATGGATGAGGACTGGTTCTGAAGTTACCAGCTTCAGTCGCACATTTTGTTTCGAGTGACTTTTAGATGACTATGTGAGTAGCTCTGCAGATCAAACACATCTACTCAATACTGCAAAAAACGCTTCAAACCATTGAAACCCCAAAATTCAGAGAACCTTTGCCAACACCTGAAACAACATCAAAATAAGCAAATTTTCAACCTAATCTCAAAAAATCTTTTTTCATAATTTTCTTCAAAAGTTTACCGCCCAGCCCTAATTAAATAAAAAGACAGCTAAATACATTACGTATATTACAAATAGAGCTAACAAAATCAACACGTGTCTTTGATGAATTGAGAAAACTCTCAGTTATTAAAATTATTACCGACAATTTCCGAAAAACAATATCCGAAGCCAGATGACGCCCTAGGTAATTAATAAAACATTATTACGATAACGAAAATTAAAAAAAGTAATGACGAAATTACGCCATGACAAAAACAGCACAAAAATTTGAGCTACCTTTCGGAAATTTTGACTAGCGAGTTTAGTTATATTTGATACACTTTCCTAAACAAATCTGTTTCCATACTGTGAATTTTATCATTATTTGATATTGCCACACCTCGACTCATGGTAGCTCAACAATCACTTTCCTTGTGATGCATTATGATGAAATATATATTTTTTTCAAGATGCTTTTCATACAATTATTTCGAAATTTTTCAGTTTTTCGCCCGGAGTTACACAGTAATATTTTATGTTAAAAAAGCAACAGTAGCTATCAAAATTGATCGTAAATTAATGTTAACCTGCGTGTTTTTTTTTTAATTTCTCTAAATAAAAAAGTTTTTCACCTGAAAAAAAATTCTGGAGATGTTGTATGACGTGACAGCCTCATTTGCCATTTTGATATAAATGATCACATAAATCACCTGAACATTAAGCAGGAGCTCAAAATTATATTTTGTCAACGAGGTAAGCATTGTTAACTGATTCTATCAAAAGAACTAACTGGGCTCTAATAATGTTGATCACAATGCTGAGAGAAAAATTTTCTCAAATGTTGCTCTAAATTGCTCACAACTATGAGAATAGAATGTAGAGTAATAGAACTTATTCTCGAGACAATGATTTAGCTGAATACAACGATAGAATGTAGCGCTAACTATTAACATCACAGTAATATTTTATGTTAAAAAAGCAACAGTAGCTATCAAAATTGATCGTAAATTAATGTTAACCTGCGTGTTTTGTTTTTAATTTCTCTAAATAAAAAAGTTTTTCACCTGAAAAAATATTCTGGAGATGTTGTATGACGTGACAGCCTCATTTGCCATTTTGATATAAATGATCACATAAATCACCTGAACATTAAGCAGGAGCTCAAATTTATATTTTGTCAACGAGGTAAGCATTGTTAACTGATTCTATCAAAAGAACTAATTGGGCTCTATTAATGTTGATCACAATGCTGAGAGAAAAATTTTCTCAAATGTTGCTCTAAATTGCTCAGAACTATGAGAATAGAATGTAGAGTAATAGACCTTATTCTCGAGACATTGATTTAGCTGAATACAAGGATAGACTGTAGCGCTAACTATTAACATCACAGCTCAACCTAGTCTAAAAAAATCCTTTTTCATAATTTTCTTCAAAAATTTACCGCCCAGCCCTAATTAAATAAAGAGACAGCTAAATACGTTACGTATATTAGAAATAGAGCTAACAAAATCAACACGTGTTTTTGATGAATTGAGAAAACTCTCAGTTATTAAAATTATTACGGACGATTTCCGAAAAACAATATCCGAAGCCAGATGACACCCTAGGTATTTAATAAAACATTATTACGATAACGAAAACTAAAAAAAGTAATGACGAAGTTACGCCATGACAAAAACAGCACAAAATTTTGAGCTACCTTTCGGAAATTACAAATTTTGACTAGCGAGTTTAGTTATATTTGATACACTTTCCTAAACAAATCTGTTTCCATACTGTGGATTTTATCATTAATAGATATTGCCACACCTCGACTCATGGTAGCTCAACAATAACTTTCCTTGTGATGCATTATGATGAAATATATATTTCTTTCAAGATGCTTTTCATACAATTATTTCGAAATTTTTCAGTTTTTCGCCGGAGTTACACAGTAATATTTTATGTTAAAAAAGCAACAGTAGCTATCAAAATTGATCGTGAATTAATGCTAACCTGCGTGTTTTGTTTTTAATTTCTCTAAATAAAAAAGTTTTTCCCCTGAAAAAAAATTCTGGAGATGTTGTATGACGTGACAACCTCATTTGCCATTTTGATATAAATGATCACATAAATCACCTGAACATTAAGCAGGAGCTCAAAATTATATTTAGTCAACGAGGTAAGCATTTTTAACTGATTCTATCAAAAGAACTAACTGGGCTCTAATAATGTTGATCACAATGCTGAGAGAAAAATTTTCTCAAATGTTGCTCTAAATTGCTCAGAACTATGAGAATAGAATGTAGAGTAATCGACCTTATTCTCGAGACAATGATTTAGCTGAATACAACGATAGACTGTAGCGCTAACTATTAGCATCACAGCTCGAGAACAATCTACAGAAAAACTTAGTTTCAAACAGGCAAGAAAAAATGACAATTCTGCCGACGAAGCTTGCGATATTCGCATATTGCCTTTCGTTGGAGAATTAGACAATTATCGAATTCGAAAATATGAGTATAGCCGGTTAGTGGGCAAGAAGCATCAAATGTTCTGAAAATTGTCTTTAAAAAAAAACTTTTTTCCGAAGAATTGTAGATTTTTCTGCCTAGTGTGATAAAAAAATTGAACGAAAAAATAAAACTTAGAAAAATTCAATAGCGATAGTAAATTAGGCCAATTGGAAAAACTTTTTGTAGTACAATGATTCGAAAACGAAAATTTTAAGTGTTTTAAAAGTTTTTATTTTTTTGGCGGAAAACTTACAAATTTTTAAAAAGTTTTGATCCCCAGTTGCGCTAAAAAACTCCAAAATCAAATTTAATTCTTGGAAAACTATATTTAGCAGACCTCAAGAGAAAATTTCAGTCGAAGGACTCATCTAAAATTTGAAACCTGTTTTTTCTTGAGACTGAGAAGTTGTTTCAAAGATTTATCTCGTTTAAATCCCGATGGGAAGATCTTTAAATAGTGTATCACTCGACCCACTCTCGTGAGTTTTTGTAGTACCTGATTTATTGTAGAAAAAAAAGATAAAAAACTAATACATACCTCATTAGACAGCTCCTCATTTTTGTTCGAAGGTCGGAACTTTGATCTGAAATCTGTAAATAATCTACATCAGTAACTTACATGCAATAAGAAATTTTTTGCTAACAAGTTATATTTGTTGACAATTCAATGACTGGCTAAAATGCAAAAAAGGATACTTCACTATGACTTGTCCCCTCTCTCTCTCTCTCATCGGTAGTTCTTATTAGAAACTGAAGGGTTCTAAGACATATGAGAATGGAACCTAGGGTAATTGGCCTTAGTCAAGCATTCCTCAGTTAAGTGCTCGAAACATAACAAAGTACTTTTAAATTAGATTAGCTTGTAGGCCTAATTATTAACATCACTGCTCGAAAACAATCTATAGAAAAACTAAATATCAGACAGAAATGAGTTTTTTTAACAATTGTGCCGACAAAGCTTGCCATATTCGCATTTTGTCTTGCAAAGGAGAACTAGACAACTATCGGACTTGACAATATAAAGATAGACGGTTACTGTGCAATGAGCACCAAATATTGCAACAAAAGTATAACCACAAGCAATCGCGTTGGCCCTAGTAACTCGAATTTCAACGCCAATTTGGAAGAATTACACAAATTACTGAATAGGGACTTCAGATGAATGAGAATGAGTTGTCGAAATTCCACTTGACCCTGAATCATCCATAGACAAGGCGTTGGTCCAAGTAATTTGAACATCAGCGCAATTTTGCATGAATCAAAAAGAATTTGTGGATGGGGACTGGTTCTAAAGTTACAGCTTCAGTTATCGTACATTTTGTTTCGAGTGACTTTTAAATGACTATGTGAGTAGCTCAGCAGATCAAACACATCTATCCAATACTGCAACAAACGCTTCAAACCATTAAAATCCCACAAGTCAGAGAATCTTTGCCAACACCTAAACCACATCAAAATAAGTAAATATTCAACCTAGTCTCCAAAAAATCCTTTTTTTTGTAATTTTCTTCAAAAAATTTACCGCGCAGCCCTAATTGAATAAAGAGACAGCTAAAAAAGTTAGGTATTTTACAAATAGCGCTAACAAAATCAACACGTGTCTTTGATGAAGAGAGAGAGAGGAGACAGTTATTCAGTTATTAAAATTATTACCGACAATTTCCGAAAAACAATTTCCGAAGCCAGATGTTGCCATAGGTATGTAATCAAACATTTTTACAATATTGCAAACTAAACCAGTAACGACGCAGTTACGCCATGACAAAAACAGCATAAAAATTTCAGCTACTTTTCGGAAATTACAGTTTTTGACAAGCAGGTTTAGTTATATTTGATACATTTTCTTAAACAAATATGTTTCCATACTGAGAATTTTATCATTAATTGTTTTTGCTACACCTCGACACAAGGTAGCTCCAATAATTTTCTTTCTGATGCATAATGATGAAATCTATTTTTTACAAGATGATTTTCATACAATTATGTCGAAAATTTTCAGCTTTTCGCCGGAGTTACACAGTAATATTTTATGTTAAAAAAGCAACAGTAGCTATCAAAATTGATCGTAAATTAATGTTAACCAGCGTGTTTTGTTCTTGATTTCTCTAAATAAAAACGTCTTTCATCTGAAAAATAATTCTGCAGAGGTTGTATGATGGGACAGCCTGATGTCTTAAGTTAGATATTTGCCATTTTGATATAAATGATCACATAAATCACCTGAACATTAAGCAGGAGCACGAAATCTTATTTTGTTAACAGAGTAAGCATTGATAACTGATTCTATCAAAAGAACTAACTGGGATGTAATAATGTTAATCAGAACGCTGAGAGGACAATTTTCTCAAATCTTGCTCTAATTTGCTCAGAAATATGAGAATTGAATCTATACTAATAGACCTTAGTCTCGAAACAATGAACTAGCTAAAACACCGTTAGCTGGTAGCGCTATTTATTAACATCACAGCTTGAGAACAATCTACCAAAAAACTTAATTTCAAACAGGTAAGAAAAAATTACAATTCTGCCGACTAAGCTTGCGATATTCGCATATTGCCTTTCGGTGGAGAATAAGACAATTATCGAATTCGAAAATATGAGGATAGCCGGATACTGTGCAAGAAGCATCAAATGTTCTGACCGTTGTCTTTTAAAAAAAAATTCAATAGCAATAGTAAAATAGGCCAATTGGAAAAAATTTTCGTAGTACAGTGACTAGAAAAACTAAAACTTTAGGGTATTTTAACGTTTTCGTTTTTTTTTGGCGGAAATCTTACAAGTTTTTAAAATTTTTGATCCCCAATTGCGTTAAAATTTTCCAAAATCGAAATTAATTTTTCGAAAACTACTTTTAGCCCACCTGAAGGAGGTATTTCAGTCGAAAATTTCATCTAAATTTTCAAACCGGTTTTTTCTCGAGACTGAGAAATTTTTTTCAAAGATGTATCTCGTTTGCATCCCCATGAAAAAATCTTCAAATAGTGAATCACTCGACCCATTCTGGTGATTTGTTGTAGTACCTGATTTATCGTAGAAAAAAGATAAATAAACTAATACACACCTCATTACGCAGTTCCTCATTTTTATTCGAACGTCGGAACATTGATCGGAAATCTGTAGACAATCTACATCAATTTTTACAAGCAATAGGAAAATTGTTGCTTACAAGTTTTAGTTGTTAACAATTTTAAGGACTGGCTAAAGTGCATAAAAATAATACACCACTATGACCTGTCCCTTCTCTCTCTCATCGGTAGTTCTTATGAGAAACTGAAGAGTTCTAAGACATATGAGAATGGAATCTGGGGTAATTGGCTTTACTCAGGCATTCCTCAGTTAAAGATGGGCCCAACTATTCGAAACATAACAAAGTACTTTTAAATAAGATTAGCTTGTAGCGCTAATTATCAACATCATTGCTCGAAAACAATCTACAGAAAAACTAAATATCAGACAGAAATGATTTTTTTAAACAATTGTGGCGACAAAGCCTGCCATCTTTGCATTTTGTCCTGCAAAGGAGAACTAGACAACTATCGGACTTGAAAATATAAAGATTGCCGGTTACTGTGCAATAAGCACCAAATGTTGCAACAAAAGCATAACCGCAAGCAAACGCGTTGGCCCAAGTAACTCGAATATCAAAGCCCTTCTGGAAGAATTCAACAAATTTCTGAAAAGGGACTTCAAATGAATGAGAACGAGTTGTTGAGCTTCAACTTGACCCTGAATCATCCATAGACATGGCGTTGGCCCAAGTAACTTGAACATCAGCGCAATTTTGCATGAATCAAAAAGCATTTGTGGATGGGGACTGGTTCTAAAGTTACCAGCTTCAGTTATCGCCCATTTTGTTTCGAGCGAACTTTAAATGACTATGTGAGTAGCTCTGCAGATCAAACACATCTATCCAATACTGCAAAAATGCTTCAAATCATTGAAATCCCACAAGTCAGAGAATCTTTGCCAACACCTTAACCACACCAAAATAAGTAAATCTTCAACCTAGTCTCAAAAAATCCTTTTTTCATAATTTTCTTCAAAAAAATTACCGCGCAAACGTTAAAAACGTTAGGTATTTTACAAATAGCGCTAACAAAATCAACACGTGTCTTTGATGTGCTGAGAGACAGAGCGAGGGGACAGTTATTCAGTTATTAAAAATATTACCGACCATATCCGAAAAACAATTTCCGAAGCCAGATGACGCCCTAGGTATTTATTCAAACATTATTACGACAATGCAAACTAAAAAAGTAATGACGCAGTTACGCCATGACAAAAACAGGACAAAAATCTGAGCTGTCTTTCGGAAATTTTAGTTTTTGAAAAGGAAGTTTAGTTATATTTGATACACTTTCTTAAACAAATCTGTTTCCAAACTGTGAATTTTTTCATTAATTGTTTTTGGTACAACTCGACTCAGGGTAGCTCAACAATATTTTTCCTTGTGATGCATTATAATGAAATATATTTTTTTCAAGATGCTTTTCATAAACTTTTTTCGAAATTTTTCAGCTTTTCACCAGAGTGACACAGTAATATTTTATGTTAAAAAAGCAACAGTAGCTATCAAAAATGATCCTAATTTATTGTTACCTGCGTGTTTTGGTTTTAATTTCTCTAAATAAAATCGTCTTTCAACTAAAAAAAAAGAGAGGTTGTATGACGTAACAGCCTGATGTCTTAACTTAGATTTTTTCCATTTTGATATAAATGATCACATAAATCACCTGAACATTAAGCAGGAGCTCGAAATTATATTTTGCTAGCAGAGTAAGCATTGTTTACTGATTCTAACAAAAGAACTAACTGGGATGTAATAATGTTAATCAGAACGCTGAGAGGACAATTTTCTCAAATCTTGCTCTAATTTGCTCAGAAATATGAGAATTGAATCTATACTAATAGACCTTAGTCTCGAAACAATGAACTAGCTAAAACACCGTTAGCTGGTAGCGCTAGTTATTAACATCACAGCTTGAGAACAATCTACCAAAAAACTTAAATTCAAACAGGTAAGAAAAAATTACAATTCTGCCGACTAAGCTTGCGATATTCGCATATTGGCTTTCGGTGGAGAATAAGACAATTATCGAATTCGAAAATATGAGGATAGCCGGTTACTGGGCAAGAAGCATCAAATGATCTGACCGTTGATTTTGAAAAAAAAGTTCATTAGCGATAGTAAAATAGGCCAATTGGAAAAACTTTTCGTAGTACAGTGACTAGAAAAACTAAAACTTTAGGGTAGTTTAATGTTTTCATGTTTTTTTTTGGCAGTAACCTTACAAATTTTTTAAAACTTTTGATCCCCAATTGCGCTAAAAATTTCCAAAATCAAAATTAATTCTTCGAAAATTTATTTTAGCCCACCTCAAGGAGAAATTTCAGTCGAAAAATTCATCTAAATTATCAAACCGGTTTTTTCTCGAGACTTAGAATTTTTTTCAAAGATTTATCTCGTTTGAATCCCGATGAGAATATCATGAAATAGTGTATCTTTGTTGATTTTTGTGGTACCTGATTTATCGTAGAAAAAAAGATAAAAATCTAATACACACCTCATTACACAGTTCATCAATTTTATTCGAACGTCGGAACATTGATCGGAAATCTGTAGATAATCTACATCAATTTCTTACAAGCAATAGGAAATTTTTTGCTAACAAGTTGTATTTGTTAGCAGTTTCAAGGACTGGCCAAACTGCATAAAAATCATACACCACTATGATCTGTCCCCTCTTTCTCTCTCATCGGTAGTTCTTATGAGAAACTGAAAATAGCACTAGCACATAATTTTGATAAAAATGAAGGTGCAAATTTTGAGACGAACACTGAACCAGCTAGGTATATGAAAGAGAATACCAAATAGGACTCTGAAGAGGGTAAAAAGCCTGTACACAAGGTTCCACTCAATGAAGCCATTGATATCGCTCTTAAAAAATTAACCAGCTTGTGTGAGCGCCTGACTTGTCAAGAAGTTCAAGGAAACGCGTTTTGTACATGGATGCCAGTAAAATCCATTTTCAGTGAAACGGCACATTGTATGTATAGAAGAATGGATTGGCCATGGGTGCAACCCTGGCAGACAACCTGGCAAACCTTTGGTTCTAAGACTATGAGAAGGTTCTGGTTCTGAACATCTCTCAAAAAAATATTATGCCACAGGACAGGGACAAAAATTGCCCAATATGCAGTAGAAGCGTGACTTTCAGAACCAAGGCAGTGGAATGTTAAGTTTGTTTGAAGTAGTATCACAAAATTTGTGGTGGCATTTCGGGTGAGGGTTAAAAGGGTATATCAAAAAAATTTTGTTTCTGCAAATAGTGCAATGAAAGGCGTGAATGTGCGCTGACGACAGCAGGTGTGAAGCTTTTACTACGATACGCAGACGATTTTGTGAGGACTCTTAAAGGCGACCCGAGCGTGGTTTTGAAACAAAACGCACCCTAACTTTTAGTTCACACTCGAAACATCTAACGAAAACGGTGACTGGCTTTTTTAGATGTTCAAATAAACGTGAATGGCAACAAGCGAGTTAAATATGGATATTACCAAAAAACAGCGGATACTGGCACGCTTCGAAATTTCAGAAGTTGCGCACCACTACAGTACAAAAAAATATAAAAATGAAAGCGGTGCACAGGGTTCGTAGGAGCACATCTACATGGGAGTTTACCCTGATGCAATGATGATCTATAGACAGCAATGGAAGGAAAACTAGTACCCAGTGGAGTGATCATCTAAGTTTGAGTCGGAAACACTAAGCAAAACTCTTGGGGCAGAGTTAATTGCCACTAAGACAGACTTTCGGGCAACAAATGACAAGCGAGACGAAAAACCCCCAATGCACATGCTTCACAATCGAGAAAGTCAAACCAATGTTTGCAAACATTGCGCACAGCATCACGAACGCACAAATTGTTGTGTTCACAGACGGGAAACTGAGAACTGCTCTTCAATCCTTTAAGTCGTCATTTGCCGTTGATCTGAAATCCAATCTGTTCTACAAATTGTCTCGTTATGGATCTTAGACAAACTGTTTGATTTTCGGCCACAAGGATTTAGGCTCAGAAGAAAGAGGACTGGCCTGTAGGCATACACATATGTCAGTGTGGGGATGAAAGGACCACAGCACAATTGTGTTGGGAGATAAGAGATCAGTCAAACAACGCATTGAAACTCCTAACATTGGAAGCGCTGCATATTAGGAAGTTGAGGCCAGCGATCATCACGCGCGATGAGTTCAGGAGTAGGGAGCTAACACTTAAAATTTAGTCCAAAAACTTTTGTGGCTTGAAATATTGAACATGTCAATCGGAAAAAAGTAAAAGTGAGTACAAGAAACGCAAGTAAGATTTGAAGTCTCAGAAATTTGAAGGAAATTAAATATTACAAAATTTTATGAAAAAATGCTTAAATTTGATTGATGGAAAGATGAAAAGATTTTTTTTTCTTGTTTAAAACCACTTAGTTTTGATGTCTGAACGTCTGTAATTCATTTTAAGTCAATTTTATTTACCTGAAGATAGACATATTTCCAAAAAAATTCGAATTCACATTTAATATATCTTTTTTCGTAATTGATCAAAAAATGTCGAGTAAAACTTTTGTTAGACGAAATAAGTCAGTTTTTTGTCGAAAAATTTTTTTTTGAAAAATTTAAAAGCTTGCCGTTTCTTAGATTGTTTTGCTTTTTATACAAAAACCATTGCGTTTCCTCATGATTTCATTCTTTCCTCTGGTATTTATTCATTTATTTTTGCATCGGAAGCGTAGTGATTTCCGCTTTGACTATGTGAATTCAATGATCAAGTGAATCTTACGATCGAGAGGCGGCCAATGAAAAGTTTTACAAGAAGCAGAAGAAGAAGAAGAAGAAGAAGAAGAAGAAGAAGAACAAACACTTCAATTAGTATACAAAATAGTCAATGCAATAGTATTATAATAGTATAAAATTAATAATACTTAACATTTAATTTAGCAACTCAACTTTGAATAAAATTAGATGAATTTATTACATCATTAAACCATCAATTTACGAAGAAAAAAGTGAAGTTAAAAATAATTGTTCACCCGTAAAAATTGTAACAAGGTAAAATTTTTAGAACATTGTCAAACTGAACATATAATTGCAAATCAACTAAAGGAACGGAACTCACGCCGTGTATTTGTATGCGTACATATAGGATTAAATTTTATTTCAGTTGTTATAACTCTCTTAGTTTATTCTTGCACATTGGTGTGGTAATTTACTGGGAAAAGATTTCCAAGTTTTTGTCGTCTGATTAAAAAAACTTTTGCAGAGAAGCAGTCGAACAAAATTTATCAAATATTATATTTACAAATAATATTACAAATAATATATACTTATCGCTGTCTGTAGCCTCAGTGCGTTTGTGAAAGCTTGCTTTTTGTTCGTAAAATACTGATATAAACATGTAAGACATCTCAGCTCAAATATTTTCTCAATTCCGATAAATGATTAGTTTTTTGGTAGTTCGGCAGAAAATTTAAACCTTGATCTGAAAAATGTGCGTTTCAAAGCCCAGTTCAACTGCTTTTCTAAGGAGTTCCTTAAGGGTGCATTGATTTGCTCCATAAACATTGCGGCATAATCTAAATAACTCAAAATTAAACAAAAAAGCAACGCAATCAAAAACAATGTGAGAAGTTGTTGTCATATAGTATCTATCGTTCTGATCGCTTGGGCCAGTTTTCATAAAATTTTTTGTTTGAAATTGAAATGAAAGATTAAAATCAAAAATCAGACATCATATTTTGCATTCAGTTTTCTTCGCTATATATGGGTCATTAAGAGTAAAACGATCAGTTTTCACATTTTGCTTATCATTGTTTTGACAAAAGTTAGAAATTCTGAATTGGATGCATTCCAATTCAACTGATTTTCGGCAAACACTCAGTGAGTTGCGATCAACTTAGTGAGTTCGAGCAAGTCTCTTTGTGACTGATTCAACGCATCATTTGAAGTTAGAGATGATGCAAATATCATACATTCGTCCGCGTATTGCATCAAAGTACATACACGAGATATTAATTTTTGTCTATCATTGATAGATAAGTTGAACAACATTGGACCTAGTACCGTACCTTGTGGCGCACTCCTTTTAACCTCAGTGCTGTCCAATAAGTTTCCATTCGCAATAAGCAATTGAAAGCGTTCATTCAGGAAATCTTTAAATTATGGATTTGCTTTCATTGAAAATCTCATACAGAGCCTTTTTTCTAAAATATTATAAGAAATAGAATAGAAAGCCTTTGAAAGATCAAATAAAGCAACATTAACATTTTTTTATAGAATATATTTCTTTTTGAATAGTTTTTGTAACGTAAATCAGTGCATCTTGTGTTGGGAATTTTTTGCGAAATCCAAACTGAAATAGAGTCATTGTTAGACGTTTGTTCAAATGTTCTGTTATTATAAGCATGAAATTTTTTTTCAAAAGTTTTGGAAAACGGACATGTTGTTGACATAGGGCGATAATTTTTTGGATCCAACGGGTCATCTTTTTTGATTAAATGTGTTATATTTGCCTTCTTTTGTTCAGGTGAAAAAATTTTCTCATCTATGCAGGCATTAATAAAAAAAAGTAAGGTTAGCAAAATTATTGATTGGCCGTCGATTATTGCGGTAGAAAGTCCAAGAACTTTTCTGATTCTTGCTTCTTGAAGTACATAATTGCCTTATTTCACTGTTTTTTGCTGAGAATATTGTGTGAGTGGAAGTTCAGACATAACTGGAATATAAGAATGATAATTAACAGAACTAAAAATTTCGCCTAAGTTTGAAAATTAAAATGATTTGCATTTTTTCTATTCTGAGTTGTCATTCGATTGGTTGAGTTACGTTTCGCCATAATTCTGCAGCTGCATGAACAGGAACCACAAACCCGGTTGATAAAATTCCATTTTTGCAGAATTTGTTCAATTGAGACTAGGCACTTAGCCAATGCTTTTCTTGCTCATCTTGAAATAAAATGGCCAAATGTTAACGACAAAGACCTTAGTTTTGCCAATTTTCTATCGTACTTTGATTTCGATAAACTGAAAACAGTTCTGACTTACTTTCAAAATTCCGATGCACTCTGAATAAAACCATTGTGTTTTCAGCATATTCGGTGCATGTTGGTGAGGAGCATTAAAAAGAAAGCTATCATCAACGAAAACATGTTTTGTGCGTCTGCGCATGAGTATAACTGATACCAAAGAAAAGCGGAAAAAGTTTTACAAAAAATTGATTTGAGGTAATTATCTTTGTTGAAAGTTTAAATAATTTTGACAAGATCTTTCCACATTTAGTTTTTGTCACATCAAGGTTCGTTTCATAAGGTGTATCAAAACAAAGTTCATTTCCGTTTGTTTCATAGTCATTAATGAGGTAATCGAAATGAGTCTTTGCCGAAGCAATGACTCGCGTCTCATCAATGGGACAGAAAACTTTTAGTGCGTAAGGAGTAATATTAAATTTAATATCGTCTTCATCTGATTTATTCAAGTAGTTTATGTTATAATTACACATGAGAATTATCTTCTTAGCAAGAGAAAATGCGTTGACTTAAAATTTTTTTAATCGAAAAAATTGATATCTTTTTCTTTACGAGGCCAAAAAGTGCATTCTGTGCATTGTAAGTGGATTCCATCTTAGGCAAAAATTAGATTTGTCGCGGAATCCGCAATTTTGCTGATGTTCTCTGATGTTTTTTGTGTTTTGGATTCCACAAACAAATAACTAAAAGACTGTAGCGCTCAAAATTGCTCCAAAATAGCCCAATTTGCGGTATTCGCAACCGTAATTGCGGAATCCACATCAGTTTGTGGAATCCATAAACAAAAAATGAATTATGTGTATAGTTATATTGAGCTGTTTCGTGTATAGTTATATTGAGCTGTTACGGAATCCGCAACTGTAAGTGGAATCCGCAAAATGTAAATGGAATCCGCATTTCGTTTGCGGTTTCCATTTTTTGCTGAAGATAAGAACTCCAGCTCTAGTTTTTAATTGTTCGTATGCAAGTTCAGTAATAAACAAAATTCGGAATCCACTCACATTTGCAGTTTGCGGATTCCACTCACATTTGCAAATTTCATTTACTTTTTGTAGAACTCATTTATCTTTCCGAAATCTAGAAAAATTATCTATATTCGCTTGTTTTGGGAACCGCGATACAAGAAATGTGCCGGCAAAGTTTATTTTAAAATTTTTTGTACGCGGAATCCACGGGAATTTTTTATAAGTGGGATCCATTTACATTTTGGAACATGTTTAAAGATTAGTTTATTGAAGTCAGGGGCTTACAGACACAAGATGTTGCGCCTATCCAGTGCACAAGTTTGCCTTGTAATGTTTTAGCTTCGGAGCCAATATTATTGGCATAAACTTCAAAACACCATCACCTTTTAGTTTAAGTGAAGATTGTCTATCAAATCCAAACATTTCGTGTGTTTTTGGTTCTAAATCGCATTTATTCAAATGATCTTTTTTGCCAGCCATTATTCGGAAATTCCTAAAACCGTTTTTTCACCCAATTCCCGAACAAATTTGTTTATCTGCAAACGTTTTAAATTACATTATGATTTTTCAAATGAATAAATTTCAGATTTTTTGCATTCTTGAAACAAATTAGTATAAAGCTTCTCTTGTTTAGTATGAGCCTGAATTAGTTTTCATAACCCCAATTAGTTTGTGACGAAGTATTTATTAAAATTGAGTCAGTTGGCCCATCTTCTTTCAGTTTTTTCGGGAGCTGAAATATCCCAGAAATTTTTTCGTATCCTCTGATATTTCTATTTGAGGTATAGTGGTTAAAAACGCCGCTCAAAACAATCAGAAAATAATATTTAACATCGACAATTGTCTTAAAAGTTTCCAAGTCAATCGTCCTAGTCTAAACCAAGAAAAAACCTGAAATTAACATTTTCTGAGAAATTTTGCATTGTTTGAAAAACCGAAGCCTATTTGCGGTTTTTGGATCTTAATTGAATAGTTGATTGGGTTGTTTCAATCTGATTCGGGTTGTTATTTTACACGGATATGGTACTGTCGAAGAATCTCTAAATGTTTGAACTAAAAATTCAACACCACCATCAGAAGGATGCAACCCATCCGAACTAGCAGCATCAATATTCTGACTGAATTTACATCGCCATACTCTTTCAAATTTTTAACTAAGTTTAAAAACTGCTTGTTAGTCTCTGTACATTTGCATTAAAAACTCTTCTAAAAGAACCTAGAGGAGTTACTGTGAAGATTGAGATTGTTTGGGATGTAAATTTGTGATTTAATTCATAAATTAGTTCCTCTAACCTACTCTAAGATTTATTTGCATCGAATTTGTTTGAAAAACACTTAATTATAATTAAGTATACAAATACATGGCGTAAATTCACACAAGTTCCACTCAAAAAAGTTACGTTTTTAAAATTGCGAGGTTTGCTGTTTTTCAACCGTTTCACCAGTCCAGAAATTTCGTGGCCCCCAAATCTTACCGCTAATACATTTTCTGAAGTTTGCTCTTTATTTATTCAGTTGACGATTGAGTCCCTCCGCCATAATCCGCAGTATTCTCCCTCTCTTGGTTAAAATAGGTGTTTTCTTGGTTCGAATTATTCTTGATTTTGGTCAATTAATTCTTGGTTGCTTTCATTGGCTTTGTCTGGTGGGTTTAAGTGATATTTTTCTGGTATTTGTTACGTTGTCTTCCATTCTCTTTTACTTTCGACTTCGTTTTCTTAAATTTTCAAATTACCCGTCTTCTTAAATTTTTGCAGATCGACAATATTTTAACCTTTTTCTCCTTCTTTGGTTGACGTCAATAGGTTATCGATAATTTTCTTGAAAGAAATAATGTCTTCCATTGCGTTTTTATAAATCTCAATTTCAGTTCGTCGTTAAAATTTCGTTAGTTTCGAGGTCAAACATGTTGGCGATCAAAAGAAGAAATTAAAAATAAAGCATTAAAATAACCGGCTGTTCACTAGAAAATTAAATTGGTTGTGAAATGAAATGCAATTTCATTATAGCTTGGCTTCTGTAGTTTGAAACGCGTTTCTGTCGTTTTCTATTCAAGGAAAAACTGATGACTTTTAGGTTTAATGTTTGCGATGTCTTTTTTAGAAATAATCATGGTAGCTACAAAGGCAATACAACAAGTTTCGATGTTCTCCAAAATATACGACGAGTTTTTTAAAGTGAGTAGAGCTGTTTTTTTTTACTGTAGTATTTAATTTACAAAAGTATTTAATTATGATGGTTTTTACACATGCGAGAGCAAGTGTCTTAAATTTTGTTTGCGCAGGGCCTGGATCCTTCAAAGGGAGCGCAGAATTTCTGGAACACGCTCTTTCTCTTGCGTGTTGATGTACAGTATTTGGAGAATAAGCTAAGCGCAATGACAACCGATGATATTTTTGAATTGAAGGTGAGACTGCCGTTGTGTCCCACATTTTAATTCAATCGTTCTAGCTGACAGTGTTTGTTTTTCAGGAAACAATCAATTGTATATTTTACCATTGTGTTGAGTCTCTGGATGAAACTAATCCTATACGAATTATTAATTCTATGCAGGTATTTTTTTTTTGCTAAATTTAACTTGAAGATTTCAAATTTTATACATATTCCGTAAAATTATATATTTTAGACTCTCAGTGTGTTCGTCCGAGAAATAACCAAGAAATTGCGCGGTGCCAATTCAGCTTATGACCAGATGGATGTTTTAATAGGCTTCGACTCGGCCGAAATTGTCATTCCAGTAAGTCTGCAAGTTTTGATGTAGGTCAAAGCTTATGATTCATTTTTACGTGTATTAGAACTTACATTTAAGGTAGGTTCATGGACTTAGTTTTGTGACATTCGACCAGAATGGCCAAAATGCAATCTCTGCAGAATTCGGAATTTTAGCAGTGAGCCTTCCGGATTGGTGGTTTTTAAGAACTAAGGGCGTTATTGGAACGTTTAGCCAAACGGTGAAGGCTGGAATTTTCTAGTATTTTAAAATTTCAAAAATTCGAATGATGACGTCACATTTCTGAGAAATGCTGAAACGGCCATTTTTAACAAAAACGAGTGAAAAAACAACAACATTAGTTGCGCTGACGAGAACAACTTTATCGAAATTGAAGAAGTCGAAATTGAAGAAAAACAGCAGCAGATTGCAGAGAACGTTCCGAGTTGCAACTATTGTGCTGCTACAATAGTTGCAAGGCCGTTGCAAACAACGGTGAAGGGTAAGAAACCAGCCTTCCGGATTAGGAAGAAATCAAGATCAACGGGCTTGATTCAGCGGATTCAAGAATCCGGAAGGGTCTCGGGACGGAAAACTTTTATTGACTCATATGAACTTTTAGCATCCTGTCATGTCCTGACTTGAATTTAGTTGATATTTGGATTAGTTTTGACAAGGATGAGGTGCTAAGAGTTGGGGGGAAAGGGTTGATCCATCTTCGATGGAGATGATGATTTTTATCTACTGAACAAAAACAATAGTAATATAATAAGTAGTAGCCCTGTTTTTAGGAGTGACCTCGTGGTCTGGGGATACTGAGACCCAGCCATGAGCTCACTATTTCTGCATGTAATTCAGTTAATTTGAGCGTTCTGGTCGAAGCCGGAGAACAGTAACGTTTTTGTCGACCCGATGTTAGAAAAGACCACCGAAAAGTACTGGCTTGGTAGAGACGGTGAAAAACATGCAAAGCTCTGTTTAGACGCTAGCCAGTCGTCTTAAGACTTAGTTTTGTTATCCGTCGATATGTATCTTCCGGGCGAATGTTACATGTATGTTTTTATGGCGCTCCTGGGTGTTATTTTTTCATAACATCATGACCGGCGGAACCGTTAACGAGCACTCCGCGCCGAGCGGATGCTCACATTAACGCCCTTAATAGGCCTAAACTACCGGGGCGGAAGGGTAGTTCGGAACGCGGAAGCCTTCCGGATTACCGTGAATAGTTTTTTAACCTAGTTAAGACCGAAAATTCACGAACCAGGAAGGGTGGGGGGAATCATGAACCCCTCATCCCCTGAGTGGTTTGTGACCAAAAACACTTAAAGATATAAGCAAAACCAAACAAAAAGTAGTATAGTACCCAAGAGAAACAAAAAACATAAAAAATAACCGAAAAAACCAAAAAAAAAAAAAGTAAAAAATCAGTAGAAATCATCCCCCCAGACAAGATGTGATTCAACCCCCCCCCCGTTTGTTGTTGATAGATATATTGTTATTACAGGCATTTATATCAGTCAGGATCGTTACGATCAGTTTTGTAGCCCGTTTGTGAGGCTTGTACTGTAGGGTTATTTGAGCATTTAAGCACGTTAATGATAAATTGCGCTCAATCCGGAAGGGTCAGCTGATTTGCGCTCAATTCGGAAAGGTCCTGGGTGAAGACCGATCCGGCAAGCAGTACAAGGAGCAACAAGAAGGGGCTCAACGACAACAACAATCGACTGTTGGGTATCGTTAACAAGTTTTGTATCCCTTTAGGTACAAAAAGTAAGATAGTAATCTGTGGGGGGCTCGACAGTGCTGCACTGTAGTGACCCTTCACCGAACTGCGAATATCCGAGTTAAGCACCTTAATTCGGATAATAAACAAACCCGGAGGGGTATAGTATTACTAATATTATTATTTATATAGCCTATATTAATAGTCTTATATCGTTTTTCAGTGAAAAACAACGAAAACAGACCGGTTTTTAGGGTCAAAATAGCGATATTTTGATCCCCCCACAAGTCGCGATTTTTGAGATATCGATATTTTTTGAAACGAAAAAAAGCGCTAAGTTAGTGTGTTACATCGTAACTGCACTACTGTAATAAATAGAACCGGTTAACTTGAGTTCGGAAGTGGTTGGAACTAGTTTGGTACCAAAAACCAAATTTTCCCAATTTTTGATAGTAAGAAACACTATAAAATCAGAAAATTTTTTGAAATCTTTGAGTCAGGACAGTAAAAATAGTTGTTCGGACAACGTCCACTAGTGAATCTACGAGTTTTAAAACCCGCTACCCGAAAGCCTTCCGGGTTGCAGAGAAATCGAACATAACGTGTTTGATTTGGTGGATTCATCGATCCGGAGGGGTCCAGGTAGCATAGTTTTTCGCAAAATTTTTCTACAAAAGCGTTTTAGATCGGGTCTTTTGCATTGAACTAGAAGAGTATAGGCCTTCTGAGCTCAGATCAATAATTTTTAGGTCGAAAGGACCAGATTTGCGGAAAAAGTTAGGCGGAACCTATAAGAGAGAAAATTTTTGAGTTTGGAAAAAAGACGTTTTGGTTAATAACTTTGGAACTACAGAGCATATCGAGTCAATCTTGGTACCATTAGATCAGAAATTAGCTGAACTTACTAGTAGGAAAGAGAATTACTCGAAAAAGCGAGCGAGAAAATTTTTTGAGATTGTTTTTAGCAAATTACACAAATCCGGAGGGGTACACCCTTCACGTTTTATAAATTTTTCTGAAAAACCCTTATACCCCTACCAAAAGTTGATAGCGATTGAACTAAGTAACTTAGGACAGTTCTAGACAAAAAGGGAGGGCTGAAGGCACAAGACAACCATAATAGAGTCGAAATTAGGCAAGTGATAAGACCCTTCACCGTTAGTGTGAATTGTCAAATAAGTGCCTTAACTTCAATCCGGAGGGGTCTAGGAAAGGACCCTATACCCTTCCCAGTTAATTCAAACAGCATAAAAGCAACGCAGAACGTATCCGGAGGGGTATAAGCTGAAATTAAGAAAACTACAAAAAGCTACTTTGACAGAGCTAAGGGCTCCCAATCCGGAGGGGTCGAAATTTTTCAAAGTCAGAGGGGTCCGAATCCGGAGGGGTCTACTTTCCACAAAACCGGAGGGGTCCGAATCCGGAGGGGTCTTATAGTTGCTAATTCGGAGGGGTCCAAATCCGGAGGGGTCCATATTCTGACAGTCCGGAAGGGTCCTATTTGTGCCAATCCGGAGCGGTATCATTTTATTAAGGACTTAGGTAAACGAAAGAAAGACTAAAAAGCGAGAGGTATTAGGTTATTAATACACAGGCTAGGTATCAGTGACTGCACTGGTAACTTGCCTTTCAAAAAGAACCAGACTAATACAAAACAGGTCCGAACTCGGATATTCGCGACACTAAGTCTAAATTAAAAAGAGCGTGACTCATTGGTGTGGATTGGAACATAATACGTTTTTGGGAAAAGTGACTGCCCTGAGGATTTTAGTAGGTCTAGCTCGGGCAGTCCGAAGGCAGATAGGTAACACAGTACTCGGTGGGTGCAATAGACGCCCACTTGAGAAAATAACTGCCTTCAAAGTTTTGTCTGTTTGGTGCAGCACCAAGCAGGGAAAGCTTTTTCTTTAAAAGACAGGTTCGACAATTGTACTGCGACCGACTAAGAGTACAAGACACATACGTTTTTTATATATACATTCATATTGTGTCAATATATATTTTTTGTTTTTGATTTTAAATCAACCTAAACTGTGTTTGATTGGGTAGTGAGTACACTATCTTTTAAATTGACTGATAACATCATATTGTGCTAGTTTCCAGATCTTTGGACCGATAATCGGCTAGTGTGAATAAATTTTATACAAACTGTACTCTGACAACATACAGGGATTCGTGGTCACTATTTAATAGGATCTGGTGAAATTTATTGTGTTGTGTCATTATTATTGTTAATAAAACTATAAGGTCTCTAGCAATTGAGTCAAGAGTAGGCATAGGAAAGTGACAAATAAAGAATGAGTTTAGACAAGTCAAGGATACCAAAACGAGGTAATAGCTCTAGGAAATTCATACCTGAAAAGCAAAGAAAAACGATGACCGATCCTTTTGTGGATTGGATCAAGCGATCCCGGTCTGACAAAAGGGGGACGGTTTCAGGCAGAATGGTTGAAACGAGAAGTCAAAAGACCTAAGAAGAGCGAAGAGAACTGTTAGAAGTGGAGGTCAATACGGACCATACCATGAATGACAACCAGGAAGTAAATGGACTGGAAGGGAGAGGCAGACGGCTGGCGAGTGAATCTACTCCGGTAGAACAAGGCCACGATTTTGCCACTTCCACCGGGACATTGGATCGGGAAGAGATGTCGGAACTGTCCGACATCTCAACTGAAGTAGCGACAACTAGAAGATCTCCGACAGACAACACTATGATGGCAAGCGGAACTGGGAAGCAAACAACGTCGTCATCGTTCTCAGAAAGAATGAAGAACACCTTAGGAAACTTCTTTCCATTCAGCATGGGAGGAGGAGCAGGAAACGATGGTGAGTCCCAGGAGGATGAGGAAGAGCAAGGGGACTTTGGATCTCAAGTCAGCCTCAATAGTTCGATCCAGGAGAGTGAGGCACACGTCGGAAGAGAGACTGGAACCATGGACAAATTTGGTGTAGTGACAACGATAAGTAAGGAGGCAAACACACCAGGCCAGTCAAAAGACTTCGCGATTAGAGTAAGTTCGGAGCCACAACCTGGTGAGAATAAAACCAGAGGGCTCGGCAACGCGTTAATTGATCCTGAAACAAATAAAGAAGGGATGTTGAAACAGAGGGTCAAGGCCCGGATCTCGACAAGCACGAAGTTACCTGGGACCGACAGGGTTACACCACCACTAGTGACGCCACTCGTGGATAACGGGGCAGTACTAGAGGAAGCCTTAAACAACATAGTGGACAGTTTAGGAGAACAAAACGAGCAAATGTCGATAAGGATGAGTGAACTAGAAAGAGCAGTTCACATTGAAAGAGAAAGTCTGCGGGAAGAAATAAACCGCAACAGACAAGTGGACAGGAGCGAAAAACGCTTGAAAGAGAGAACGGATGAACACATGACGAGGAACTTGTCGCGAATGACAAGAGAGGCGGAACAGAGGGAGTTACGCTTAAGAGCAGACATGGAGAAGTTAAGAATTCAGCAAGAGCAGTCTCTTGGGACTCTTGACACAAAGATAGATGCGATGATGGAGAGGCGAACTCAGGCTATCATGGATAGGTTGGACGGGCTACTAAGCAGCAAGAGTGGACCAAAAGAAGGAGAACCGAATTCGGGAGGTCCCAGCAGGGAACCGAGGGTGAACTTCAATGAACATCAAAAGAGGAAGACGTATGGATCCACTAGAGGCAGGGGCAGTTCGTCAGGCTATGCCACAAGGGATAATGGAGCATGGGGCCCGAACAATAGAGCAAGTTCAACTGGGAAAAGACAAACCTCTAACGAACGACCAACGCAAGGCACACATGCGACTGGGAGAAGTGATTCCGGCAACAGGGGGCATGCAAGCCCGAGGAGGAGTCATGTGGGCCAAGCGGGAAGCGCTCACGGAGATTCGGACTGTAGGGATGCACCGCACACAGAGCCTTCGACGAGGTGTGAGGACACTCAAACGGGACACTCAAGGGATGCTACTGCAATGGCCACGGCATTTGAACCCCTGAACAGGTCTCTGGAGACATTCCTCACGAGGTTATCTAAAACCAATGAACGCAGTGAGAAGTCCAGAATAGTCTTTAAGAAGCCAAGATGCTACAAAGACGAATCTGATGGCTGTATTGATACCTGGATAGAGGTAATGAAGCTGCATTTCGAGGAAGAGGACTTGTCGGAGAGACAGGAATGCAGCGCACTCACCAGCAACTTAGAAGGGACAGCCCTGAACTGTGTCATGGCCAAGAAACAGTATCAACGTGACACTGCTGAGAAAATCTTCGAAATCTTGTTAAACCGTTTCGGATCAGGGGTGCAGGGGCACCAGGCGATGATGCGCTTCGAGAAACGGAGGCAACGAGAAAATGAAACAATAGACAAGTTTCTCGATGATTTGGAAATGCTGAGAAGACGCAGCCAACCGGATGAGTCAAACCGAAGGATGAACCTGGCCGTAGCCTCAAAATTCATCGATGGTGTGAAAAATGATGAACTTCGTACGATGCTAGCAACGCATTACACACCACTATCAACTAATGCGCCAACACCGGAGGAGTTGAGGCTCAAATCAAAAGAGTATCTTTTGTTGAAACCTCCTTCGAGATCTGGATATTACAAGAACAATTATGGAAATTTTAACAACGGACCAGCAAACCAAGGGAACAATTGGTACAAACCGAGGGATGATATGGACAAGAGACGTTCTTGTGCTAATTGCAGTTCAAAAGACCATCATGTGTCAGCATGCCCAGCTTACAAACAAGGCATGAAAGCAATAGGCTTTAGCCTCGAGGACGAAGATGCGTCAGAGTTGGATCACGAGGATTTCATGAGAGGGGTAATTGCGAAATTCGGCCCGAGGTGTTTCTTTTGTAACTTGAAAGGTCATTTTAAATCAGATTGTCCGCAATTCTGGGATGCAGTGGCAGACATCAAGCATCCAAGACATGAAGAAGCTTTGTCAGGAGTGAAAGCCAGCAAGGCTCGACTTTTGAGTGAAGCGGAAGCACGCAGAAAGGATAAACCTCAAGAGCTGGTAGCAAAGAAGATGCAAGCGGTAACAGAAGAAGCACGTGAACCGGAACCAGCAACTGCGGCCGATGACTTCAAAATCGATTATAGGGCAGCTGCGAGGGATGCTATAAATAGAGTACAGCAGGAACTAGTGACGAAAGAGATTGAGCAAAAGGTGAAACTCGAGCTGGAGAATGAAAAATTACAGGAGCAACTGAATGCCTTTGAAGCAACGGAAGTTGAAGAGGCAAAAGCACCAAGCAGCTTGAGCATGAAACTTAATGTTATCTCTGGTCAGATGTTCGGTATGGCACCGCAAGGAAGTAAAATACAGTCGATAATCTCGGTAGCAGGGCATCAGGTAATCAGAAATCTGAGTGAACTGTCTGAGTTCACTTTGATGCATTTGGACACATATGCAGACTATCTGAGGCAGATGGAGCCACGCACCGAGTCGAGGGCTGTGAGGGCACTACTGACCACGGGTGGCCCTCGCATGAAGAAACTTCATGGACGCTACCTAGAAGTCTATGGGCCGTATCAAGTGATGCTGAACGTGGATGGGATCAGTATCTACACCAGGACTTATGTAACAACAGATGATGACCAAATAGGGCAGATCTATTTGGGTGAAGAGGAACTCAAAGTCCGCAGGATAGGCCATCACGCCATGATGGAACAAGACGCGGTACACATTGGATTTGAAGCAGATGTGACAGCACACCTGCTCGACACCAACGGAACAAAAATCGGAGTCACAGGGCTTCTGGACACAGGAGCGGTGGTGAGTGTGATGCCGATAAAAACTTGGGAAAGAATGGGCTTCACACGGGAGGATCTGATTCCTACGAACCTCCGACTGGCCGCCGCAAATAGAGGAGCCATCTACGTAGCCGGAAGAACACCGATAACGGTCCTTCACATGGGAGGACGAGACCTTTGGATGAGCTTCCTGGTGGTAGAGAATCTGGACGACGCCGACCAATTCATCTTGGGCAGAGATTTTGTCAGGAATTTTGACGTGATGATTGACTTGAACAACGGTCTAATACGGATTAGAAACCCGGACCGAAAGTATGTTAAGAGACCAATTAATAGGATAATAACAGATGAAAATAAGGTACCAGTTTTTTTGGATAGAAAAGTAAAGTTACAACCAGGACAAGCTGTAGTAGCAATTTTTAGAATGAGAAATTTAAATTCGTTAAGTGATAGCAAACAGGTTTGCTTAGTACCGAATCCAAATAGTCAGAGTTCGGTGATTTTAGGCCGGAGCTTCTCGATAACGCGAAACGGACTGTGTGTCAGTGTGTTTTTGAACACACTGGACACCACGGTTTCAATCCAGCGTGGAAAGAAGCTTGGCTACGCTTTGCCGATGAGGACCGACTATGAGGAGACACAAAACTTGAAGAAACATGATGTGAAAGACTGTCCTTATCATGCCAATAAAGATAAATTTTTAAAGAGGATTAATGAATTAAAATCTATTCATAAATTGTTTTCAATGAAATCCGAAACGGACGACGGCTTATCAAGCTGCTCAAATTTTCCGGAACGCCCCTCGTCATACGAACTAGAATCTGACAAACCGGTTTTGCCAGAGATAGAACATTTGAAAGGAAAAATATGTGAGGGAGATTTCGAAAAATTGCGGGACCTCCTAGATCGGAACGCCGAAGTATTTTCAAAACATAAGGCGGACATCGGTTGCTGTAATTTCGTCGAACACGAAATCGAACTAGAAGAGGGCGCCGTTCCCCATAGGGAAGGCGCAAGGCGAATGACGCCACATAAATCGGAAGCGTGCCGAGCGGAAATAGAAATGTTGCTTGAATACGACATGATAGAACCCTCGAAATCGCCGTGGGCTTGCGGGGTAGTCATGGCGAAAAAGAAAGGGGGGCAGCTTAGATTTTGTTGCGACTTTCGTTACTTGAACGCGGTAACGATTAAAGATGCGTACCCGATACCGCGAATAGACGAGAGCCTATCTAAACTTGGTGATGCAAAGTTCTTCACCACATTGGACTTGGGTTCTGCCTTCTGGCAGGTTCCTCTGCGAAAGAAGGACAGAGAGAAAACCGGATTCGCGTGCGAATTGGGGTTGTACCAGTGGAAGAGGATGCCCTTCGGCTTCTGCAATGCAACAGCAACTTTTCAAAGGCTGATGGCTCAGGCTTTGACAGGAGTGACCAAAAAGTACGGGAATCTCTTGATGTGCTACGTGGATGATGTAGTCATAGCGACACCGACCCTGGAGGATCACATTGATCGGCTCGATGAGGTCTTCGGATGTATGAAAAGAGCAGGCTTGAAATGCAAACCATCGAAATGTGAAATCCTTAGGGATTCGATCAAGTACCTGGGAAGAATGGTGGACAGGCATGGTGTGAGGCCAGATCCGGAAGCAGTAGAAGCAGTGATGACATGGAAAGCTCCTAGAACGGACACACAGCTCATGAGCTTCCTAGGGTTTGCCAATTACTACCGAGAATTCATAAAAGGATACGCGGACAAGGTGTACCCGATGCAGAAGCTGATGCGCAACAAAGGGAAAAAGTTCGAATGGAACGATGAGGCACAGGTTGCCTTCGAGAACATAAAGCGGGAACTGTGCGAAGCGCCAGTGCTGGGCATGCCTACAGAAAAGGGCATGTATGTTCTCGACACAGACGCATCGGTGGTGGCCATCTCAGGAATATTGCATCAAGAGCAAGAATGGAACGGAAGAACAGTTCTCCGTCCCATTGCATACGGCAGCAAAGTCTTGAGTGACACAGAGATGAAATATGGCGCACCAAAAGCAGAAATGTTTGCAGTAGTCACCTTCGTGGAGAAGTACCGTGCATACTTGGGGAGCGCTCCCTTCAAGTTACGCGTGGACAACAGAGCGTTATCCTGGTTGAAGACCTACTCGATGGATCAGAGTTATATTGGTAGATGGATAGTAAGACTGGATGGCTACCATATGATAATCGAACATAGGATGCGTGATAAACACCAGAATGCTGACAGCCTCAGTAAGAAAACTGAGTTCTATGAAAGATTGGAGCAGAAGCAGGCCAATCAGGCGGAAGTAAAGGAGGGATTCCCTTAACGAGATGGTTGGATAAGTCTGGACATCCAATTCCAGGGCATCCTGAGTTACCTGTAGAGAAAGCAGCCGAGATAAAGATCCTGTCAAGGGAGGACCCGGTCCCATTGGATCTGTTGCTGCGCTCGAACCTGGTCCAGCAAGAACTCTCTCGCATGAATATAAACAGCCTCTCATTTTTGGATAAAACGGTGCAAGTCACACCCCAAGTGATGCGGATGCTGGGTGGATTGTTAGAAAGAGAAGTGACCAGAGATAACCCCGAGTGGACAGCAGCAGTGGCATCGCTAACAGTCAGAGAGAAAGTGAAGATCATGCCGTCCAGACGACAGCACGAAGAGAACGAGAGGGATTGTAGGACAATAGTTCAGCAACTAGTATCCTCAATACCCCAAGAGATTTTAACCAGTACTTCATACGGACAGAAAGAACAGGAGAGTGGCAAGCAAAAGAAAACCGTCACCTTTGTGGACCGGGATAAAGAGGGTGAAGTTGTAGAACAAAATCTGCTGCAAGACTATTTGTCCGGGGAGAAGGATAAGGAGAAAAACCAGCGATCACAAGATCAACACCCGGGACAAGTGAATTGGTCCGGGGAGTCCGAGATAGACGAGAAAATTCCTGATGAGAAACAGGACCTGGAGAACAAGGTTTTGTCCGGGGAGTTCAGATGGATGCGAAGGAAATACAGACATGATCTGGAGGAGCGTGCAGTCTCCAGCACAACACCTTCGACGGATGATGAATCCCGAAACTCAGGAATGGATACCTATTCCGACAGGAATTCGACCTCGGGATCGGAACTGTCAGAACTAGCGATACACACGCTACTAGTGGAAACTCGGGCAAAGGACCTGGACAGAGAAGTGTACCAGGATCCTGACAGTGATCGCTACCTAATACCAAGCGAAAGAGTCTTTGACAACGCAGCGGATGACTTAGAAACGATAGCGGTATCGAAACGTTCGATAAGCCTGTTGCCGCAGAAAGAGGTAGTCAGGACTGATCTTCAGCCGTTTCAGCAAGAAACACGACCGTTGGCGAAGATTTGGTGCGTTAAGATGGAAGAAGACACACATCAGCCCAACGAGCTGAATAGTCAGATGAGAGTCGTGAAGACGTACTTCAAGGCGAGATACAGACTCTCGGACCTTCTAAGGGCGCAGAGAAATGATCGCATGACAAGCAACCTAAAAAGGTGGATAGAAAACGGTGCACCTGACAAAGGTGACCTGGAAGAAGACAGCTATAGGATCCTGAGACAATACTTCATGCAGAAGGAGGGGAGATTATATCTGAACAAGGACGGGATCGTGGCTTGCAGGAGAAGAGAAGAAGACAAGGTCTTATACAAATATAACGCGATAGTGTTGCCGCAACTCTATCAGACAGAACTATTATTCAGGTCGCATGATCAGATGGGCCATCAAGGGATCGACAAAGTGTATCAGAGGATCCTGAAGCGCTTTGAGTGGCCTGGGATGAAAAAGGCATGCGAGAAATGGGTGACAGCATGTCTGTCATGCCAACAGGTCAAGGATCCTAGGAAGTTGCGATTTCCTTTACAATCAATTGAGTCGTCTGAATTCAACGAGGTGGTGCAGATAGATCACCAGAAGATATGCATGACAGACAGCGGTTACAACCAAGTATTGGTCATGATAGATCACTTCACGAAGTATGCAGAGGCCGTGCCCTGCATAACTGCCTCGGCGGAAGAGACATGCGACCACCTGATCAATACGTGGATAGCAAGACATGGTTGTCCAATGACGTTTCAATCGGACAATGGAACGGCTTTCGTAGGCGAGCTTACGAAAGAGCTTATGAGACGGTCACAAGTCGCTCAGGCTCACTCCACGACATACCACCCTCAGACGAATGGCTTGGTGGAAAGACAGAATAGAACGTTAGTGTCGATGCTGAGGGTATATTGTTCCAGGTACATGACCGATTGGGACAGATACCTTCCACAGGTGATGGGAGCTTATAATAGCACGCAACACTCCACCACTGGAGTCAGTCCACACATGATGCTGACGGGACACGAGAAGTCTTTACCCTTGACATTCTTCTACCCAGAGTATGAGGGAAAGAAAACATCTCCACAGGTTTACGTAAGGGATGTGATCAGACGTCAACAGGAGTTGAACGATCTGTGTAGACGAAATACTCAGCAAGCACAGGCAAGGCAAAAGAAAAGATTCGACAAGAAAGCAGCTGGCGCAAAAGCTTACTCGGTGGGAGACTATGTATGGGTATTTCAGAACGTTATACCACCGAAAGGGACAAAGAAACTTCTAAAGAAATGGAGGGGACCCTTCATGATTACGGAGGTACACCAGGAGGGACGCTTTTATAGACTGAGTACTGGCTGAGCCGCCCACTACGAGAACATCAAGCCACACAATCCATCGACAGAAGACTGGTGTATACCTGCAGACATGGAAGAAGGGGATTATCTAATGATGGATCCTGCTTGTGAGGTCAATGAAGAAGGCACCAGGGAGAAGAACGATGGAAACGAAGTCGTAGAGGAAGGTACGGATACACCATTGGACCTGGATCCAAACGAACAGATCGAAGCGGACGATGAAACCTTGCCCTACGCAGAGGAAGATTGGCAGGATTCCGAACAGACAGAGGTTCCCAAGAACATGGAACCAGATCTTCCGTTCACGATGCAGACTCGTCAGAAAGACGGGACGAGACCAAGAAAGAAATACAATCCTTACGGTGACGACTTTGTAGTGGATAGGATAGATCTAAAGAAAATAGTGGAGGAAGTAGTGGGTTTAGAGGAAATAACCGTGTCACAGGACATTGACATAGTCGATGATCACAACGATGAGTGGGTTGACGACTGGTCGAAACCCGAGGTGGAGTTCGACGATGAGCAACAGCAGTCAAATGAACAAGACCTGACGAACCTGCGTGTCTTAGAGTGGCTGAACGAAATGACATCAGACCCTAAAAAGACCAGCGTTACGATTCAAGACGTAGATCGCGAAAGCGCGAAATACATTAAGACCGAACGAGATGATCCTTCCTGGGCTGCCCAGGAAGGACAACTTCTCATTCCAGCTTCTAACCTTGACTTAATACCCGGTATGCGATCGACGGGGACGCCGATGGACATTTTTGTCCGGGGAGTGGGGGTAGGACTTACCCACACTGAAAACTTGATAATAAAAAAATTAAGAGTAGCAAGAGAGACAGGAGACTTAGAAGCAGAAACAGGCGAAGAGCCTAAGAAACCTGACATAGGCAGGGTAGTTGAGTCATATTTTAACTTACCAAATGAATATTCAAGTAACATAATACTAACAGACAGTGATTTCATACTCACAAACAGAACAGGTGCGATAGCAATCACCGCAGACATGAGTTTTAGGACAGCGTTAGCGGCAGATTTTAAGAGGGAATATAAAAACGTGGAATTCCTTTGGAAGCAAAGACCAGGGATAGGGGGCGTAGCAGCCTTACCCCCGGCGGTGTAGCAAATACCGGGAAAGTACTTATGCTTCCTGGTAACGAGGGCGACAGAGAAGCAGCACGTGGACCCAGAAAATCTAGTCTTGTCTTTGACGAGGCTGAGGGACTTCCTTGTGGAAATGGACGTGAAGGAGCTTTCGCTTCCAGTGTACGATCCAAATAGAGGAAGACTGCATCCTCGGGAATTGTACGCGCTTGTACACGTGATATTCTCTGATACGAACATACAAGTATATCTACATAAGAAATATTATTTAAGTATAGGCTGAGTGATGTGCGAAAGAGTGTTAGGCCAAAGACCAAGTTGCATGTAATATGTGATATGTGTGTTATGTTATGTTATGTGTTAGGTTATTAAGATCAGGGGTAAGTAGGCGTTAGTGACCATGAACAAATAAATGACGATCTTGGGAATAGATCCAAAGTTTGGACTGTCCAATCTTAGGTCGGATTCCAAAATTTTAGAAACCAATTGATTTTAATAAATTTTAGGATAAATATCTTTTTATCTGAACTGTTTTAAGCAAATTTTAACGATATATGTTAAGGTGAAACTGACAAGTGTGACATTCGTGATTTCTTTTCTAGATCCTGATTGATCATTTAAATTACTCACTTGAGTCAAAGAATCGAATCAAACTTGAAAAGAATAGAATGGACAACTTCAACCTGGATGAATTGATGGACCTGGCAGAGGCATATGTAGGACCGATGGTAGATGCGATCTATCGTCGGCTGATCGAACGAGACTTCGCTCTGGAGGACCCAGAGGTGGTCATGTTGCTGACCGCCCTGATCAACATCTTGGGGCACGACAACCGTGGGGACCGCCCCACGGAAGTCCTGTTGATGGCAGCATATGGAGAAAGAGGAGTACTAGACCGCCCGAACATGAGAGTGATGAGGTGGAGAAACGGGGCTCTCTCAGGGAGTGACTTGGCGAATGAGCCTGGATTGGGAAGTTCTAGGACTTACCAACCAGGTGAGATGCCAATGCCCTCCAAGCCCAAACCTGGGCTGACGAGAATGCATCGGGAGATGAACAGCGAGGCGACCTCGTCTGGTTCACCACTGAGAGCAGCTGTGCCACCAAAAAGGGCGAAAGTAACGCAGAAGGTTCAGACGAACCAAACCATACAAGATCTGGACGAGATGAACGATCAACTGAGAAGTACGAAGAAGGAGTTAGACGATATAACGAAGACCATGCTGGCGATGGAGGAAGACCGGGACATGTGGAGAAAGTTGTTTGAAGACTGCAACAAAAAGCAGGGTCAAGAGATCGAACACTTAAGGCAGGAATACAAAGAGCGATCGGAACAGGCGGCGTTGACAACGGCCATTGAGAAAGTGATACCTGCAAGGGATATTCCTCGTGGGCAGTCCCCGATGGAGCTCTTGACACCTCGAGAAATGAGTCAAACAACGGAGACACGGCTTCCAGCAGAGACGAACCGAGTAACAATCCCGGATCCTAGTGACACCTTGGGTGATCCCGTCGTAGAACAGACAGTGAGAAAACTGATAGAGACAGCTGGACGATTGGTCGCTAACAAGAATGCACCAGGTTCCGGGGTGACTGCACCCTATGGAACGATTGACGATACGGGCAGAGTACAACTCTCCCAGACAGTAATCAGACAAGGGATGAGTAACGTGACACCACTCATGGGGAACTCGAGAATCCCAGAGAGGAAAGTAAGGAAGATGCCAGCGAAGAAAGTGTCTCGTGTAATAGACGTGCAGAAGAATAATCAATTGAAGTATAATTTCACGGGAGTTCCGGAGACAGATCCGAGGGCCTGCTTCAATCGAGCTACCTGGAGCCCGGCTGTGAACCTGCAGCAACCATCACTCGGGACATCTCACCTGATATTGGGAGACAGCTTAGTCAGAGTGCTGTCGAATTTGAGGACCTCATGGGTCACCACGGTGATGGCCTTTGGAGGCGCGACGATTGCCCAATTATATCGCATGGTGGAGCTGATGAATCCAGGGAAGATACCCAATGTGATGATCTTAGTTGGGACGAATGATATCTCCAGAGGATCAGATGAGCAGGAAGCACTGTGGGAATCAATGATGGTGTGTTTGTTCACTACTCTCTGGCAGAAGTTCAGTTGCGCGGTACTGACCGTTTGCACGGTGCCAATAAACGCAAGAAGCCTGACAGCATCAGGAAGAAGGCACAACGAGAGAGTCATGAGATGGAACAACATCTTGAGAAACCTAGCAAATCGAAATGCCGGAAGAATGATCCTCATGGACATTGAACATGAATTGAGAGCCATGGTTCAAGCCAGACTGACCACAGATGGCATCCACTTCACAAATTACCGGCAACAAAGCTCCAGTGAACCAGGTCGAAGAACAGACGTACAGGATCGGTTGGGAGAAGCACCGATGAGGAGGACAATTCATCCTAGGAGAAGGATAGGACCTGTCAACCAACCAATCGAGGAAGTAGCAGGCACATCTAGATCGGAGACTAGATCGGAGACGACGAGTACCAGTCGAGAGGAGAGACCGAGCAGAGGCTCATTGATGTGGTCGCGATCCATACCGTCTCCTTGGCATATATACAAAGACGAACTAATGAAGCTGGACCCACAGAGAGTGAGCTTCATCGAAGATGCAAGGAGGATGCTGAATGGAGCGACGCTATCCGTCAGCAGATTGTACTCGATAACCGGCGTAGACTGGTTGATAGCCGCTAGCATAAATTTCAGCTCCACGACGGCCTTGAGATTTGCCGACTTGGAGGGACTGCCCTCCAGCAACACAATGGGACCTGTGAATGCAAGACCGTTGCAAGATGTGAGATTGAACCATGATGAGAGGAATCGTGAAGAAAGGCCAGGAAGATTCCTGACGGCGAGAGCGCCGATTGGACAACACGTGAAGATATTTAGGCAATTGACGACACCACCTGGTCATGTGAAGGAGAGAGTAAAATGAGGGACTTCAAACCATCTCCCATGAATCATGGAAAGGGAAGTGTTGCAGGACAACTAACACCAGTGGAATACAACAGACTAACAGTGTCTGAGACAGTGTCGATAGATGAACCCACCGGTGGATACATGGAGATGTTGGAATACCGAAACTCGGCTAGAGGGTATGTAATGGCCCTGGAAGAAGAAAAAGCCATGGAGGGTTATCTGGAAACAATGTTGCAAGGCACCACTCTCAAGCAGAAGGCGTATGGAACTTTGGCGTCGTTTGACGTGCAGGCGGAGACGATCGAGCAGTTAGTGAGCCTTCCATGGAAAGCAGTAGTATTGAGGTATTTCGAAGAAGAAATGAGGACTACGCCAAGAATACATGCTCTCGTGGCAGTACCTTACGTAAGGACAGAGTTACAACTCAGGCTCGCCTGGTGCATGATGGGACTGACTCGCGAAGAATATGACTCAGAGGAAAGAAAAAGGTCAAAAGAAGAAAAGGTGTTCCTTATGACGAATCTGAGGGATCTGATAGTCCAGGAGGGAGCAGCAGTAGCGTGTGCGAAGCGGAGAGATGCTCTCTGTTTCATTAGATTCCTGATAGAGCAGATTTCAGTACCTGCATTAAACACTTGTGTTAAAATGTTGAGGGAAGGCGATGAGCGAACGAAAGCCTTGTTCTTGCTAGCACTGCTGGACATGCAGCAAAGTAAACCGATGAGGGTGAACATGAAAGAACCTGAAGAATTGGAACCGATGAAAAAGATAGATGAGATCAGAAGATTCTCAAACAAGGAGCTGAGACTCACTAAAGAATCTATGGGAGCATTGCCGAAGTCCAGTGAATACTGTGGACCGATCAAGAAGAAGTCATATAGCTATGTATCTGGGATCTTAGGGATAGCGTACAATCCTTTCCTGAGTGAAGACATACGTGATTGCTTCTTTGATTATGAGCAGGCGGTGTTACTAAGATTCTGGACGTCCAGAATTGTAACCATTAAAAGCGTCAACAATTCACAGGCCAAATTGGGACTGGTCTTGGAAGAAGAGGTGACTGCACCTTCAGTACCAAAATCCGACAAGAGAGTGGAGTTTGGGTTGGGATTCTCAGATGAATTACTGAGAACGAGCTTGATGGCAGTGTGGGAATTGATGAGACCATCATGGTGTCCTAGTCCCGACGCTGACTCAATATTACGGGCGACACAAGACATACAGAGGGAACTGAATGCGGACTGTAACCTGCGTGACCTCAACATCATATATAATGTGATGATAACAGCCTCTAAGAGCAACGGAGAAGATAAAGTGGAGTTGCCTGGCTGGGGACCAGAAGACTGGGTCAAACCTGGTAGCTGTCTGGCGGAAGTCTGTGGACTAGAGGGTCACGTTTGTGGAAGTCTAGACTGTGTGAAAACCCTGGAGAAACAACACAAGCAGTTGACAGTATTGTTTGGAAATGTAGTGATGAAAGCAAGAACGGAAACGGAACTGATAGCAGATTGCCATGGAGGAACCGATGTGAATCTAGTGACAGCACTAGGATTCTACAGCATGTTTGGTTCTTTAGAGTCACTATTGAATCTAGAACAGAAACATGAGATGGTCACAGCCATCAGCGTAGAAGTATTCCCAGGAGTTCTGCAGACTGAGCAGAAATATCTAGGAAAATGGAGGGAAGCAATCGAAACGGAGATGAACATCAGACACAGCGAAACTTACTGTAGACCATCAGGAGCACGATATTTGGTGGGTTCAACGTTGGCTCCAATGTGCAAGAGCAGATATCCTGTGCATTTCGTGGCTGTGGACGTGAAAAGTACAAGAACGATTGTGGATCAAGCCTTCTCAGTGCCGAAGTGTGTGGGATTAGCGAGGATGTCTGAAAAGTCTTACGAGTTACTATGTAAGATGTTCTCAGCAATTCCAGAGAGAACCAAAGAAGAGTTGGAGTCAATACTAGGAAAGAAGTTCATGGGATATGTGAGCGGGAACTTCAGTGACTTCGAGAAACAGAAACAGGGAGGATCAAATGTCACGGATAACAATGCAGTAGATGAGAATGATGAAATCCACCGAGTGATGATGGAAGTGGAACCATTGCTGGAAGCTTCGGGAAAACGTAATTGGAGGAGCATCATGTTGACGCATGATGAGTTTCCTTGCCACTGCTTGCTGCAGACCTGGTGGTATCCCAAGCGTAGTAATCTGATGTTGATCTGGGACTCTGGAGAGCTGCTCTCCATGGGTTTACCAGATTCATCACAGCCCGTAACAATAGTGATAGTGGGAGTTATGATGGCGATACGATGGCTGGAAGCTCATGTGAGAGAAAATAATAGACAGGAGGCACCGACGAGAGAACAATTGCGGAAATTAGATTGTCTAAAAGATTTAGATCTTTTTGAGACAATGTGCAAAGTTCTAAACATTCCGATGGAAGTGAAGAAGATATGGGCAAGAAAACGATTGATGCCATGGTTCAGAGCTAACATGACTGCATGGTTGTACGAGTATGCGAAAAAGCATATGTCGAAGCATGGCAGAGTATACAGTGAATATCAGCTGGACATTGGGGCAGGAGCTTTCAAGCGAGCTTTCGTGACCCATCGGAATGCAGTGACCACCGCTGTGAAAAGAATTTCCAGGACGAGCGAGCGTAGTGGAAATGAGAAGGCAGAGATGCTGAAAGAAGATTTGGAGAGAAACGTGACGTTGTGTCTCCACAACAGTTTCTGCAGAAACAGAGAATCCAACGGAGTCAGTGTCACAGGAGGAGGAAATGGAGCATTGACGAATGGTCGAGAAAACAAGAGGCAGCAAGAAAGAAAATTAGAAGAATTTAGAAGTTTTAGAACTTCTAAACGACGAAAAAAGAAGAGAACAAAGGAATGATGAAGAAAAGTCAAAACTCAGAATTGTTTTATGTGTGTGAAAAACTCAAGTGAGAAACCAAGCAACCAAGTTGTAATTGAAAACTGAAACATTTAGTTGAGTTTGGAAATTGTTGCATTTATAAATTTGCATTTTGGTTTTAGTTGAAGTGGCTTTAGAGACACTCACTTATTATTTATTTAGAAAGGCTTGAGGGAAGAGTATATTTAAATATTCCAGCCTGCATGATTGTTTTTAATCACTTAGGAAGATTGATCACTTTGTGGTGACGTGGAAGGCTTGAGTAATCTCTTGAGGAGGGAGGTTGTTGCATTGTTCTTTCTAACCACAAAGTTTCTTAGTTTTAATATTCAGGACAATAAACAAGCAAGATTTCCGAAGGGAAGGAGCATAGTAGGATAATTTTAGCTTGTTGGTTGGCAGGACTGTCCTGCAAGCCAACACCTTTTAAATCTAAGAGAAAAAGTTTTAATCGGGACATTGACAATGGAAGTCAGAAAATATGTTTTATCTTAAGTCATATCCTCAGAGTGCAGGTTAATGAGAGAATTTGAAGGCTATAGTGATGTAGTATGATGCCATTTATATTCTGCAGTGAGTCGATGTGACCTGGATAAAAGTAATTTCGTGCATTTTGTAAATTCTGTTCGATGACACTGTAACCATTTAGAACATTGCGCGATTCAATGAGGACATTGACCGGACTGTCCGGGGAGTATGTGACATTCGACCAGAATGGCCAAAATGCAATCTGCAGAATTCGGAATTTTAGCAGTGAGCCTTCCGGATTGGTGGTTTTTAAGAACTAAGGGCGTTATTGGAATGTTTAGCCAAACGGTGAAGGCTGGAATATTCTAGTATTTTAAAATTTCAAAAATTCGAATGATGACGTCACATTTCTGAGAAATGCTGAAACGGCCATTTTTAACAAAAACGAGTGAAAAAACAACAACATTAGTTGCGCTGACGAGAACAACTTTATCGAAATTGAAGAAGTCGAAATTGAAGAAAAACAGCAGCAGATTGCAGAGAACGTTCCGAGTTGCAACTATTGTGCTGCTACAATAGTTGCAAGGCCGTTGCAAACAACGGTGAAGGGTAAGAAACCAGCCTTCCGGATTAGGAAGAAATCAAGATCAACGGGCTTGATTCAGCGGATTCAAGAATCCGGAAGGGTCTCGGGACGGAAAACTTTTATTGACTCATATGAACTTTTAGCATCCTGTCATGTCCTGACTTGAATTTAGTTGATATTTGGATTAGTTTTGACAAGGATGAGGTGCTAAGAGTTGGGGGGAAAGGGTTGATCCATCTTCGATGGAGATGATGATTTTTATCTACTGAACAAAAACAATAGTAATATAATAAGTAGTAGCCCTGTTTTTAGGAGTGACCTCGTGGTCTGGGGATACTGAGACCCAGCCATGAGCTCACTATTTCTGCATGTAATTCAGTTAATTTGAGCGTTCTGGTCGAAGCCGGAGAACAGTAACGTTTTTGTCGACCCGATGTTAGAAAAGACCACCGAAAAGTACTGGCTTGGTAGAGACGGTGAAAAACATGCAAAGCTCTGTTTAGACGCTAGCCAGTCGTCTTAAGACTTAGTTTTGTTATCCGTCGATATGTATCTTCCGGGCGAATGTTACATTTTTTGGTTTTTTGTTCTTGTAAAGATATCAATTTCATCACAAAAACAAGATTATATTCCCTCTGTGCATAAATATTATTGCAAACTTCTTCTTTAAAGTATCCCATGTGCCGAAGTACAGCATTGCCGAAGTACAAGATAGCCGAAATTGAAAATATGTTGAACATTGCCAAAAATTGAGGATAATTGCAAATAGTTTGAGTTCTTGGACCGTTTTGCTTAATGACAGGCAACCAATTATAATGGCCATTATTAACTTTTCAAATTCTGTCGATTTGAATCAATGGAGTGCGGTAAGTATCTAGACAACCGCGTAATCATAGTTTCAGGTAGAATTCATTATTAAATAGTTTAAGATACAATTTGAATTACGGGCAGCAGTAGTGGCCCCTATAATTGCTACGATTGGAGCTAGTTCACTGGACAGAGCCCTTTGCAGGTATCCCAACGTGAGAAGCCGACTAACAAGAAGCGTCCTGGTTCAAACTATCCCTGGTATCCTTCGGACAATTCTGGTCTCCTTTGAAACAACCCCGGAAAACCATAACTTGTACCGCTAACAATAGATCCGCTCATATCAAAAATTGGCGCTATCCCAAATATTGTTGGCTTAACGTACGTTCAACGAGAATACGCCGATGACATCTTCAAGGACCTGTTAAATACCAAAATTCCTATACTGCATCTAACAGAAGACCTGTCCAAAAAGAAGCAAAAACAACCTGAGCTCACAACTCTCTACCAGGAGCTACATCTCAAGCCCTGTCTTGAAATAAATGTGACAACTATCAGAAGATTTGACTACGATATAAACCAAATCGTGCTGAAAAACAAACGAGCATCATAGAAGAAGCGAAAGCAGCTTGCAGACGCAGCTCAGTGATAAAGCTAGTAGGTCTTCTCTTTTTCTATACAATATCTTTTCTGAACAGCGCCGGTTAACTCCGTGGCTCGGAAGAGTCGGGATTGTTTCTGAGGATGTGTAGGACCTGGAGAACTTGTAAGGACGCCATCTTCAAAGGCGAACTATCCTATCGTTGCTCTGGAAAAACAATCAATGTTAGTTAAGAGAACGTTTTCGAATGATTACAATCATCAGCAGTCTAAAAAAGGAAAAACAATAAACGTACAATCCAAATGGTACAAGCACAAATAAAATCAAAAATGAAAAACATAAAAAACAGTATAAAAATAGCACTGAGAGATCTAAAAAATATATAGATATCTTTAAGCCATCTTTGATGGGACAATAAAGATGTTTTTCTAAACCTTGACTGTTAGTTCGCGCGATCTGTATTCTTCTTTTCTGTTGATTCTTAGTTTGAGTCGGTTGATGTGGAGGGCCTCAAGCGTTAAAAGTTTGATAGGGTCGTTAGATCGATCTATGATATTTGCCATCAAGTTTTCTGTGTTGCCAACGCATTGTGTCATGTGTGCACCCACTGGAGTAGAGATCCGCGAATGCTCGTTAAGGCGTGTGGTGAAGTGTCGGGTTGTCTGCCCAACATAGCTGGCTTTACAGCCAGGACAAGTGGTATGATACACCACATTACTACAGAGATGATTCGGGATCTTGGATTTTAGAGAGGGGACAGCAGTTTTTAGTTTCCGGGTAGCGAAAATAACAGGGACACGAGTGATATTGTTCAAACGTCTTCTAAACGTGTCACTCACAAAGCCTCTGTATTGCAAAGTTAACATTGTTGACAGGCCTTTGTCATTATTCTGCCTGTCCGTGATGTTGATTTTTGGCCCCAGCAGTTTATCAATAGTTTCTCTGGCGATGGGTTCGTAGAATTGGGGTGGATACTCGAATTGGGGTATTCTTCCCGTATCTTCTTTGCCTTTTGAATACCATTATGGAAATTGTTCCATGTCGATGTGGCATTATAGATGCGGTGAATGCAGCCCTGAATCATGTTGCGTTTGTAACCAATCGGTACAAGTGCTCTGAAGGAAAGGATCAGTCCAGTATCTGTGGGTTTCTGATACCAACTCGTACTCACACATGCATCCTGGAATTTTACGAACATGTCCAGAAAAGGGATACCGTTGTCTCTCAACCTTTCGATGGTAAATTCCAAGTTGCGATGAAGCGTGTTGACCCTGTCTAAGATGCTGTTGATAGAGTCACTCTGCACAGATCTCAAGATATCGTCTACATAGCGTCCGAAGATTTTAGCTTTTTCCCTAATGGCCGGAACCTATCCTATAGTTGTGTTGGTTGCGGGTGCAACCTCCACCTTTAGCCGGCTTGTACTGCACCAACCCCTGTGGCAATCAATGGCAAAAAAGAGCTTGGACAAAACGCCATGCTACTTTGTAACATCTGCGTTAGCAATAATGAACGCGATAACTTCATCGAAAGTCATACCGTGGCTAGTCGGTATGAAAATGCTGACCAAAAATCGAACAGATAGAGTCAAAAGTGGCTAAGCTTGTCGAAGAGAAGATAAACGAAGCTACACTGAAAACCTGCAATTAAGTGGAGGAAAGCTATGCAAAAGTAGTAAAGAAATTCAAAAACGAAGAATCCGGTTCCCTGTCTCGGACACCTAAAGAACGATTCAAAAGCGTCAACAACACTGAAACTAGATTTAGAATACAAGGGATCGACGAAAATCCAGACAAAACGCGCACCAGAATCTTGTCCCAACATACGAAAAAACTACAAACGTGATGAAAATCGTTGGAAGTGAACCTGAATTCATTGAACTAAGAACTTGGGAAAATTCAACGCTGAATGAAAGAAACCGATGACCTTACTCGTGACCCTCAAAACCAAACAGCGTCAACCTGACTTTGCCCAAAAGTACTGAACATAAGGGAAAATTGAAAGAGATGAATATTTTCCTCTCCAGAGCTCTCTTACTTGAGTTATACAACGACAGGGTCAAGGTAGCATTCTCTGACGAGCCCGCCCCAAATGCTTGATTATATAGTCTACAGATACTACAGCTAAATTTACAAAGTCTTTTAGACTTCCTAAAGACGCTTTGATTTCGCTAATGCTATACAAGCTAATTCTTACAATCTAATATCTGTCTGTGAAACATGGCTAAACGACAATGTTCTCAACTGAGAATTTCTTCCACTAGACTACGCTATTATACGATCTGACCGAAAACAAGAAGCATCTCACAATCCCAGTGGTGGTGTCATTATTGCCGTTAAAATAGTATAAACTGTGAAGCGCTCAAAAGTGGCGTCGATAGCTTCCTGGTTTGCCTGATTAATCTAGCAAACGAAGAACTATACTTGTGTTCTTTCTACAATCCGCCATCTGACAGCCGCTATCGATAAAAAAACCGAGGACTTCAAAAGTTTTTTGGTGAAAATCCCAAAAGGCAGTAAAGCCATAACATGTGGCGACATCAACTTTCCCTCCGCAAAGTGGGTCATCTTCTTGAGTCCGGATACTAATGAACAAGAAAAAGTAGATCTTTTCGAAGACAATGTTCCGGCAAAGCGTAGAATTTCCAACGTGTGGCATGAAAACTTTAGATGTTCTACTTTACCAAAATTGCAATGTCTTCTCTACTCGCGTCGATGACTTTGACAAGATATATGACTGTTCAGACCTTTCCTCCTTAAAATCTACCGTTCAATTGAAATACCTTGAAGTCTCTCCAACAAAAGAAAAATTCTACAGCTATACCTCGGGTGACTACAGTGCCGTCTTAGAAAGCATGGAAGAAAACTTTTTCGAACCCAACTGCTACAAAAACATAGACAACTTGTACGATAACATAGACAACTTGTACGACAACTTGTACCATAAAGAACAAAATTCAGGCAATCACTTCCTGCATGGATAAAATGCATCACTTCAAATCTAATAAAAATTTTAGAGACTCAACGAAGTTTACTTGAAAGACTACCCACAAGCTACTGGAGACCAAAATTACTAAATTTAAAGGCTCAAGTAAATGAACTGTGCGAGGAAGACAGGATATGTTATCAAAATTCAGTCTTTGGAACAAGAAACACGGACAGCATATATAAGAACTTAAAACATATCAACCGATCCGCTATTATTCCAGCAACTCTTCGCTACAATGGAAACACAGCGTCAACTCCCCTAGAAAAGGCAGACTTATTCAATGAATTCTTTAAATCTATTTTCTCACCCAGAGAAAGCGTTCACATGAATGATTTGGCGAACACGCTTGACGTTAACTCACCGACTCTAAGTATTTCTCTATCTCTTCTAATGTAATCAAAAGTCTCCTTGATGGTATTGATACGGCCAAAACGCGGGGACCAAATGGCTTGCCGCCTACGTTCTTCTATCAAACCAGAAGACAAATGTGCTTGATTCTGAACAAACTCTTTAAAAACGAAGCGCCTGCGCAAGCTCCCAGCATCTTAGCACCAGTATTCAAGAAGGGTGATCCCAGAAATGTGGAGAGCTATCGCCCGCTTTTACTACTTTGTATTGATAGTAAAACCTTTGAGAAATGTGTTTATAATCCTTTGTACAAACATTTCAGGATGTATCTAACGAAAAATCAACAGGGGTTTGTGCGAAAGAGATTCGTTATGAGTAATATGCTACATTATTTGAACAATATGTACTCAGCAATCGACAAAAGATCCCAAGTCGGAAGTAGTTGCCTTCTATGCTGATTCTGAAAACCTGTCGACAGAGTACCGCACAAACTCTTACTAGAAAAAATTAAATTGTATTGGTGTAAAAGGTTGTTTTCTGGAAATTCTATATGATTACTTGCACAAACGCAAACAGTTTGTTCGTATCGGATTCACTTCGTCTGTAGAACGAGAAATATTTAGTGGAGTTCATCAAGGGTCAATTTTGGGGCTCCTGTTGTTCTGCATCTTTATAAATGATCTGCCCGATGTACTAAGATTCAGTGACCCCTTCATCTTTTCGGGCGATCCGAAAATCCTGGCCGTCAACGAAACAAACGAAGTTCAGTGCGACTTGAAAGAAATTGAATATTGGGTTCATGGGAACGATATGCAATTAGCAATAGACAAATGCGCACAAATTAAAATTTTGAGGAAATTTGAACACTCTGATTTTAAATGCAATCACACTTGAGCAAAAAACAAGTATAAAAGACCTGGGAGTTTGTCAGCCAAAACCTGAATTGGAGTTCTCACATAAATGAACGCCTGAAAAAAGCGAACAGATTTCCCTTCTGCCTACGTAGAAACGTAGCCGACAATACGTAAAACTAGGACTCTACAAGTCTATTCTATTGCCAAAACTAATCTACGGAACACACTGCTCAGCCCCCTCGAGACAAGAATTGAAAAAACTCGAATCGTTCCAAAAGGGGACTATCAAATAGATCTACACGGACCAGCTGCGCCTGCTGAATGTCCTACCGCTCCCACTCTACATGCAATTGAATGACCTACTACTCTTTTCAAAACTATGCTGAGATCAAAGCGAACACAACATCAATGTTCAGTTCAATAATCGTTGGAACCAACCGGATATTAGAAATATTTACCCTGAAGAAAACCAGACACGAATTCATTTTTCGGACAGCGATAATCGCAAACCGAATTGCCGTACACGTGGATTATTGAAATTCTAAAGGCTTCAGAAAACGAATTTTAGCCCTTATGTGGAGATACGTCAACGAACTATTTTCAAGCAGCAACATGTGCATATGGCAGCTGTGCTGTGATTGTGCTAGTTGTCGAACTATATGGACAATCTTCTAACGCATGAAAATGGGATGAAAATGCCCTCCAGTTTACTGGGAAGTCAATACAACAACAACAGCAACATACTCGTCATTAAAGAGACTAATACCATATTAACCAATCAGAATGGAGATGAGAAAGCAAACTTACGAAATAAATAATTATTCATTTCTTCCTTGTCTCGATTCTTATTGGTTAATATAGTATGTGTCTGCTTACTGACGCGTCTGAATACGCGGATGCCTAAATACTGTTACGTAACCGAATTAATGCTTGTCAGCAGACCGCGGATTTAAGTTCAATAACTATTTTTTGAAATTTACAAACTATTTCTGAGAAAATGAAGGAAATGAACTAATCATAGAGATGCGCTTCATTTTAACTATTTCATTAAAATTCTTTAGGAAACCGATAGTGTTTTAAAATTAAACGCCGAAGGCCTGTGATCTCATGGTGGGGGATGCGGTTAGAAGCTATAAAAAAAAATCTTTAAAGAGACTTCATGGAAAATGATTTTTTTTGCTGTTCCTGCAGCAATTCTTCGTAAAAACGCGAGGTTAGTTAACTTTTCTTCAACTAATTTGATGGTTTGTAAGGGATTATTTATTTAAATAGCATCCGGGGCCTGCTTGTCAGTGTTTTTGTGGACCAGTAAGAACAGTATTCCAGATCATTTTCGGCACTTGAACAACCATATCTTTTTTCGGGACTGTTGTACTTCGGCACGGTTTTACTGCTTCGATAAAACATTTTAATTATTTTTTATACCATCTCCATATTTAACTATTTGTGCCTAAATACGTTGCGTTAATTTCACCTTTATTCAGCCCGATGAGGTAATATTTTGAATAAAACTCATATTTAGAAATTGATCAGATGCATTGGTAAAATTATCAGTGGAAGCGATTCAATGCTACTGAAGAAGAGGGCTGTCCGTTTGGCTCTTGTGGTCGCCACGGTAAATTATCTACGATTGCTTACAAATATGGCAAAAGTTGTTAGGCTGAGAAAATCTTCCCTTATTTTTATTTATGGTTCTGTGCAGATCAACCTGAAAGTTTTGCATTTATCATGGACGTTCATTTCGCTTTTAGACAAAAGACAATGTGAACCAGAACCCGATGCTAGACTACTTCATGCGGGTGAGCATCTTCGAGAGCCTATGTGAGCTGTTCTCTTGTGGAACTGCAGACAGAACAGATGTGGGCACAGACGCGGTCATTCTTTTGCTCATTCTCATCAACTACCGCAAATACGATGTAAGGAGTAGCTCATTGATTCTAAGGTTTACCAACTATCGAGGGCTATCAAGCCATTAATTTTGGCTGATGTAGACAAATAATTCCCACAATTAAATCTCCTGATTTCCAGTCCAAAAATAAATCTTGTATCGATCATTATACCCTACTATTGAAACTGTCGGCAAAGTAAATCTCGTACAAGATCAAAAAAGATACTGACATGAAAATAATAATTTGGATGCTTACGATTTTTCAGACTGCAAATCCGTATGCTGTCAAACTGTCTATCCTCGACAACGAACTAGCCCTAAATGTGAGTGTTTATCACTAATAGACGCGGGATCTACAGCGCATTAAAGCAATACGCAAGTTTCTTGTTTCAGGGTTTGGGACAAATTATTAACAAGGTGTTACAGGATTTCAACGCAAATTATTCCACTAAACAACAGCAGCAGGACTCGAATAGAGGAGGCTTCTTTTTCTCAGTCACCAATGCGGTAAGCATCATCAGACATCCAAAAAAAATCATTAATCTTGCTTCCTGACACGATTTTTTGGAATTAATTTATTACTGAGTGTGAAATTTGTGGTTGTGTAAACTGTTACCTGTGGGGAAGTCACATTGTTTAAGGTCACGAACCTGCTGGTAGGAGAGGACAAAACTTTGGATGAGTACAGGTAAGTTGTATTTTATACATCGAGTGGATTTAAATATTTGATTGGCTCCTAAATAGTCGCCTTTATTATCCGTACCAAAACGCAGAATTATTTTGCTCGGCTTTCAAGGCTTTGATGGTTCCACTTCTCAGTTCTTATCTTAAGCCGCGATCGTTATTTGTGGGGACCCAAAAAACATAAAAACTAAATTTAGCGACTAGTAGTTTTAAATAAGGGTCAACCGCATGCTTGATAAATAATGAAGATTTAAACAGTTCGTATGCTGGTAATTTGCCTGGTAGATTTTAGTGATTTTTAGTTTGTTTTGAAAACGGAAGTTTACTTGGTAGTAATTTCATCTTAATGTTCATAGCGTGAACGATGCGCTGCTGTTTGCATTATACGAAGGTGTTCAACTGAACCGAAATCTCATCTCAGTACTAACGAGGGTAAATTCATGATTTATTTAATATATTGTGCCCAGCAAATCTTAACAAATTATCTCAATTTAATTTGTTTTAGAATCATTCAGACGAGCCTGTGAATATTCCTGATCAACAAGGTATAAGATTTTGATAATTTTAATCTCATCTTTTTGTTCCGCCGACCACCAAAAGCGTGGATAAACTCTGTATTCAGTTGTCTTTAAGTGTCAATAAAAGAAGTGAAGACACTTATCTAAGGCGTGTTTATTCGCTTTTTTCAGGAACTTTTTTTTTCGCGGTTAGATTTTTGAATTGAAGACAAAACAAGGGTGCTTGTATCTGGGCAAAGCGCTGAAATATCCTACTGCCCTTAATAATTTTCAATTTGAAAAATTAGATAAATATTGTGGGGGATGATTTTTGTTCTGAAATCATCCCCCACGTTATGTTTCGCTTATGAAACCGTAACAAATGGACTGAATAGTCTGCATCAATCCCCGTGGAACGTTTTCTAAGCCGGATTATTTTGTCCCTTGACCGTTATAGAACGAACGATGTACAATGCCTCTTTGTTATCCCAAATTGGCGATTTTCAAACCCGCATAATTTCACGAAAAATGATCAGAGGTGGGTGAATTTTATCTTAAATTTTGAGTCCAGGGCATCGATACCTTTCAGATGGTATAAGATAATTTCGTCTAAAATGGTAGTTTAAAATTTCGAAGTTTGTCTAGAGAAAAAAGACCAACTCGAGCGCAAATATTCGGTCACTTTTTTGAGATTTCCGAGCATATTAAAATTACATTTAAATCAAATTTTTCCAAACTGATTTTGTTCTATATTAAACAGGTTCCTGTTTTAAAGTAAAAGGTTCTTGAAATTCAAAGAGCTGTAATGTGATACGCTTTTTTCTTTAAAACTCGAATATTGAAATTTTTCAAAGAAAAGTCGGGCATTTTTTTGTTTCCGCATGTTTTTTTTTGTATACAAATCCAGGTCCCTCAAATAAGTTTTAGATGGGAAGAGTAATAAATCGGGTATGAGCTCTTCACTCGTAATGAGACTGAAATTTGCATCTGTGCTCTCCAGAGTATGGCTTGTATGTGAAACATATATATCAAATGTCGAATGTATCGATAGCAACTTGTGGGGTATATAACGAAGGGACTGATATGCACCTGTGATGAACATATAGTCCTTTCAAATGTTTCGAGGATGCCGAATGTTTAAGAGTAATGAACGTACTGAGAGCTCTTATATAGGTTTTGCTGATTTTTTTTCAGGAAAAAGTCTTAAATTTACGCTCAGTTTTGATTTTTCGCGGTTTGACTTGTGATTTCTTTTCAAGTTCAGCGCATTTCTTTTGTTAAAAGAAAGGCAAACTCCATCGAACAGCAAAATTGTAAAGATCATAAAAAACGTGATCGACTTCTAATTTTTAAAATGGAAATTAAATTAATTATCAGATTTCCCAGCGAAATAAAAGTTTTACCTATTTATCCAGTTTTCTCAAATTGGGTTAGTTTTAACAAAAAAGTGTCCGCCATAAATTGTTCTACAAATTCAAAGAGTTTTATATCCATCTATTTTTTCTTCGAAATTCAAAAGTTGAAGATTTTAGATTTTTGAAAAAACAAGTTTTTTTTTTTTCAGTTTGCTTACGTTCATTACTTTTTCACAACTGTCAGTTGGCTGTTCAATAAATAAATAAGTTGATCTTTCAATAGTTTGATTACTCAAAAAAACGTTGGTAGAAACATTCAACATGTGAAGCATATACCCAATTAAGAAAAACGAGTAAAAATTATGTCTTCTAAGGTTATATGTTTAACTTAAGCTTAACGCGTTAGGTTTTCGTCTCTAACTACTGATTATTATGTTCGAAGGTGGCGAAGCAGATCAACAAAATCATCTCAGTGCCCAGGGTGATAGTGGGGGAGTAGGCGTGGACGGGAGTGCAGAACCGAGTAACATCCTAGTCTCCTTCTTCGAGTACATGTCATACATAATGAACGACACTAAAGACCCTGCCAAGTTTGCAAACTCCAAATTGTGTCTAATTATTGTTACATGTATTGTGGAAGACCAGTACGCCAACACATTTTTACACGACAGCTCAATCACATTCAGGGTCAACCTCTATCAGCCAGTGAGCAGTTAAAACCATTATAATACTAACAAAAATAGAAAATGAAACTGAATGATAAATAAACTGAAAATAACAAAAATTGAAGATGAAACTTATGAAACTTGAAATATAAAACGCATATTTCTCAAATTGAGTTGGTTTTAGACTAAAAATGATGAAAACAAAACGTGCTTGGTAAAATTAATATGGTGTAGTTTGTTTTTAACTCGAAGAACATAGTTCAGACTCAAATTTTGTTCAGGCTCAAGTTTGTTTTTTCGCAGTTTGACTTATGATTTCTTTTTGAGTTCACTTCATTTCCTTTGGAACAGCAAAAGTGTAAAGATCACGAAAAACTTGGAATTTAGTTTTCAGGTTTCCCAGTGGTTTAAAAAGTTTACCCATTGGTCCAGTTTTCTCAAATTGAATTAATTTAATCAAAAAAGTTCTAATCATAAATTGTTCTAGTAACTCAAAGAGCTTTAAGGGTATCTATTTTTTCCGTAAAATTCTTAAGATTTTTCAAAAAAATAAGTAATTATTATTATTTTTTTTCTACTTCTTCCGATCTGTGACTCTTTTCCAACTGTCTTGTCTGTTGGCTATGTTTTGAAATTCGGTCCCAAAATTTTACCCCATAAATGGATTATTGTTGGTTTTTTAGTCAATTGAAATTTACACCGAAACTACCGGGTTAATTACTGAAAGAAAAATATAAAAAAGAGCCTCTTATAGTGCCCAACAAACTTGAGGATGGGTATAATCTCCAAAAAGTGTTTTAATTTATTTTTGTTTGATAGACAAGAAATATAAACCTTAAAATAAACCTTTCGTAAAATGCGTTGGGCTCTATAAGAGGCTCACTGTTATATAATTTTATCAGAAATTGACCTGGTAGTTTCAGCGTAAGTTTGATTGACTAAAAAAGCCTGAAATAATCCATTTTGAGGTAAAATTTTGGGCCCGAATTTCGAAAAGCAAATTACACCATATTGTCTGCTAAAACTCTAAGCAACTTTTATCTTCATTTTTTTTGTCTAAAATCAACCATTTTTGGAACAAAAACGCGTTTTAAATTTCAAGTTTTATACGTTTTGTCCGGATAATGTAAATCAGCAGTAGAAAGGAATAGTTTTTGCATTGTTGGGATAGAAAGTACGGTAAACGCGGTAATTTGTTTAGCCGATGAGACATAAGAAACCGGGAGCTGAAAGACCTCGCAAATCAGTTCCACTTGTTGTCTCATTACTTGGTAAGCTATTAAATTTTTCTATAAGTTTTAACTTCACTGAGACTTTAATAGATCGACAACCCCAAATGGAAATCATATTTAGAATCAAATAGTTTCTTGAGTTTTGTTTTTCATTCAGATCTTCTGTGTAATTTCATCTCAACGCAATTGAAAAAGAGTTTGCCATACGAACTACACGCGTGAGTGTAGTCCAGAACAGTTTTTAAAAACAAAATTTGAATATCTCGGCCAAAAGTCAGTTGTTTTCGCGATTGTTTTAGGTTCAGTCTTGCAATAGTGTACCGAATTATTTGCCATCAGAAGAAGAACAAAATCAGGTTACTCGGATACCAATGGCAGCTGTTATGGCAAGGTAAACTATCTAAGCAAGGGCGGATCTAGGATTTTAGGATTTCCTCGGGCGGGGGAAGGGAATGGATTTTCAAAAAAAATTAGGAAACCGACCAATTTGATTTTCTCAGCTCGCACAAATCAAAAACCCTTTTTTGTTAAAGTTTTTTGTGCCGCAAGCAATTTTGAAAAAAAAAACAGGCAAAATGGGACGTTTTTAGTCACATGTTGGAAAGTTTTGACCAAAAATTGCGGTTTTTTGGCGCGCTCTCTTCAATCAAAATTTGTACATATTGGCGCCAAAGGCGTCACAAAATTGTTCTAAAATATTACCAAAGGGGTAACTTTTTGGTTGATCAAGGAATTGATTCCCAGAGAAAGATGAAGGCGTCAGCTGACCCCCCCCCCCCCCCCCCCCCGCACCAAATCAGCTGCTGTTTTCGAGATTTGAGTGCATCTTGCATCTATGTGCATTCATATACGCATAACAACATAATCAGCATTATTAATTGAAAATTTGAGGAACTTGACAGCTTTCTCAATACCTGTGGATAATAATAAATCAAAATTTTACAATTTCACGAATAGCATAATATCATACAAATATTGTTTCTCGCAAAAAAATTATAGATTGTTCCAAGGCTACATGCCTTTTTTCTGTTTCTGTTTCAACTAGTTTTTGGTAACAATAGTTCTTGTTTTGAATTTTTTTTGTGTTAAAAACCAGAAATCATCCTATATTATCAGAAGTTACAAACTGTTCGATCAGAATATTTTCATTTTTTTATACGAAAGTGTGGTCTTCAGTGCAGCTTTGTCAAGTTGGTGCTCTGTTTGTGTTTTCTCCCTTTAACTCCAAGCACCAGTTTATCGTAAAAAGTTACGAGTACATATTTTTATTACAAATCAATTACATAGAACGGAGAGTTCTTGGCATGAATGTGACTGTGATGTGTGTTTTTAGGTCTAATAAATAGATTTTCTGAGCTCTCCCAAATCCAAATCACTATGAAGACCCTATTTCGACCAAATTTTCTGCGCCGCAGGCGATTTTTAGAAAAAATCGTTTTTAGGCACTTGGAGAATATTGGCCGAAAATTGCGTTTATTCGCCGCGAGCTCCCCTAAAAATTAGTATATATATTGACTCCTTTAGGGAAATTTTTAAAGCCAGTCAGGCAGAAATGTATTTCTCAAAAAGTACATAGGGGGTAGGGACCCTTTGGGTTGGCAGAAGACCGAATCACTGAAAAAAGCCCCCCCCCCCCGTAAATCCGGTACTGCCTCAATTCAATAAATTCCTCCGGCTTATCGAAAATTGTATTTTGAGAGGCTTTATTTTTATTCTATTTTTTAGCGCTTATCGTCTTTCTGAAGTTTCTTGTTGCGAACAGCTCGGAGCTTTTGGATTCTTTTGACATATTCCACCTGGCTTTTCGGGTAGGTATTTATTTTCACATGTACTACTGATTCAATTTCTGTTTAAGTCGCATAATGTTAAAATTCCCCTTCTACAAGAACAAACAACAACTTTGTGTTGGGTCATCAAGTTTTATTGATCGATAAATCATACTCAAAAAAATTACTTAACTTAAGTCCAAAAATTTAACTTCGAATCTAGAAGAATAGTCTATGTACTCGATAATACTCTATAATGGAATTAAAGAACATCAACATAGGTCATAAAGGTTTTTTCGTGATTTAGGCAGTTGGCGTGTTGAATCTGTTTATCACTTTTGGAGACGCCTTTCTGCCAAGTCCCTCCTCATATGATGAACTGTACTACGAGATACTACGCATGTATAACACATTTGACGATATGTATGCTGTCGGTAGGTTAATCACGTTTTATACAATTAGCATTTCTTAATCATAGTGATGGCAGTAATTTCCTTGAGAATCATTACTTTAGCCCTGCAGCACGTTCGATCGAATGGTAACTTGCACGAATCAGCAGCCCGCCTTATGCATTCTCTAACTAACATAAGGTAAATATGGTTTTAAGAGAACTGAGTTACATAATTTGAAACAAAGCAGACGATTTCGCGGAATAACTGATGTGGTTGTTTAGATCTATAATCGCGCACTTCAACCCCCGTATCAAGGATTTCCAGGAGTTAAACAATCTTTCCTCTCTCAGCATTGACCAGGTACGTGGATACCACTTAGACAATCCACTTTGCATTCAAGGTATTAGTGACAAATTTTTGCATTTTACACGTTCAACGTCAGTCATAATTGTGCTTACGGGACAACAGTATGGTTATCTGACTTTATCCATTGAAGTTGGTAGAAATGTTTTTCATAGGTACTGGGCATCGTGCGTGACAATTATGACTCTCTGGCCCTCCGGATGCAGGACAGTCTGGACCACTACGACAGGTACACGGAGAAGCCACACCAGGTCCCCTTCTTCTCCAGTCTCGTGAGTTAAAGGTTTTAGATATAAAAAAAGTTTGGCAGGAATCTGTGAGAGGCAGAGAAATTTGATTTTTTTTTCGGAAAATAGCCATATTTTCAGCACAGTTTTTTAAGAGCTTTTAAAGGGTGTTTCACGATAATATTTAACGTTAGTATTGGTGTGTAGACTGAAATGACGGACGAGCTTTAAATTGTTCGCTGATACCATTTAAGAGTTTAGACTGATACATTGTTTAGATGAGGACAATAATTCACGACTGCCGAGTGGGACTCCCGATCACAACAATGGAACAGCAAGAATTATTGGACTCATTCAGTACTCTAGACCACAGCTGATACTGAAGCAACGCTATTCATTAACCGAATAATGACAACGAATGAACCTAAACTAACAAACAAATTTTTATCATTCAGTGCAAAATGTATTTGGGTAACAGGCATATGCTGAATTTGAATCCAAAAATAACTATGTAAGTTTTTCATAATCTAGTTTATACTCGTGGTCAGGAAAAATTATCTATTTAGCTAGCCTTTTTGTTTCAACATCAATAGTTGAAAGCTAAAACTGCAGGATTTGCCCGCTCAGTTGTGTTAGAGTAACTCAATCATCCATTCGCAGCATATCTGCGTGCGTGTTTGTGTAAGCGCGTCTCTGTGCATGTAATTGTGTAAAGGAGCGAGCAAGTCCCTTCACTCTTCGAACTTAGCTGCAAGGTAATATCGTACTAAGTGCCTGGCAAAACTTCTTCAAGAAAATTATATTGGAAAAATTTTCAGCTCTCGCAATTAAAACAGATTCTGTCAAGTCAGTCAGTTGATTTGAAGATTTGTCAGATAGCTGAATTTGGTTTTTTGATTCAATCGCATATTCACTCCCAATTAAGATAGTTCTCGCTCTATTTCGAGCATTAAAAACATTCGATTGAAAAAGAACTATGGCGTAGGGTGTGGTTCTTTGTGAGCTTTCAGATATATCAAAGAAAACCCTCAAATTATTGAGTTAAGTAGCATTGCACAACTGAATCGTAGAGATATACTATGAATCTTTTTTTTTCAACGTAAGTCGAAAATATTATAATTTTGGTGGCATTTTTGCAGCTGGAAGCGTTGTTAATTCAACAGTTTGATTACTAATAAGTTAAAACAGCTGATTTTTTTTCTAATTCATCAAATAATTCGTAAAACGCAACTTGCTTGCTGTAAAATAATAACAAAAAATTTCGGAGTATATTGGGAGATTTTTAAAATACAAAATCTATACTTCATTTAAATTCATGCATTCGTATTTAAAACAAACAAAATTCCTCTTACCGTTCTTTAGCTTTTCTGTGTGAAATGCAATTAATTTTTGTTTTCAAATGGTTGCATTTGTGACTTTTACTTAATAGTTGAATCTTTTCAACTTTCAGAGTTTTCACAAAAATTGCTTTGGTTTCGAGAAAACGGAGGATTCTTGATTTCAGCTTTAAATTCTGTTTCCAGTTTCAAATGAAATGGTAATCCGCCTTTAAATCAGGTTAAGTCTGTTTATTTTCAGCGTTTGTCATTATGTGGCAGGGATAGAGTAGTTGGACCGGTATTTGCTACTCGTTCAATGGCAGAAATTTTTTCTTAAAAATCGAGGAACTTAGTTCAGACTGTTAAATAGGTCTTGATAATTTTTTCAGGAAATGGCTCAAATTTTAATTAGGATCAATTTTACTTTTCCGCGGTTTGACTTATGAATTCTTTTCATTGCACTTCATTTGCTTGGTTGAAACGGTTTGAATTTCTGTTTCTTTTCAGTTTGACCTTGCTTTTTTTTGTCAAAGGAAAGCAAATCCCTCTATTGAGCAGAATAAGTGTAACTATCACAAAAAACGTGATCAACTTCTAGTTTCAAAAGAGGAATTTAGTTTTCAGATTTTCTAGCAGAAAAAAATATCTATTGATCCAGTTTTCTCAAATTAGCTTCTTTATTGGAAAACACTGTCAATCATAAGTTGTTCTAGAATCTTTTCTTTCTTTGGTTTGCGAAAATAGATGCAGTCTTTTGCTGTTTGTATGCAATAAACAACTTATTTCAATTGTCTGTTGTCTATGTTTATAAATTGAAGTGACGCCTTAGCAAGAAATTGTTTTAATGTATATCTTCCAGGACTGCAGTAGGAATCGATTTTGTTTGTGGGAATCCTATGGGGTTTCCTTCAATGCCTTCACTTAAACAATTTGTTTTACGTTCATAAAAAAATTTTAAAAATTTTCATTTAACATGTGAATTTATCTTTTATAACATGTTTTATCACACAAGTATAGATTGTGTTATAGCATGAACTTTATTTTTTTTCAACCTAAACAATTGCAAATATTATTGCGCTGAAATTGTTGTGACAAAATGTGTTCATTTTGAAAGTGTTCATTTTGATCCAGCTATTAAGTACAGTCAATGCTGTGGATATTAACACAGACTATTATACTACGAATAGCATTTTAGCTTCAAGGTATCATGGTTTTGTAGCGTAGAGGTACGGAAGAAGACCAGCAGCAAAGTAAGAGGGTTCGAACCTCGGCAGGGTCAGATTTTTTAATGACCTGTTTCGTAGGCTAGTAAAAATGCGTCCGCTTTATAAATTGAGGCATGTTAGTTGGTAATTTTTTTTTCAAATTGACTGGTACTGCTAATGCATCATAATTGGCTCGTGTCACTTAGCAATTATGTAGACTCATAATTGGCGTGCGTCGCTGAAGAAATTTTGTAGACTCGAAGTTTTACTCATTCGTTTTTTTTTTCGGTAGCGTTGTCGGTCATATTTTTGCTTGTGTATGCGAAGTACAACTTCGCCTCTGTGTATAACATGTGAACTTCAAATCTTGACATAGTTCCGCGCAAGCGTATTTGTATGCGTCAATCTTGAAATATGAGTTTGGTCATACACATTTTCTATTCCCACTCCATTCCCAACAGTTACGAAATTTACCAATGCCAGATTTGGGGTTATGATTGACAAAGTTATCGAGAACTGTTTTAAATGCTTACTATGTGACTATTGATAGAAAAGCTAACCTTGCGACCTGCTAAAGCTGATGTGGGGTCGCTCTTTAAAAAAAAACCTTTAATTTTGAAAATTTAGCCGAATGATAATCAACGTAAGTCATTTGACAACTCTTGTTGATTCGTTGATGGTGCAGTTTCATAATACTTAAGAAATTAGTTTACGGTGATAGTTCTAATTACTTCGCACCTGTTTTGCAGTCCAACACAAAAAAGCTCAACTCAAATTTGGCAGTTCAGCACAAAAAATTTGCAGAACCAGATTCGATGGAAACTACTTGTTTTCTTTAAAAAATATAGAATGTGGTTAAAAAAAATGTATGTGACCAACTTATTTTACGGTTTATTGTTTTGAAACAGAATGGTGGCAGTCTGTTCCAATAAAATGCGATGTTGTCTGTCTTTTATATACATAAGCATGAACTACATACAATTTTCTAGTGCCTGTGACATTTATTTATATTGGTATCGGGTTCAGGTTCCAGTTGCTTTTAGTAGTTTTTCTATAAGTTTTTTCTAATTTCTAAACTTGAGTTTTTCTTAGTGGTCTTGATTTTCTAAATTCTAATCTTACGGAGTGCATTGTCACTTTTGATTGGGTATTTATTCATTCTACCAAAATCTATTGCTCAAACAAGACTGTGTGTAATTTCACCAATGTGCTTCAACTGTAGTTTTTCAACATTACAAATAATTTAACTGATAGTGATATTCATTCAAATCTTCAACTACTTGAATCCAGTCTTCAAATACTCCAATTAGGGCAAATCAAGAACACCAAATTGTTCAAAAACTGAAAATCGAAGAAACTAATTTCAAAATTTTGTCCAGGAAGTTTTGAGTTTATTTGCTCGGAATAGTAACTAACTATCGTTGCGATAAGCAATGATATTGCAATCGATTACTCGGTTTATTTTTCCCATGGATGACTTTTCTCAGACGACTCATTTATCTGCTGGACGCATTCTTGCTCCTAATGTGACATATTTCTTAAAAAATTCAAGAAAAACTACTATCATTTAACTATTTATTTATTCTCAATTGTTTTGGGTTTATGGTTTTCGTCTTAGTTTCTGTCAGTTAAATTTTCTTTTTTTTTTGAAACGGCTAACTTTTTTTGGAATGGTTTACTTTTTAAAACATGGGTTTTGTTCCAATTCAAATAGTTCCACTATAACTGAAATTTCACAAGCTCGTAATTTTGCCAATGAAATTCAAAATCAGCCGTTTTTTTTTGTTATTTTTAAACCGTTTTAGCTGTGTTATATGGCTAAAGCAAATTCTTTTGCGTAATTTTGAAGGCAAAATATATCTTTATGTGGTTATGTGCTTCAGTTTGGATGGTTCGTAAAATTTTAATTTTAAAAAATATGAAACTTTTTATGACAAGTTTTGTTTCCGTCTCAACAGTTTTCGAACCAAAATTTGGCTCCTTTCATGCCGTTTAGTAATTGATTTCAATTTTTCTGAAGGCTTTTCATGATTTTCATTCGTTTCTTGCATCACAAGTGTTGCGAAGCTCCGCTTAGCTTCTGTGTTACGCTGGCGATCATCAAGCGTTATCAAGTCTTGTTTTCAAGTCGGAGCTATAATAAATTGAACTTTTCCCAGCACGCTTGCTCTACGGGCACTTGCTCTACAGGCAACGACTACGGTTCGCATCTGGAAAACAGCTGGCTGTTTTAAATTAGAAAAAAAGATTTGCCTATTTTCATTTGTCTGTGTAGAATTGGTGATTCTACTGTAGTACATGCTATAGTAACCTGAGCGTAAGATTGATTCGTCATTAAGTTAAGTAGAAGAGCAAACAAAAGATAGAGTTCGAAATAGTTGAATCTTCAAAGATATAGTCCCTCTTATGGCAGAAAACTCAGATGAAGTAAAATCAGCGGACCACCCCCAAATAGGAACTACAGTGGCTAGGTTTATGAAATTCAGAGGAGCGATACTATAAATGATTTGACACGGGCATACAAAAAACGGGACCCCTCAGACCCTTGGGGGGCAGGTGATAACGGTCCCCGGAAGTGTAAATGGCCCTACCACAACTCGGAAACTAGCGGCGTTATTGGGCTCAAATTCTAGTATGTTGTAGGCCTAGTTAAGGGGAGCTTAAGTTTGGAACCCCAGACCCCTAAGACCCCCACTTCCGGTTTTATGCCCAAGTAAACAAACCCACCTGTAACTTCTGGAAGTCGTTTCTCGGCCACCGATGAACGCAGGGAGATGAAACTTGGAGGGATGATAGGTAGTGGCAAGATACATCTTGTTTTATAATTTGAACCAAATCCGGCGGTTTGACCGGAAGCTATTAGCACTTGGAAAAACACCCCCTTAGACCGGAAGTAGGCAATTTACGCAAAATAATGAGCGAGGGCATATCGATTTTATTGCGGCAATGGACATAAGATACGGACCCCGAATAAAGACCTTTTGTGAGTGAAACCCCTCCGGTGACTCCTTCCGGTGTTAATATCCTTTTCCCGGAAAAGTTGACAATGGACCTTAGAAATGGTATAACTCGTGAAGTATTAATGGGATATGAATGAAACTTGGTAGTTAGGACCCCCATGGGATTCTGAACCCAAATATAGAAGCTTGACCCCGGTTGAACCCTGGTTGACCTGAATTTGACCTTTGGGCTTTTTGACCCCAAAATTGCATGGAAAGACAATATTAACACCGGAAAATTGCGTCTTTCCCAGCCCAACCCCTGGAAATGAAAATGGGTCACCTTGCTAAAAATTGGGGGGAAAACGTATATATCGGGAGCTAGAGCAGAAGCTGATAGAGATATAGATTTTACATTGCAACCTTGGAGAAGAGGATTTAACTCAGAGTGGACTTGGTAAACATTGGGTTCAGTTTAGCTTGGCGAATGCGCTTTTATTAGAATATCAATCAGGGTAAAAGAAATTGGTAGTAATAGAGGCATAGCATGAGAGTTAAGTTTCCTAAATAATATGAATGGACGGTAAATTTACTTGGCTCTCAGGAGGTGACTTCTTGGTTTAATTTGACCCCTAATAGACGCACTACCTTACCCTGATAGCTAGAAGGTCCGGATTGGAATAGAGTACAGATCGAAATTTTAGATGCCTGAAATTAGTTAGCTACCCATGAAAAGGGCTTCCCCCTACGCTTGGGAGGTCGGAACGTTAACGGGATAATTAAAATAAAGACCTTGGGCGATCACTGGGTAAACATAGCATGGTTTGGAGGTTGAGTTGAACTCGAGAGGTGAAGTTCACATAGTTCAGGAATTGCTTGATTAGAATCGTACGACATTTGTTTGCTTGGTCAAGATAGTGACAGCTACCGCATACCGGGTATCTAATAAGCGTGAAAAGATTGATAAAAGAAACCGAAGTTGGCACGTGGCAGAGTTGACAGGAGGAGGGATATAGTCTTAAAACATGTGCGGACGGGTGATTTAGGCGGATGTCAGGACTGATAGGGAATGGCGTGACTTAACTAAAACTAAGTGTAAAGAAAGATAAGGAACTGGAGGGTGCCGGAGAGCCTGTAAGAGTCAGAACAGGTGTTGGCTACTATTAAGAGTAGTTGTTTCTCGTCACAGAAGAATTAATGCGAGCGAATCGAGTAGTTGGTTCTCAGTTAGTTAGAGAACAATTTGGGCTACAAGCTACGGTAGTCGCTTGATTCTCAAATTAAAGTGAGAACGAGTTGTATGACTTGTTAATGTGAATGTAGATTAGTTAGTGAATGTTAGTGGATAGCGGAATTGTTGTTGAACGATTGATACTGAAAGAAGCTTTCGAGGAGAACGTCAGTTAGTAGTGAGGTGTTAATTGAACTGCTGGAGGCAGTTGGTTTAAATAATGGTAATCGCGCACACCTTTCTTTAATTGAATGATTAATTTATATTTCAGCCAATTATAGGCTACTCTGTATTTGGTTATATTTATTTCTTAATTCATTCTTATTATTGGAATTGTTGTTGCGATCGATTATTGATTGACGGGTGAGATACAGTCGGAAGAGCACGAATCACGGGGCGAGCAGCACAGTACAGTACATAGCTGCCAGCCACCAAATCCTTTTGGGATTGTGAACAGTACTGGGAATCGGTTGCCCCGCTGACCTCAGTACCAAAGGGAACATATTGCGGCCGTGTGAAATAGCGAGCAAGACCGGCCTAGAGATATTGTGAATTCCCCCACGTTTACAGTCTGATTATGGTTTATACGCTAAGGGTTTGTAGCGATATCAGCAGTTTTTTTTTCGTATTGTGAGCGGTTTTTTTTCTTTCTATTCCTGTTGTTTTTTCTATTTTACCTTTTTCTACTTTATGAAGATTTATTTGGCCTCATTTGCATCTGCTTATGTTTGCTTGGCCTTGAAATCTATTCTGCGTCGTTTGAAGGGTAAAACTGATTTTCCACAGGTATGTGTTAACGTTTTAAATTACAGAAATTTCGAAATTCCACAAAATAAAATTCGAAATTTCAGAAGTTCCGGGAGTCCGAAATTTTGTTTTCGGCACCACAATAACTTACCAGACTTTTGTTGGCCTAGTTTTCATCGATGATGCAACAAAAACATTAGCTTGCAATGCTATGTTTGTGTTGCATCGTAAGTGATGCAAAGCTGTTCTTCGCCTCTTTTTTTTATCGTTATCATAACGTCTCTAATTTACACTTGCCAGAGCAAGTGTCTTGTGATTGGCAACTAGATTTTTTCTCGTAGAGAAGCTTTTTTACAGGCCTTACTTGCTTTTGTTATATGCTTTATTAATAAACCTTCTTCTCTTTCAGACTTGTATTCACTTGGTTGAGGTTACATGGTCGCCTTTACACCCTAAAGTCTGATTCCCGGCAATTTCCCTGTAAGCGAATTTAATTATAGATGCTAATGATATTCATTGTTTATTCAGGGTGAACTCTGAATTTTTAGCTCGGCTGTTATCTGCTTTAAATTGATCGATTTTGTTCTTTTTTCTCCGTTGCTAATTTAATCTTCAAAAAATTCTTATTTCTTCAATTTTTTTGATTTGATCAAGTTTTCATTTATCAGAAAACACTCAGAGAAGCGCTCAAGTAATTTTTTTTGCTGTAAAATGAAGTTTTTCACTGCATAAATGATCTGTTTTTAAAATAAAGCCTCAATACATTCATTCGCTCAAAATTCGACCAAAATTAAAAAGTTCAACGGAGACTTTTATAACCTTCGAATCACAACTGCAAAAGTTTTAAATTAAAAAATTGTTTCAAAAGAAGTTTTCTGTTTTTCGAAAAAACTTCATTTCCTTTTGTGTTGTAATGAGAGACCTAATCGATTGCGTAGATTGTTAATGAAGCACAAACGATCAATAGCAGTTGTCTTCGAAAAAAAATAACAAGAAAAAAATTTTGTGATCTACTCAGAGAAAATTTTTCTTAATTTTCCAAGACAATTGCTGTCGATCAATTCTTATTCATTAATGATCTATGCATTCGAGCATGTCTCTCATTACAACACATACAAACTGATTTTTTTTTCAAAAAACAGAAAACACCTACTTCAACTTTTTAGAAAATGAAAGTCGATATATTATGTGCTTCTTGCACAATAACTGGTTGTCTTTGAGTTTTTTACACTTTTTTCAGGGTCTTTGAGTTTGCGATGTCTCGGTTTTGTTGTTTACTGTGTTGGACTTTCGAAACGTTTTGTAGGTTCTCTATTCTAATTTTTTTGGCTCTTGTATTATGTTGGCTGGCCTGAGATATAAATATTACTAACATTGAGACCGGAACTTTTTTTGCAGATACAAAATACTTGGGATAATAGAGGACTCTAATTTGAAATCTAATTTCAATTGAGTTTTTGTTACTTGTAAGAAAAGATACAAAAATTGACGTTGACTTATAAATTGATAAAGATCGACTGAATACGAAGGCAAATTTTAGATGCTTCATATTGACGACTTAATTGAGCCTGTAAATCTGTAATCGTAATTTTCAATGACATTTTGTTTTCAGGACTTCACGATTACTTTTTTCTTCGGCAAGAAAATAAACTCTTCACAATTTGTAAATGAGTGGTTATTTTATTCATTTCAATTCTCTTGATGCTTAGTTAAAGTGTGTGATTTGATGTTGTAATTTGTAAATTGTTAAAATCGTTCTCGTTTTCTCCAAATCTTTTGTTTAATTAAACCAATCTGATTTCTTGATTTAGCTGCATAGAACGCAGATATTTGTATTCAATTGTATACAGAGCTGGGAATTGGTTTGGCAAAAAAATTGTCTGAAAAAAGTTTTAACAAGCATTAATAACAACTAAAATATCTCAAGAACAGACCTTTAAATTGTCGCCATTTTTTGCCATGCTAAATTTCGTCAAATTATTTGCCGTATTGCTAGTTATTCTAGGTTGTAAGCAATAGTTTTTGTTTTTGAAATTGTTATTCATTTTTTCCTGTACTTTTACTGTACCTATTTTGTGTATTTTCTTGTGTTTCCCTAATAGTTTTTGTTTCACTTGGAACATTCTATTTGTATGACTGCCAACTCTTGTATTGAAACTACTCGTTGATCTCATATAGTGTCACTTGAGGGGAAACAAGATTTGCAGGGGAGAGCGTACAACTTGAACTATCAGATTTTTCAAACTTTTTCTATGACATTTTTTTTTTGGTTTTGAATCAATGATAATTTACTCCACTTTTATTGCCGTAGTTACCAATCGATACTCATTTCAGAATACCTAATTACGCTGGCTATTGTGTTTTTGGATGTGTTTTTTCCAATTTTTCTGTTAAATCGTTTGCTTTGGTAAATTGGTAAGGCTTTGAATTTATCGTTCTCACTGAATATTGTTTTTTGGCCAAATCAATTTTTGGGTAGTTCTGAACAATTGAATCTTTCAATTGGAAATTTTTGGCTTTGGCTTTTTTCATTATCTCAAATTCCACGAGACTCAGCTTGGTTTTGTTTTTTGTTTTTCCGAACGGTAGAAATGGAGGAATTTGGTCTTCGGGCGTCTTTTAGTTTTTCCATGCACACTCAAGTGCTATTCATACGAAATAGGGTACCATATAAGGGTCGAGTGTTTTGAAAGTATATAAATGTAACTGGATTGATAAATTGGTTTTAGAAGCTTAGTTTTTTTCCAGAAAAACTGATTTTGAAACCTACTTTAGCAATTTGTTGGCCAAATTATCATGCATTCATATAAAATTTCTGGAAAAAAATTAAACAAAAATTTTTTAAGAGATATTGTTCGTTGTTTTAAAGTCAAATTGTTGAAAAAAAATGTTGGTACATGTGTCTGTTCATTGAACATTGAACTCATTTAGGGAATATATTTTACTGGAGTTCTATAATTCTACGCGTACGTATAGTTTTCTCATCACGTCATGCACCAAAAACTCATGCATAAATAACATAACATTTCAAAAAAAATTCGTGAGTGTGTTCGGAACGTTCCATTCTACCTGCATTGCAACGGGATATCTTTGATTTTGTTTTTTTTTCTCATGGTGTTTGGGTTTGTGATATATCGATTATGTTTTATGCTATGAGGAACATTTGAACGAGTGTTCGGTTCTTTGTCCTGGTTTTTTAGTGTATTGGGTTATCTCGGCTTGGGTTATTGATTTAACTGTTTTTCGAATGGTTAATCTCAGCTAGGGTTCTTGGGTCAACTGCTTGTCTTCTGCAGTTTCAGAAATTTTTAGATGATGAATTACTTGATTTTTTCTTGCCTAAAAACTCAGTTTCTTAGGAACATTGTTTAATTTCATCATAACTTAGTTTCTGAGCAATGATGCTTTGAAAGTCTTTGCAGTTTTCTTAAATTGAAAATGGTGAAAATCACATAATTTTTTTTCAATGAATTGGACGCTTTCTTTTGGATAAAGTACGTATTTTTGTGTATATTCTTGTGTTTTCCTAATTGTTTTTGTTTCACTTGGATCATTCTATTTGTTTGACAGCCAATTTTTGTATTGAACCAACTCGTTGATCTCAAATAGTGTCACTTGAGGGGAAACAAGATTTCCAGGAGAGAGCAAAAGTTGAATTATCAGAATTTTCAGTTTTTTTCCAGGACACTTTTTTTGGTTTTGAATCAATGATAACTTACTCCATTTTTATCACCTTAGTTGCCAATCGAAACTTATTTTAATTATAGATGTTAATGATATTCATTGTTGATTCAGGGTGAACTCTAAATTTTTAGCTCGGCTGTTATCTGCTTTAAAATGATCGATTTTGTTCTTTTTTTTCTCTGTTGCTAATTTAATCTTCAAAAATTTCTTATATCTTCAGTTTTTTTGATTTTATCAAGTTTTTATTTATCAGAAAACCTCCAGAGAAGCCTTCAAGTATTTTTTTTTTGCTGTAATAAAATCCATTCATGTGCTCAAAAATCGACTAAAATTAAAAAAATTAAAACAAGATTTTCTCGAAACTGGCTAAAACTTTTGAGAAAACCTTTAGAACGTTCGAATCACAACCGCAAAAGTTTCAATTTGAAAAAAAGTTTCAAAAGAAGTTTTCTGCTTTTTGAGAAATTTCATATCTTTTTGCGTTGTAATGAGAGACCTAATCGGCTGCGTAGATTGTAAATGAAGCACAAACGATCAATAGCAGTTGTCTGCGAAAAAAAAATAACAAGAAAAAAAATTTGTGATCTATTCAGAGAAAATTTTTCTTAATTTTCCAAGACAATTGCTGTCGATCAATTCCTATTCATTAACGGTCTATGCATTCGAGCATGTCTCTCATTACAACACATACAAAATGATTTTTTTTTTAATAAACAGAAAACACCTACTTTGACTTTTTAGAAAATGAATGTCGATATATTATGTGCTTCTTGCACAAGAACTGGTTGTCTTTGAGTTTTTTACACTATTTTTAGGGTCTTTGAGTTAGCGATGTCTCGGTTTTGATGTTTGCTGTGTTGAACTTTCGAAACATTTTGTAGGTTCTCTATCCTAAATTTTTTGGCTCTTAAATTATGTTGGCTGGCCTTTGATATAAACATTACTAACAATGAGACTGGAACTTTTTTTTGCAGATACAAAATACTTGGGATAATAGAGGACTGCAATTTGAATTCTAATTTCAATTGAGTTTTTTTACTTGTAAGAAAAGATACAAAAATTGACGTTGACTTATAAACTGATAATGATCGACTGAACACGACGGCAAGTTTTAGATGCTTCATTTTGACTACTTAATTTAGCCTGTAATTCTGTAATCGTAAGTTTTCAATGTCATTCTATTTTCAGGATTTCACGATTACTTTTTTTCGGTGAGAAAATAAACTCTTCACAATTTGTAAATGAGTGGTTATTGTATTCATTTCAATTCTCTTGATGCTTAGTTAAAGTGTGTGATTTGATTTTTTAATTTTTAAATTGTTAAAATCGTTCTCATTTTCTCCAAATCTTTTGTTTAATCAAACCAATCCGATTTCTTGATTTAGCTGCATAGAACGCAGATATGTGTATTCAATTGTATGCAGAGCTGGGACTTGGTTTGGGAAATAAATTGTCTGAAAAAAGTTTTAACAAGCATTGATAACAACTAAAATATCTCAAGAACAGACCTTTAAATTGTCGCCATTTTTTGCCATGCTAAATTTCGTCCGATAATTTGCCGTATTGCTAATTATTCTAGGTTGTAAGAATTAGTTTTTGTTTTTGAAATTGTTATTCACTATTTCCTGTACTTTTACGGTACCCTTGTGTATTTTCTTGTGTTTTCCTAATAGTTTTTGTTTCACTTTCTAATTGTTTGACTGCCAACTCTTGTATTGAAGGAACTCGTTGATATCGAATAGTGTCACTTGAGGGGAAACAAGATTTCCAGGGGAGTGCGTAAAACTTGAACTATCAGAACTTTCAAACTTTTTCTATGACTTTTTTTTAGCGCCGTATTTACCAATCGATACTCATTTCTGAAAACTTAATTACGCTGGCTATTGTGTTTTTGGATGTGTTTTATCCAATTTTTCTATTAAATCGTTTGCTTTGGTAAATTGATAAGGCTTTCAACTTATCGTTCTCACTGAATTTTATTTTTTGGCCAAATCATTTTTTAGGTAGTTCCGAACAATTGAATCTTTCAATTGAAAATTTTTGGCTTTGGCGTTTTTCATTGCCTCAAATTCCATGAGACTCAGCTGGGTTTTGTTTTTTGTTGTTCCGAACGGTGGAAATGGAGGAACTTGATCTTCGGGTGTCTTTCAGTTTTTCCAAGTGCTATTCATACGAAATAGGGTTCCATATAAGGGTCGAGTGGTTTGAAAGTATATAAGTATAACTGGATTGATAAAGTGGTTTGAGAAGCTTAGTTTTTTTCCACGAAAACTGATTTTGAAAGCTTACTTTAGCAGTTTGTTGGCCAAAATATCATGCATGCAGATAAAAAAGTTCTGGAAAAATTTAGCAAACAGAAATTTTTTTTATAAAAGATAATGTTCATTGTTTTAAAGTCGATTTTCGAAAAAAATGTTGCAGAAAACACCTACTTTAACTTTTTAGAAAATGAATGTCGATATATTATGTGCTTCTTGCACAAGAACTGGTTGTCTTTGAGTTTTTTACACTATTTTTAGAGTCTTTGAAATTGCGGTGTCTCGGTTTTGATGTTTGCTGTGTTGAACTTTCGAAACATTTTGTAGGTTCTCTATCCTAACTTTTTTGGCTCTTAAATTATGTTGGCTGGCCTTTGATATAAACATTACTAACAATGAGACTGGAACTTTTTTTTGCAGATACAAAATACTTGGGATAAAAGAGGACTGCAATTTGAATTCTAATTTCAATTGAGTTTTTTTACTTGTAAGAAAAGATACAACAATTGACGTTGACTTATAAACTGATAATGATCGACTGAACACGACGGCAAGTTTTAGATGCTTCATTTTGACTACTTAATTTAGCCTGTAATTCTGTAATCGTAAGTTTTCAATGTCATTCTATTTTCAGGATTTCACGATTACTTTTTTTCGGCGAGAAAATAAACTCTTCACAATTTGTAAATGAGTGGTTATTGTATTCATTTCAATTCTCTTGATGCTTAGTTAAAGTGTGTGATTTGATTTTTTAATTTTTAAATTGTTAAAATCGTTCTCATTTTCTCCAAATCTTTTGTTTAATCAAACCAATCCGATTTCTTGATTTAGCTGCATAGAACGCAGATATGTGTATTCAATTGTATGCAGAGCTGGGACTTGGTTTGGGAAATAAATTGTCTGAAAAAAGTTTTAACAAGCATTGATAACAACTAAAATATCTCAAGAACAGACCTTTAAATTGTCGCCATTTTTTGCCATGCTAAATTTCGTCCGATAATTTGCCGTATTGCTAATTATTCTAGGTTGTAAGAATTAATTTTTGTTTTTGAAATTGTTATTCACTATTTCCTGTACTTTTACGGTACCCTTGTGTATTTTCTTGTGTTTTCCTAATAGTTTTTGTTTCACTTTCTAATTGTTTGACTGCCAACTCTTGTATTGAAGGAACTCGTTGATATCGAATAGTGTCACTTGAGGGGAAACAAGATTTTCAGGGGAGTGCGTAAAACTTGAACTATCAGAACTTTCAAACTTTTTCTATGACTTTTTTTTTTAGCGCCGTATTTACCAATCGATACTCATTTCTGAAAACTTAATTACGCTGGCTATTGTGTTTTTGGATGTGTTTTATCCAATTTTTCGATTGAATCGTTTGCTTTGGTAAATTGATAAGGCTTTCAACTTATCGTTCTCACTGAATTTTATTTTTTGGCCAAATCATTTTTTAGGTAGTTCCGAACAATTGAATCTTTCAATTGAAAATTTTTGGCTTTGGCGTTTTTCATTGTCTCAAATTCCATGAGACTCAGCTTGGTTTTGTTTTTTGTTGTTCCGAACGGTGGAAATGGAGGAACTTGATCTTCGGGTGTCTTTCAGTTTTTCCAAGTGCTATTCATACGAAATAGGGTACCATATAAGGGTCGAGTGGTTTGAAAGTATATAAGTATAACTGGATTGATAAAGTGGTTTGAGAAGCTTAGTTTTTTTCCACGAAAACTGATTTTGAAAGCTTACTTTAGCAGTTTGTTGGCCAAAATATCATGCATTCAGATAAAAAAAATTCTGGAAAAATTTAGCAAACAGAAATTTTTTTTATAAAAGATATTGTTCATTGTTTTAAAGTCGATTTTCGAAAAAAATGTTGGTAAATATGTCTGTTCGTTAAACATTCAACTCATTTAGTGAATATATATTCCTATAGTTCTATAATTCTACGCATACGTTTAGTTTTGTCATCACACCATGCACAAAAACTCATGCATAAATAAATAAACAATTAAGGTTTTTTCGTGAGTGTGTTCGGAACATTATATGCTACTTGCATTGCAACGGGATATCTTTGGTTTTTTTGGCTTTCTCATGGTGTTCGGGTTTGTGATGTATCGATTCTGTTCTATGCTATGTGTTCGGTTCTTTGTCCTGGTTTTTTCGTGTATTTGGTTATATCGGCTGCGGATATTGATATAACTGTTTTTCTATTGGGTTATCTTGGCTAGGGTTCTTGGGTTAACTGCTTGTCTTCTGCAGATTCAAAACGCTTGAGATAGTGAATTACTTGATTTTTTTTCTTGCCCTAAAACCCAGTTTCTTAGCAACATTGTTTAATTTCATCATAACATAGTTTCTGAGCAATGATCGCCGATAGAAATTTCCGACAAAATTGCTTTGAAAGTCTTTGCAGTTTTCCCAAAATGAAAATGGTTAAACTCACATAAATTTTTTCAATGAATTGGACGTTTTCTTTTGGATAAAAGTCAACATTTACAGCCTGTTTTCATGTATATCATTCCCAATCGAAATCAACCGACGATTGCTGTCCGCATTGATTTACCACCACAGATACCCGTGTAAAACAATTTAAGAAAAAAAATTTTTTTACAAAAAACAGAAGGGACAGCAAGGTAAGAGTTGGGTATTTTAAAATATTTAAAGATTTCGTGTTGTAATTAAATTAAAAAGTTAGATTCTTGTAACAAATTGAGCTAACGCGTCGTTGGAACAAAGAACTTGAAAATGAAACAGTATGGGATCTTGTCAACTCTTTCTTCCCCAATTGCAAAAAGAGAAGAATTCTTTATAAAGTACAAAATTAATATACCTAACTATCGAATTAGTTTTTCATATGAGTGGCAAATTTTTTCAAGTACCATAGTGATAAAACGGTCAACACAATCTGGTTAGTTTTTTTTAATAAGCCGTTTGAATATATCGGAAAATTTTAGATGCTTTGTTTAAAAATTTGTTTGAGCCTGTAAATATTCAATATCAAGTTCCATGCTTAGAATTTGCATTTTCATTCGTGGGATTGGATATCCATTTCTGTTCTCATAACTCTTCAAGTGTGTTATTTGACGTAGCTTTTTGTAAATGGTCAATGCCGTTTTCGTTTTCATCTATTTTTAATGACATGTCATATAGTTACGAGTGCACATATTCGATTGTTCCACTCATCTGCTCAAGACTCGAGTTCAACTTATACAACTGTAAAAATATGTTATATATTCCATAACTGAGAATTGTCAGCTAAATAACTTTTGATGAAAATACAAACTTTTTAACGGAAGTACAAGAATTATTTTTTAACTAAATAAATCTGTCCATTGAAAAAATGGCCTGCATTAAAAAAAATCAATGATTTGTGCTGCAGTGTTACTGTATGGTTAACTTGTCACGGAATTAGATTGTGCAGAAATTTAATATCTGATTTTGACGGGTTTCGGGGCTACTGGCGTTCAAAGTGAATTTGAGATCCTCAATTTCTTCTCTGAGTTCTATATTTTCATTCTCAATGTGTTGATATTCAGAAGTAAAAGCTGATAACCTGATACTTGCAATTACAATAACAGAAAGTGCTGCTATCAAAGAACATAACGTGAAAACGATGAGAAGAAGTAGATGCCATTTTAGAGAAGATTCTCCTGGTACGTCCTTCGAAGAGTCTGTGCGTACATCAAGGTACTCACTAGGTTTTGATCCCAATTCAGTTGCATTATTTCTGCTAGTTTCCTCTTTTTGTGACTGCGGCTGATATGTACTGTAGTAATTGTTGTTGATCATAACGAATACAACCGGCTCTAATCAAAAATTGAAATGGCAGAGGCTGCAAAGCTTTTTGATTTAATTATCGTCTAGTTTTCTATTGATGTCTACAAACATGTATTTGTTCATGAGATTGGTTTTGAAAGGTCTTATAATATCTTTCGTCTTTTTTAATATACTGGCTTCTCAATAGATATCATGCTGATGTGTAATAATGAATTCATGGCCGTAGTTCTTAATGCCAAATCTGACGTAAAATACTGTGTCCCAAACTTATATACAGACTCAAATCTAAAAATTAAAATTTTCGACAAACAAACAAAAGCTTAACGCCAGCCAAACATTGACTTTTAAAATGATAGGCAACTCAATTCAGAATGTTCAGCAAAGCGACAACAATAAAAATTTTTGCCGAACGTTTTTCGAAAAAAAATGATTCGTTCGAAAAAAGTTTATTACAAACCCAAAAATTAAAGGAAGGTTTGAATGAAAATCAGAGATGAAACTGAGCTTTGCACCCGATGTAACACAAAAATGTTATATTTTTTATAAACATGTCTGTGGTTATATTCTTACAATTAAAAAAAAAAATTGTTAGCCGGTTACTGTGCACGTAGCATAACATGTTCCATCCATAGTCTTAAAAATACCCATAGTCTTAATTTTTTTTTCAAATAATTGCGGTTTTTTCTGCGTCGTGTGACAAAAAGGTCTCAGCAAAAAACGAACTTTAGGCATTTTTGGCATTCATAGAAAAGCAAGTTTTGATTCACAAATTGGCGCTTAGAAACTCAAAAAACTAAGGTTACTCCAGTGAAACTAAGTTTTCACGGCTTAAATTAAGCATAAATAGCTTCTGTATGCCTGCTTGGCCTCACCTTAAAAGCTTGAAATTAGACCAAAAACATAATTCAAACTGGTCTTTCTCGACATTGAGGATTTGTTCAAAAGTTTCTATGTCGTTCGAATCACAACTGAAAGGGCTTTTATTTGGTATATCACTAGATCTATTCCGATGAATATTTCTGGTACATGATTTTGCGTGGAAAAAAATGAAAAAATAAAACACACCCGAATAGAAAGTGGAACCTGATCTAAACTACATTTTATAATTGGATAAATTGGATATTTTACCACTGTAAAATATTTAATATTAACCAATCATAATCCATCTAACTAACAACCCACTTATTTGTAAGTGCTGAAATTACTTGTAATTTCAGCAACAGAGAGATTTGAATTTAACTTAGAAGTTAGTTGCCTCTCCGAGAGAACTTCAGCAGTTGCAATAAGCCAGTATTCTCTAGATCTATTGAGCCTAGCAGAGACTAGTTAAACACCCCGAGACTAGTAGATATGAGAGTAAGATTAGGATCGGTATTAGACTAAGAAGTTGCACGAATCTATCGGGCCGAAAAAAAGATAGCGTGACGAGCAGACCTTGTACCCTATCCGAAATTACTCTATGAGTTAACCACATTAGTTATAACTCATCTGGTGCGACCATAAGTCTCGAAGAAGACCTTAATAGCTTAGAATTAACCAAATATAGATTAGAATTTAGACAAAACATTTTCAAAATGTTACACGATAATAATTTAATTGAATGTCTCTACGACTCAATAGATCAGAGCCGATATTCCGAACAATACTAGAACTACCCGGTATTGGAAGAAGGTCTCGGACAAGCGATGATATTCGACTATGTAGAAACTTACCATTTAGTTTTATGGTTGTACGACAAAAGCCAACACAAACTTTTTTATTTCGAATCTTATTAGCAATGAATTTAGATTTTCATTTGCAAACATAAAATTTTGAAGTAAATCTTCATGATCATTTCAGGCGCTAAACAAATTTATTAATGTACAATAACGATTGATAAAAATATCTCAGATCGTTTCCGTGATTTCATTTCTGCAGTATTATATAAAACAAATTTGAAAAATGTTTATTGAAAGTAAAAATAAAAATTAGTAGCATGACAATAAATAGTTAGTAATCATACATCATCTTGTTGTTCCAGCTCCATCACCTAAACATAACAGCAATCATAAGCTCACTAATATCATTGAAAAACTAAATCTTTTATTAAATAAATTTAAACCATTTTAAACTTAAAAATTCACTTAATTTTAAAAATCAGATCATCAAGGCTTATCCTTGGATCTTTATAAATTTTCTATCTCACTAAATTAAAAACCTGATCATCAAGGCCTATCCTTGGATCAAAAAGAACAATTTTGTTCTCCCCCACCCACTTGGCAAGTGTCTAACGACCTCAAACGTCGATTCACTATCCAACCTTTTCAAAAGACCCAGGACTAATAGATATTTTTCAATAAAACTAACCATTCAAATTAAGATAATCAGTGAAGAACTTCGGTTGTTCATCCTTCACTTGAACCCTCCTCTTACCAGACCCAGGATAGATCTTAGACTAAGTAAGTTTAAAATTGTATCTAACGAACTGCTTGCGTTCTAATTATACCTGAACCTTGTGGATCGATTTACTATTCTCCAACCCTTGAACACAATCATTACCCCTAAGTAAGATTAAGTAAGTTAACACCTTAACTTAGAATAGCCACGAGGAAGTAGAACATCATTCCCCGGAATCGATATACTTTTCTCTCCAACCCTGAACAAAAAGACCCAGGTTAAGCTAACCAAAAAAATCGTAAGGACTAACAGTCTAAGGAAATAGAAATAACTAACATCTTCTTGCATCCCTCATCATAAACCTTATGTCATTCAAAAATTTAGGAAATAAACAAACAATCGTCTTACACAATTGTGAAATAGATAACAAAAAATACGATCTTGTAATCACACCTCATACACAAACAGTTGGATACATTAGAACAAAACGACAAACAATAAAAAGTAAAATTATAAACAAAAAAAGACAAATCACACGAAAAAGATTTTCAAAAATTAGAAACGCATTTTCTGAATCAGAAGCCAACAGTTTAGACGCACTATACAAAATAAAAGAATCAATAGATAAAAATTGTCCCATCCATGATCAATTATATTTTTCCGACTCAGAAACAACTTCAAATTCATCAAAAAGAGGAAAAAGAAGAATAAAAAGCAATATAAACACAAACCAGTACACCTGTATAATTGGAATCAACCAATTAGACACATCGATAGTTATATATTAACAGTCATCAAACAAAAAAATGAGCCACACTCAAAGTGACGAAAGTCCAGATGACGAAGCAGTTTTTCCCTTTCTTATAGATTCACTCGATGATAGAGGACAACACGATTTTTGCAATAACTTACTCGTAAATTTGTTTGAACCAGGAATCAGCCCATGCAAAGCAGAATTCCCAGATGTAAAAATCAAAAGACAAATTATTAAAAATTATTTGAAAGACATGTGTAATCTAACACAACAGTATGGAATCTACACCATAGAGTTCAGCACACCAAATACAGCCCATCGTAAATATGTAATTCAAACAGACGATATTGAATTAGAATTTTCAAAAGTATTCATAGACTATATCAAAAGCATACAATATCATAATTCACAAAGAGCAAACTCCATATTCATTAACGAAGTTTTTGCAGTAATATATAGTTATATATCCATATTAGAAAAAACACAAGTTCAAAGTATATCACCAACCGAAACATCCAAACATACAAAAGTACGAAATGAAATCACAGTATTTTCAACATTTCTACATATAATTGGCGAACATTTTACCAAAGAAGTTGTTTCACAAAACACTAAACATGATTTACAAAAGATTTTAGCATGGTTTATAATTGATTATTTCACCCACAATTTAGATTTAATTTCACAAGCAAGAAAAAATTTCAGACCTCAAAATACCAATGACGACACTGATCTTTCAGAACAATCAGAATACGTTTGGGACCCTGACTGGTCTCATCCAGCATTTCTAAATATCCCACAAGCCATCTCGAGTCAAGCAATAAGTACAATATCTTTTCACAGAGATTATGTAAAAGTAGTACCATTAACCATTGATGCAACACCATTGAATTATAAAACATTTTTACCTGAAACACGAAATAACAGCTTACATTCAACAGTCATACATAATGAAAACCTTAATGGAACCAGAAATCTTACACAACAAGATACTCAAACATAATCACACTTCGTAAATGAAGAAATCGTCCAAACAACAGCAACAACTACACAACAGAGTATTTCACCAATACACCCCAATATGACAACACCAAGGAAAACAAATACATCACTAACACAGGTAACCTTACAATCAACCGTAAAACCTTCGGTTGCTCCAAAATACTCACATATGGACTATCAAACGTTTAGACCAATTCTAATACCGTCAAAAACACGAAAACCGTTCACAAGAAACACTTTTGCAGAACACAATTATAATTATGCTCACAAACCAAGAACAAACCAACCTCCTCGAAAAATATCAAAAATTCAAATCACGTATGTTCCCATCATTGGAATCTCCCGAAAACATCGACCAATTCAGTAAATTTGCCAGATAATCCACAACCTACACAGGATTATACTGAAAATTACCCATTCTTTCAACAAAATAAAAATAACCAACATGCACCATATAATACAAACTACTTATCATCTGATGAAGATGATTATCATCAACCAGATATTTTTGCACCATATACAAAAGAATAATGCACACAGAGACCGCGACAATCTCAACCATCTCAAAATATGAAAATTTACCCACAAAACCCAACAGATGTACAAAATCCACAACAAATGCATACACAAAACCCATTTAACACACAATGTTTTCAACCAATACAACCACAAAACCCAATGTTGATGCATTCTTATCAACCAACACAAATGCAAAATGAAATATCGCTTCCATATTACCTTCAGCAACATGAAATCACAAAAAAATCAACTTTCAAATTTTTCACAAATGCCAAATGCCGCAGAATCACTACAGATGACTATGAATCCATACCTCATGGTTGGATCATCAATAACATCGAATAAACCGTTAATGGTATTCACAGGAACAGACCCTGAATGTTCTGTAGAAGATTACCTAAATGCAGTAACAGCAAATTTAATTTTGAATATAGGACCCAAACCAATTAATACGCCACTCAAAATTGGATACATAGACGCACAGCATTAATACAAACCACCCTAGATGGCGCAGCTCAAAAATGGTTTTCAGTATTACCCATAGAAATAAAATCAGACTGGAAAAGATTCACACAAGAATTTTCAAAAAAGTTTGATTCTGAAAGAAACAAACAACATCAAAGAGTTTTATGCAACGAAATCCGCAGATTACCAAATGAAACAACTAAACAATTAGCAGTACGAATCGAAACACTAGTTCGAAAAGCATATTCACTTAATACACATGATTACAAAAACACAAAATTGACAGAAATTTTAATGATGACCTTAACACCTCAATTAAGTAAAATAGCTATAAAAAGAGAGCATCTCATCCTTCCTCAATTCGAGAACCAGATTTACCTTTTCGAAAATTAGTAGATAAACTAGAACAAGCAGAAATCACAATGAAACTTGAAGAAACAGAAAATCTAAAACTACAATATGTTAATCGAATTGAAACAAATACTACACATATAAATAACATACAAGAATCAGACACAGACCTGATTGAAAAAATCACTGAAATACTAAATATCTACGAAAAACATCCAAATTTTAAAGGCAAACCATCCTTCAAAAAATGGTGTTATTATAGCCGACGATACGGACACAGTATTTCCGAATGTAGACAAAAACAACAAGACAATCAGAATAAACCTCAAAAGCACAAAGAACCAAATAAAGCATTCTATCAATACATGAAAAAAGACCAAAATCTACCAAACTCAAATATATATAGTAATAACAGTTCAGTAAAACCAGTTCCAAGCAACTCAAATTACACAAGGAATCAATCACCATATAACTCAAATTATAGAGGTAGATCACCCGAACGAGGAAATACACGAAACTTCTCACAAATAGATATAATCGATCGAATAGCCAAAACAAACAAAATAACTATTCACGATCGAATTCCAATACAATAGAATTTGTTTCTGGATCCAGTTCCCAATCAAACCCAAGGAATAGACACTATTCCAATAATCAATCACGAAACTCATCATACAACAAAAATAGAAACTATTCACATAATAGAAATAGAAGTTATTCAAACAATCGAAATCACAATTACCCGAACAATCGATCAAGTAATAATTCATATAATAGATCAAACTATCACAGATCAAACGATAATTATCAAAACAGATCAAAAAATAATTCACAAAATCGAAACTCAGATAACAATAATCGATACAGAAATTATTCCCAGTCACCACACAGGAATAATAACCGTTATCCTGATTCTAAACATCGATACAGAAGTAGCACACCAAAACATCAAAAACACATTAACCAAGTGCAGAAAAATGAAGAAGCGACTTCAGACCCCCCAGGTATTGATGACACAGGAAGTAACGAACTACAACTAAACCATATAAATTGTGAATCGTCAGATACAGAAAGTGATACAGATAATAAGATAATACCATCTCTGTAAATATGATAATAGTCGAAAACGCCTATGAACCTATCATATATGAACAACCTTTTACCTCACATATATATGAAAATCAATTGGAACTCCTTCACAATTACTATATTGGACCCATTGATACTACACAAACTAAACAAGAAGTAAACGGAATTAACACGGTTTTAATTAAACCCGATTAATTAAACGGAATTAACGTCTTTTTTAATTAAACCCGATAAAAAAGATGAAACACAATGCTCAAACACAAAACATATTTATCAAAATATACAAAAAGAACAACCAAGAGAAAAAATTTGGACAATTCCAATTCTCTTAGAAAGCCCAAGAAACAAAGAACTTCAACCACCAGATCTTGAAATTGATTTCTTAATTGACTCAAGAGCAGAATCAAATATAATTAATATTCCCAAATGGAATGAAATCAAAACATTGCATCCAAACTTAACATCTCTTGAAACCTCTAGTAAATTAGCAACAGCACAAGGATCAACATTAGTAAATTATGGAAAAATCCAATTATTTCTTCTCCCCACGAGAACAATGGAACAAAACAAAATTTTAAGCGAACCGTTTAAACAAATATTTCATATTACTGATATTAAACACAGTATCATTGGCATACCATTTATATCTAAATATATACCAACAATCAACATCTTAAATAGTAAAATACATATCAAAGATAAGTACAAAAAAAAATACAGCCCTAACATTCTTCCAAAGATTAAACAAACAACCACCATTCTTCTCAAAATTTTACCCTATTTACAATCAACAACGGAAACACCTGAAACCACTATCAGGAAATATATATAATTTTTCAATAAAACAAGTTCACCAATATAATAAAAGTCAAAATAAACAACACTTTTTATGTCAGACTTCGAATTTAAACCTATTCACAAATTTTTCAAAATTACGATCTCATCCATTAAATATTCGAAGAACACGAATTCCGACATCATTTAATTACACGTGTATAATAATACACCACATCAAGTAACATTACCCTTAGGACTTTTAGGATATTGTGAAATAAAGGCTACAATTTCACCTATAAATGACGTAGCCTACCGCGTTAATAATATACTCCAATTATTAGATATTTGCCAATCAACAATTCTTGACGAAGAATTATCCATAAAAATTATAATAAGTAATGAAAAAAGAAACAGATTACTTCACAAAAACACCATATTTTAAACCAACATTCAATATAACAAATTACCCAAAAGAACAACAAAATTTTTTAACAATGTTTAGCATTGATTGATATTTAGCAATTGATATAGCAATTGCATTTGATAAATTAGCAAAACAACTGTTAAAATATTCAACAGTCTACGCAACATCAAAATTTGACGTTGGAAAAATTAGTTCATCACTACACCTCCCGTTAAAATCCGACGCAGTTTTCAAAAAACAAAGAGCCAGTAAAGTATTAATTCACTTACATGATAAAGTAAACAGATTACTTGACATCTTAGAGCAATACGAAATTATCTCACCAGTAACTAAGGAAGAACAACCAAAAAGTAACACTTTTATCAACCCTGTTATCATTCTAGCAAAAGGTGAATCACTATGATATGAATAGTGCTTATAATCAAATGCCACTAGATGAACAATCACGACGCTTAACACAATTTGTTATTGGAAATCAACAATATGAATTCAATTGCTTATTCTATGGAATATCCATAGGACCAGCAGCTTGTTCAGCCTCAATGAGTAAAAGTTTTAGACCACTAATACTCAAGAAAAAAGCAATCACAAAATTAGATGATGTTTTCATGCAATCACAAACTAAAGAAGAAATGTTTACAGTTTTAGAACAGTATCATAAAATACTTCAGAACGAAAATCTGAAGGCAGCTCCCGATAAATCACACTTCTTTCTAACACGCGTTAAATTTTTAGCACATAATATAGAACAAGAAACTATCACTCCATTAAAATCACGCATTGATGCTATTCAAAAATTTCAGCCACCTACAAATAAAAGGAAAATCCAAGAATTCCTTGGAATGTTAAATTTCTCAAGTAAATATGTTTACAAAATGCAATTATACTTAAGACCCTTCTATAATATCCTCAGACAACAAAATAATTTTGAATGGACCACTGAACATCAAACACGATTTGAAGAAATTAAAAAACTTTTAACTGAACAAATTTCAAACACAATTCCAGATCCAAATCAACCAATCTATGCAATGTGTGATGCTTCAAATTTTGGCATCGGCGCAGCATTGCTACAATCACATAGTGGAACAAATAAAATGAACCTTATATCAGCAAATTCACGATTATTCACTCAAGCAGAGCTACGACTCTCAACTCTAATGAGAGAATGTACAGCTATAATTTATACACTTACAGAATATGAATTTCTGATACTTGGATCATCCAACAGTTCTATTCACAGATCACAAACCAATTATATTTCTCTTTACACAAAAGTCAAATCCAAATCATAGAGGTTATAAATTTCAATTAATTCTAATAAAATTTCCAAATCTACATATAGTTTGGACAGCAGGAAAAAACCTTGCGTTACCAGATACATTATGTCGAAATACGCCACCTGAATTACTCACAAGAAAAACTACGGTTGATAAACCACAAAATATTAAATTTTATCTTGCAAAAGATGAAACATCACCCCGACTAGAATGCAAATATGCAGTAAAAACTGATATTGATCAATCACAGATAAATAATCTGCAACATTGTCCACTCTACTTAGATTGCCAGAATAATCACTACGAATTTGATTTACTAGGCCATCAACTTTTAAACCAATTCCATACTCACAATGGATAAAAAAAACACCCAACAAAAAAAAGAATAAAACAACATTCGCATAAAAATTTCTTTTTCCTTTAATTGAAAAAGAGAATATAATCGATAAAAAAAATTTATCAAGACCGCAAACAAATGATTCAAAATACACAATAAATCAAGTTTTTGACCTCCATGACCCCCTTGACACAATTCTCCTATCAAAACTGGAAATTGACAATATTTTTCTCCCCCCAACAGATAAAATTACACTTGAAATTTTAAAACAATATCAAAATCTCGACCCAGTAATTAGACAACTAAAATCATGGCACAAATATAAAACTAAGCCCGTAAAAGCAGATACCACAAATTTAGGAAATAAAACACTCCTCCAATATTTCCGAAATTTTAATAACAAAACAATTATTGAAAATACTCATCTTTTAGAATATCATTTAAATGATTCAAAAGTTCCCTGTCTTCCTTTAATTATGATAATAATAGCTTTCAACATCTCACATACACAAAATACTAAAGGACACTCCGGATCAGAAAAAACATACTCAAACTTTACACAACATCTTTATTTCCCAATTGCACCAATTTGGATAAAAGTATTATGCAATGATTGTATAATATGTCAATCAAACAAACCTTAACCAAATCAAAAACAAATAGCACAAAAACAAGATTTTAAAGGACAAAGTTTATATTTTAACCATCGCATTTCATTCGATACAAAAGGACCAATTTCACCATCTTCTGAAGGAAATTCCTACATTATGGTCATTGTTGACGCATTTACACATTATGTAGCACTCAACCCAGTACCACATTGTAATGCTTATTATGCTTACACGACGCTTTATGAACATTGGATAGCTAAATTCGGACTACCCGAAATCTTAGTTACAGACAACGGTACAGAATTCATAAATAATGAAATCATCACACTATGCCACCTTTATAACATCAAACATAAACCACGTACATCTCATGCACCTTGGACAAACGGTTTAGTCGAAGGTATGAACCGTTCACTACAAGAATATCTCCGATGCATCATAAATGGAAATTATACAAAATATACAGAATGGTCAGCAGATGTAAAACTATTTCCCTTGGCATACAATTCACAAATCACAACAACTTCAGGAATGTCACCATACGAAATGGTTTTTAATCAAAAGCCACGTAAACCAATTGTGTTTTCAACAAATTCCCATAAAAATGCACCAGGTTATTGCCAACCAAATAAAGACTCAATTTGTTATAACCTACCTTTACACACACATGATGAAGATCATTTTCATCGCCCACAAATTCTTAAATTAGCCTCCGGCACACACACCGAATGGATTTTAAATAGAGATGAAAAACACAATGAAATTTGCCAAAAAGTAACAAAGAAATTGTTACAAAGGCAAAACATTAACGACCGAAATATTTCACGCTTTACACCAGCCGCAGATTTAAAAATTGGAACATTTGTCTTAATACCTAACTTTAATACACAAAAAGGAATCTCTAAAAAATAACAACCCCTTCGAAAAGGACCATAAAAAATAATTGCCAAACCCACTGACGTAACGTATAAACTCACAGATTCAAATAAAAAGGAAATTGTTCAACATCCTAACAATCTATTGCCCTACTACCCAAAAGAATACGCACTACGCGAATTAACTCGATTATATTCTTTCACGGGTTTAAAATTTATTCAAAATCATCCACATACAGAAAAAGAAATAGATGAACAAGACAACGTTCATCATGAAAATCAAAATCAAAAACAAACCAAAGCTAAAAACAATCAAAAAATATCAGACCCAAAAATACCTCAAAAGGAAAGAAAAAACAGGAAAATGATAGAAAAAATTTTACCACAAGAACAAGTAGAAAAATCAGAACATAGAAAATTATCACGTCTTAGAAATCAACCACGTAAAAACTACAAAACATTCAATCCACAATCTAAAATACTAAAGAAAGTTGAATTTCAAAAACAACTTTGATTTTAAAAAATTAATAATTTTTGCACCTCTGGATCTTTTTGAACTTTCATTTTTCAAGATAACATGCTAAAAAATATTTAACAATTCTAGTTCAGATTCAGCCAATAGGATTCACTTAAATCCGTCACCTTCTTTATCTCTAACGCCAACCTATTAGCCGAAAGATATTAAACTCCAGGCATATCTATAACTATTACTTTACAACCTCCAGGTCAAAACTAAGCAACCCGCTAAAACTTGACAACTAAAATAAATACCAGCATAATATTACAACCCTCCCCTATCTAATAACGCAAAGATCAACAATATTTTCCCAACTCAGACATCAAAAACCCTCCAACCAAAAATGGCAAATTAGCCTAAAGTAAAAAAGGACCATATTCAGTTGGCCTAAAGTACAAATATCTCAAAAATACCCCAGATCACCCGACAAATAAAAATAAAGCAAAGAAGACCTCATAAACACCATAAAATTAGCCCCCAACAACTTTTCACAAAACTCAACCCACTTGTCAAAAAATCAATAAATAACTCGACCACACTTGAATCTCGCCTCAAACAACAAAAAATATTTGACAAAGAAATCATTTCTTAAATGCTCTTCTCTCGATCAGTCAATATCTTTAAAAATACAATTTTAAATCTTTTTATAAGCTTTTTCATACTATTCAAACTTTTGTTCATATTTCTATTTGATACTTTTGAAACTTTTATAATGAATTTAATAATTTTTTGCAACAATTTTTTAATTTTCTACTCCCTATTTGAAATATATCTCCAACTTTCCCAAATCATTGATCATATTCACAGGTACGATAAGCTAAAGTCTATTTAAATGATACGAACAATTTTTAGTAGAACAGATATGTTTTTACTATTTGTAATTTTCATCATAATTTTATCATCTCTAATACTGACAATGTGCAAATGTGTAAAAAAGGCAATAGTCACATTCGCCTTAGCAACAATCCTTTTGATTCTTTTCATCGAAGAACACTACAATAAACATAAAACTTCCCACTAGAAAAAATCAATCGAACACTTTCAAAAATTGCTAACCAACAGTCACAAAATCAGTCTTCACCGATATCATCCCAAGAAAACCAAGCAATACCCACAACTACCCAAAACCCCCAAACATCCACACGAATTTCTTTTCAAGATAATTCATACTTTTTTGAAGAACGACACGCTCGCTTATCCAAACCATTAGAACCAGTTCAGCGACTTGTACCTCACATTACCACAAGAATTAAGTGGAATAAGAAACATTAGTCAAACTAAAACACAGTCAAAATAAATAGATAAATTATACATCCACGACGAAACAGAAGTTTTCAAACCCCTAGAGTTCATTTTGATATACCCCAATCACCAACACCAACTACTCCAGAAATTTCAAGTAGTACATTGCCAGAAACTCCCACACTACTTTCACAACAGAGCACCTCAAATATACCCTCAGATTACTTAGGTTCAACACCAACATCTGAGCAAATACGTGAAAATCCCTTTAACCCCCCCAATCACACAGCACGACTACCATATTGGGCAACACACTCAAATACACAAGGTGAACCAAACTTAGTGAACGATCCAATAGATATTTCTACGGATACAACACTATCATCACTACCAGAAACCTTATCACTACCGTCAACACCATCATTAAGTCAAATTTCACCGACGCTTTTCCCTTTAAATTTCCCAAATAACCTCGACGCTAGATATCGAGAAACAATCATCAACAAATATCCCTTTACGACTAGACTGGAATACATTCGTAGCACCCCCACCATTATTTGGACAACATCAAGATAGTAACCGACTCCACAGTTGGGCACTCAACAGACTACAATATAGACAAGATATCCACGAAGATATTCGTGAACACAAAATTCAAATACTTCAACAAAATAGTCTCCAATTGAAATTCGAAATCACGATCAAACTTAACAATATTGTTCAACATCCCTACCCATTAAATACACCAAATATAACAGATCAATCGCTACCACCACCATTTATACAACTGAAGTAATATATAAATACGATAGATATACCAAAAACACAATTGGTTACATCACATTTTGTAACCCGTACTCAGGATTATCATACACAAGTATATTCTAAAAATATTAACATTTCAACACATCTTTTTTAAAATATTTTCCGACCAAAACACAAATCCTTCTCGCACAGGACCCCAGGATTTATTAGTAACACACTACGATTGTGAAGAAAACGAACAAAAAACACTATACAAATATGCAATAAATCAAGTATCTTAATGCGAAACAGAACCACAAGCTATAGAAACTTCAAATGTAATAGCAACATTGTATTCAAAAGCCCGAGCAACAACAGTCACAGGATATAAAATTACAGCAACATTTTCCGGAAAGAAAGTACACTGTTCACAAGTTTCCAATGGAAAAAAGAACCGACTTGATCACGAATCATTCTATCAAAGTAATATAGAACGACTTTTACATCTAAATCCCGATGATTGTAAAAACGAACTACTCAGACTAAACATCACAAGAAAAAGAAACACAGACAGGAAAATAGTAAATTTCCAAGTCTTTGCCGATTCTGTACACCAAGCACAACTTGAAAGATATCAAGGACATATAAAACTAGACGAAAAATACCCATACAACGGCGCACACGGAAGATTAACTTATGACATACACGATAAACACTGGATACCACACATTGGAATAAATGACCCATCAAACTGCAAAGCAGACACAAAAAATAAAGGATATCAAGAAATAATGTTTTTCGATTGGAAAATACAACTCGAAAAAGTACAACTCACACGAGATTTATCTGATAACACAATGATCTATCAAGGAATTACATTACCTTGCAAAAATGATCTAGGTTATTGTGATCCTACAACACGGACACAAGCAACAATTGTTTGGTTTCCCGAAGATACATGCACAACATTCCAAGTAGCAAAAATACACGCTCGAATGATAAAATTTCATGACAAATATTTTATAGAATCAGTTCCATACGAACAAGTAGATCCACCCCGAAAACAAAATCATGATTTTAGAAATATTCATGATATAGAAAATAAATTAACACGTTTCCAAATATATCAAGAAACAGAAATTGCATGCAAATACAGAAATCCACTTTATAAAACACAATATTCTGAAATACTTGTCGAATACGAAAAAGGTTTCGACATGACCACTGGAAAAATAAAATTTGACCCTTATGCCACAAGTCACACTATAAATGAAGGAACATCATACATACCAGTTAACTTTCAAAAAAACACAGGTCAACCTGGTGGAAAACTAAAGCCACATGACAGTAGAAGCACACGTTTACAAGAACTATCACTAATGAATAACACCAATTTCGGTAATATTCATTACGATATCCAATTAGATATGAAGTTAGACTACACAATTAGTCGAATTTTTCAAGAAATGTCACTCTCCGAATTAGAAACACTTCACCAATTATGCGAATTGGAAAGAACACAAATCCTACAATCACTCGCACTAGCAGTACTAAAAATACCCTACGCAGGATATTTATTTTCAGGAAATAGATCAAATTTTCTAGACTACGAAGGAAATATTTTATGGTTTCATACTTGTACCAAAAAAGTATCACCACTATATGTTTTTGAAGACAAACGTTGTTATAAACGAATCCCTATATTCTATAAAATTAAAGTACGTTTTGTCGACACACTTTCAAGACGAACATATTTTTGGGATACCGCAGTCCCATGTGGATCAAAAAATAGACACAATGTAGTACAATTGAATCCTGATGAAGATGAATACTATCTCCTTACACCATAGCCTACGTTAATGCAATCACTCAAAAAATTTTCACCCGAAAGCATCAGAGCTATTGCTCGTAATCCAAATCTTGATTTACAATCAATTGGAAAGTATTCTAAATCAGATATCCAATATCACATTAGAACACAACAATCTCAAGAATTATTAACACAATTGGACACAATACAAAGACAGTCAATTGACCAGAATTTAAGAAAACTTGCCAAAACCGCAGGGTTTGCAGACATTTATACACAAGATTATAGCGGATTTTTTAAAGACATTAAAGACTACCTATATTTAAACGTTGAAAAAAAAACAGACCACAAGATATTTCCTCTATGAATATTTTCATTTTTGACACCCTAAAAAACGAAATTCTAGCTTTTCTAGGATGGCCCTATTACATCTTAGAAAAATTAACTATCTTATACGCCATGTTTAATTTTATAGGATTTCTTTTCTCACTCTTAAAAGGAATCTATAACACATGCGCTATACACACACAAGTAAACAGACAAGCAAGTGTAGCACGTATACTGATTGCAGGATTTTTTGGAATTTTTTCATCATCAATAAATAAAATATTTCTAGATGCACAAATAAAAGAATATAACACAAAAATATCCACAAGACAAAACACTTACGACGAAGAACACAATAATATAGAGATAACACCTAGCGCAAAACAGTTGTCACCCCTACCACAAAACCATTCATTATCTCATTAGTCCCCCGTAATTTCCGAAACCTAGCAATCACAAATAATCTAAATTCTAGACCAAATATAGCACAAAGCCCCATCCAACACATAATAACACATCATTCACAAAATGACAATACATACGAACAAATTATAGAACAACCCCACACCACCACTTTTCAGTCTCAAAATAATCATTTTTTTAGACCACGATGAGCCGACAACTTGGATCCCTTCATCGCTCAAATTCCCAGCCAGCCAACCTCCAAACTCAAATCCCAATAATCCCACTTTTTGCTTTCCCACCACCCGATTTTCCGATTATTAATATATCATCAAGCACAAATTCTGATACTAACTCAAATTTTTCAGTTTTATACTCCATCTCACAATTTAATAACACTAATGTAGAAACCCCTGACGAATTTGCAGACTCCGAACCATCTCCATCAAATTATACTCAGACCAACTCCTCAGTTTTTTCAAAACCCCTTTTTCAACCAATCCCATCAAACCATCCACTCCCATCCGTTTCCACTCCTTCTTATGCTTCGCAAGTGACCCCAACCTATTCTCCACTTCATTCCGACAGATCATATAATAATTCCCCAGATACCCCCCAAATTTCCCAGGAACTTCATAATTTTATTACCCTACAACAACAGTTAATATACCCTAACACCCTCACAATACATCAACTATCATCCACAATAACATCCTCAAATCCACCTACTCCTACACCCTCCTCAGCTTACACTGCATCATTCACCTAATCATCCACATCCACCGAAACACCTAGTAGCACTCACCGAGCTTATGGCACTTTTAAACGAAAATTCCCGAATCACCCATTCCCGACCAAACCCGGAACAGCCTGCGAATATGTTAATCACCCGCAACATACAAACACGAAAAATTTTCTTGCAATCACCTTACCCTCATTTCCACAATATACATTAAACACACCTAACGATACTAATGACACACGTAATTTTGTAGATGAACATGTTTTAATGCCAATACTTCATTGGACAGCTTATTATCATTTTATTAATCCCCTTTGCCTACCACTAACTAATACTCATGACAGCATAGAAAAGTACAAAGACACATATATAGACTCACTACAACACTAACACCTCGACAATTCACTTACGTAGGATATAAAAAGTTACTAAAAACATTCACTGCACCCCGAGCTAACGAATTTACAATAGAATATTACGACCATAATATCATCCGACCTAATCAAGACCAATTTTTAGATGAAGACCGCTTCGCTAACCCGCAACTAACAGAAAAATTTTTCATCAAAACATCATACGTATTCACACTTAATATTTTTGATAGAAAGTATGATCACATCATTTCAGAATCACTAGCTGATATTCAAGCATACGAAAGCTTCCATGACAAATTTCAGTTATTTTCACTAACCTTCACTTTCTTTCACCACATGAACGCGATTTGCACTGTTCCCACGATATTATGTTACGCACTAAACAAACCCACACATATGCATACTATCGTTTTATACAAAATCATTTTGATTTGCATACCCCATCAAGACAACCTCACCATCGTTTTCAGTTTCTCAACTCAAGGTACACGTCACCATTTTTTTTCCTAATTTTACATATTGCATCAAAGATACTAACCTCCACGGCATCCTCCGCAACTATAACCCAGTTACCCAAATGTATATATTCTGTCCCATCGCAAAGACCTTCAATGCCAAAGAATCTAGACCCTTGCTTATCCCGCATGAATTTATCCAGCCTATTGAAATACCAATATTAGAATTCATTCACAATACTAAATATAATCATAAAAAATATAACCTCATTCAAAACACACCTTACGAGTTTGCAGTAGGCACCGACGAACTAAAAACCATTAAAGCACTTCAATTGCTTTGGCCACTGCTACAAACTAAAAACATCATACGCATACTAGTCAAATTACTAACAACACCAGATATGATACACGACATCTTCCCCCACGGCTTTTTCCCAGAAGATTAACAGGTAAGTATAATTTAAAATACTCTTCACTAATAATTTTATTTTAGTACTAACCATTTTCTATCAATGTTTGATTTATATTTCTAGTCTTCACACCACGATCATCTACAAAACAGAAAAGAAAAATAAAAATACAAACTTGTTAAGTTATCTTAAAATTCGTTAATTTCTTGCACTAAATATATCTCCAACTTTCCCAAATCATTGATCATATTCACAGGTAAGATAAGCTAAAGTCTATTTAAATGATACGAACAATTTTTAGTAGAACAGATATGTTTTTACTATTTGTAATTTTCATCATAATTTTATCATCTCTAATACTGACAATGTGCAAATGTGTAAAAAAGGCAATAGTCACATTCGCCTTAGCAACAATCCTTTTGATTCTTTTCATCGAAGAACACTACAATAAACATAAAACTTCCCACTAGAAAAAATCAATCGAACACTTTCAAAAATTGCTAACCAACAGTCACAAAATCAGTCTTCACCGATATCATCCCAAGAAAACCCAGCAATACCCACAACTACCCAAAACCCCCAAACATCCACACGAATTTCTTTTCAAGATAATTCATACACTTTTGAAGAACGACACGTTCGCTTATCCGAACCATTAGAACCAGTTCAGCGACAGGCACCTCTAAGTGAACCAACATATAACTTGTACCTCACATTACCACAAGAATTAAGTGGAAAAAGAAACATTAGTCAAAACTAAAAAACAGTCAAAATAAATAGATAAATTATACATCCACGACGAAACAAGAGTTTTCAAACCCCTAGAGTTCATTTTGATATACCCCAATCACCAACACCAACTACTCCAGAAATTTCAAGTAGTACATTGCCAGAAACTCCCACACTACTTTCACAACAGAGCACCTCAAATATACCCTCAGATTACTTAGGTTCAACACCAACATCTGAGCAAATACGTGAAAATCCCTTTAACCCCCCCAATCACACAGCACGACTACCATATTGGGCAACACACTCAAATACACAAGGTGAACCAAACTTAGTGAACGATCCAATAGATATTTCTACGGATACAACGCTATCATCACTACCAGAAACCTTATCACTACCGTCAACACCATCATTAAGTCAAATTTCACCGACGCTTTTCCCTTTAAATTTCCCAAATAACCTCGACGCTAGATATCGAGAAACAATCATCAACAAATATCCCTTTACGACTAGACTGGAATACATTCGTAGCACCCCCACCATTATTTGGACAACATCAAGATAGTAACCGACTCCACAGTTGGGCACTCAACAGACTACAATATAGACAAGATATCCACGAAGATATTCGTGAACACAAAATTCAAATACTTCAACAAAATAGTCTCCAATTGAAATTCGAAATCACGATCAAACTTAACAATATTGTTCAACATCCCTACCCATTAAATACACCAAATATAACAGATCAATCGCTACCACCACCATTTATACAACTGAAGTAATATATAAATACGATAGATATACCAAAAACACAATTGGTTACATCACATTTTGTAACCCGTACTCAGGATTATCATACACAAGTATATTCTAAAAATATTAACATTTCAACACATCTTTTTTAAAATATTTTCCGACCAAAACACAAATCCTTCTCGCACAGGACCCCAGGATTTATTAGTAACACACTACGATTGTGAAGAAAACGAACAAAAAACACTACACAAATATGCAATAAATCAAGTATCTTAATGCGAAACAGAACCACAAGCTATAGAAACTTCAAATGTAATAGCAACATTGTATTCAAAAGCCCGAGCAACAACAGTCACAGGATATAAATTTACAGCAACATTTTCCGGAAAGAAAGTACACTGTTCACAAGTTTCCAATGGAAAAAAGAACCGACTTGATCACGAATCATTCTATCAAAGTAATATAGAACGACTTTTACATCTAAATCTCGATGATTGTAAAAACGAACTACTCAGACTAAACATCACAAGAAAAAGAAACACAGACAGGAAAATAGTAAATTTCCAAGTCTTTGCCGATTCTGCACACCAAGCACAACTTGAAAGATATCAAGGACATATAAAACTAGACGAAAAATACCCATACAACGGCGCACACGGAAGATTAACTTATGACATACACGATAAACACTGGATACCACACATTGGAATAAATGACCCATCAAACTGCAAAGCAGACACAAAAAATAAAGGATATCAAGAAATAATGTTTTTCGATTGGAAAATACAACTCGGAAAAGTACAACTCACACGAGATTTATCTGATAACACAATGATCTATCAAGGAATTACATTACCTTGCAAAAATGATCTAGGTTATTGTGATCCTACAACACGGACACAAGCAACAATTGTTTGGTTTCCCGAAGATACATGCACAACATTCCAAGTAGCAAAAATACACGCTCGAATGATAAAATTTCATGAAAAATATTTTATAGAATCAGTTCCATACGAACAAGTAAATCCACCCCGAAAACAAAATCATGATTTTAGAAATGTTCATGATATAGAAAATAAATTAACACGTTTCCAAATATATCAAGAAACAGAAATTGCATGCAAATACAGAAATCTACTTTATAAAACACAATATTCTGAAATACTTGTCGAATACGAAAAAGGTTTCGACATGACCACTGGAAAAATAAAATTTGACCCTTATGCCACAAGTCACCCTATAAATGAAGGAACATCATACATACCAGTTAACTTTCAAAAAAACACAGGTCAACCTGGTGGAAAACTAAACCACATGACAGTAGAAGCACACGTTTACAAGAACTATCACTAATGAATAACACCTATTTCGGTAATATTCATTACGATATCCACTTAGATATGAAGTTAGACTACACAATTAGTCGAATTTTTCAAGAAATGTCACTCTCCGAATTAGAAACACTTCACCAATTATGCGAATTGGAAAGAACACAAATCCTACCATCACTCGCACTAGCAGTACTAAAAATACCCTACGCAGGATATTTATTTTCAGGAAATAGATCAATTTTTCTAGACTACGAAGGAAATATTTTATGGTTTCATACTTGTACCAAAAAAGTATCACCACTATATGTTTTTGAAGACAAACGTTGTTATAAACGAATCCCTATATTCTATAAAATTAAAGTACGTTTTGTCGACACACTTTCAAGACGAACATATTTTTGGGATACCGCAGTCCCATGTGGATCAGAAAATAGACACAATGTAGTACAATTGAATCCTGATGAAGATGAATACTATCTCCTTACACCATAGCCTACGTTAATGCAATCACTCAAAAAATTTTCACCCGAAAGCATCAGAGCTATTGCTCGTAATCCAAATTTTGATTTACAATCAATTGGAAAGTATTCTAAATCAGATATCCAATATCACATTAGAACACAACAATCTCAAGAATTATTAACACAATTGGACACAATACAAAGACAGTCAATTGACCAGAATTTAAGAAAACTTGCCAAAACCGCAGGATTTGCAGAAATTTATACACAAGATTATAGCGGATTTTTTAAAGACATTAAAGGCTACCTATATTTAAACGGTGAAAAAAAACAGACCACAAGATATTTCCTCTATGAATATTTTCAGTTTTGACACCCTAAAAACGAAATTCTAGCTTTTCTAGGATGGCCCTATTTCATCTTAGAAAAATTAACTATCTTATACGCCATGTTTAATTTTATAGGATCTTTTCTCACTCTTAAAAGGAATCTATAACACATGCGCTATACACACACAAGTAAACAGACAAGCAAGTGTAGCACATATACTGTTTGCAGGATTTTTTGGAATTTTTTCATCATCAATAAATGAAATACTTCTAGATGCACAAATAAAAGAATATAACACAAAAATATCCACAAGACAAAACACTTACGACGAAGAACACAATAATATAGAGATAACACCTAGCGCAACACAGTTGTCACCCCTACCACAAAAACATTCATTATCTCATTAGTCCCCCGTAATTTCCGAAACCTAGCAATCACAAATAATCTAAATTCTAGACCAAATATAGCACAAAGCCCCATCCAACACATAATAACACATCATCCACAAAATGACAATACATACGAACAAATTATAGAACAACCCCACACCACCACTTTTCAGTCTCAAAATAATCATTTTTTTAGACCACGATGAGCCGACAACTTGGATCCCTTCATCGCTCAAATTCCCAGCCAGCCAACCTCCAAACTCAAATCCCAATAATCCCACTTTTTGCTTTCCCACCACCCGATTTTCCGATTATTAATATATCATCAAGCACAAATTCTGATACTAACTCAAATTTTTCAGTTTTATACTCCATCTCACAATTTAATAACACTAATGTAGAAACCCCTGACGAATTTGCAGACTCCGAACCATCTCCATCAAATTATACTCAGACCAACTCCTCAGTTTTTTCAAAACCCCTTTTTCAACCAATCCCATCAAACCATCCACTCCCATCCGTTTCCACTCCTTCTTATGCTTCGCAAGTGACCCCAACCTATTCTCCACTTCATTCCGACAGATCATATAATAATTCCCCAGATACCCCCCAAATTTCCCAGGAACTTCATAATTTTATTACCCTACAACAACAGTTAATATACCCTAACACCCTCACAATACATCAACTATCATCCACAATAACATCCTCAAATCCACCTACTCCTACACCCTCCTCAGCTTACACTGCATCATTCACCTAATCATCCACATCCACCGAAACACCTAGTAGCACTCACCGAGCTTATGGCACTTTTAAACGAAAATTCCCGAATCACCCATTCCCGACCAAACCCGGAACAGCCTGCGAATATGTTAATCACCCGCAACATACAAACACGAAAAATTTTCTTGCAATCACCTTACCCTCATTTCCACAATATACATTAAACACACCTAACGATACTAATGACACACGTAATTTTGTAGATGAACATGTTTTAATGCCAATACTTCATTGGACAGCTTACTATCATTTTATTAATCCCCTTTGCCTACCACTAACTAATACTCATGACAGCATAGAAAAGTACAAAGACACATATATAGACTCACTACAACAGTAACACCTCGACAATTCACTTACGTAGGATATAAAAAGTTACTAAAAACATTCACTGCACCCCGAGCTAACGAATTTACAATAGAATATTACGACCATAATATCATCCGACCTAATCAAGACCAATTTTTAGATGAAGACCGCTTCGCTAACCCGCAACTAACAGAAAAATTTTTCATCAAAACATCATACGTATTCACACTTAATATTTTTGATAGAAAGTATGATCACATCATTTCAGAATCACTAGCTGATATTCAAGCATACGAAAGCTTCCATGACAAATTTCAGTTATTTTCACTAACCTTCACTTTCTTTCACCACATGAACGCGATTTGCACTGTTCCCACGATATTATGTTACGCACTAAACAAACCCACACATATGCATACTATCGTTTTTTACAAAATCATTTTGATTTGCATACCCCATCAAGACAACCTCACCATCGTTTTCAGTTTCTCAACTCAAAGTACACGTCACCATTTTTTTCCTAATTTTACATATTGCATCAAAGATACTAACCTCCACGGCATCCTCCGCAACTATAACCCAGTTACCCAAATGTATATATTCTGTCCCATCACAATGACCTTCAATGCCAAAGAATCTAGACCCTTGCTTATCCCGCATGAATTTATCCAGCCTATTGAAATACCAATATTAGAATTCATTCACAATCCTAACTATAATCATAAAAAATATAACCTCATTCAAAACACACCTTACGAGTTTGCAGTAGGCACCGACGAACTAAAAACCATTAAAGCACTTCAATTGCTTTGGCCACTGCTACAAACTAAAAACATCATACGTATACTAGTCAAATTACTAACAACACCAGATATGATACACGACATCTTCCCCCACGGCTTTTTCCCAGAAGATTAACAGGTAAGTATAATTTAAAATACTCTTCACTATTAATTTTATATTAGTACTAACCATTTTCTATCAAGGTTTGATTTATATTTCTAGTCTTCACACCACGATCATCTACAAAACAGAAAAGAAAAATAAAAATACAAACTTGTTAAGTTATCTTAAAATTCGTTAATTTCTTGCACTAAATAATGTTATAAAATTCATACCAAATTTAGTAATTTTATCTATAAATTATTTCCCCATGAAGCAGTAAACTTAATTACGATGAAAATTTATACTTTTAAATTTCCCCCAAACGCAGTAAAATTCAAATTCTATGCAATAAATTGATAAAATGAGAAAGCAGTACTAATCTTTTCAAATATTTCCATTCACTCGCACAAGAATTCTATCCGAACTCGCACAGCTAGCCCACGAGGAATTGTTTAAATAATGATTTTAAGTTTCAAGCTTTCACACTCAACAACTCTAACAAACGATAACAAATTTCAAACTATCCTTTAACCCGGTTGGAAAGGAATTATATACAAAACCAAACTAACCAACGCAGCTTATTTAACACCACAAATCATGAAATAAAAGCATGACTAAGAAAAGAAAACCAACGGTACCCAAACCGAATTAACCCAGTTTAAAACTGGATAATTTATTCTTTTGAAGTTTATTATAAAGTCTAAGAAAAAAATAATAAAACACAAAAAAGTCGCAAGACAAACCCATACCAAAAACAATTTGATTTTTGAAAAAAGGACACAACCAAAGTAACAAAGGAAAGACTAACATAAACCCAACATAAAACGTTATCACATAACAGGACCTCTTAAAGAAACAGCATGAAATCATACTCCCACTCCTGGCCTAACCCACCAGAGAGGACGTCCTGAGCATGCTCTATAGCCGGCCTAACCCACCGCGCTACATCCACGCTTTGTGACCACACTCCTATTTTTAATAAGAGGTACTAAAGGGTGAGTAACTCTTCAAAATAACCAAACTAAAACAAAACGCTTTTGTGAAAACGACTAACTAAAATCATGATTAAAAAATTGAATTAACATAATTTTATAAAATGTAAATTATACTTTGCAGTATATAGATCAATACACAACAACAAAGACGAACATCCAAAGTCTAGATGATCCCATCACACTCGAGCAAAAGAATGGCTAAGCACAACCGACATGCCGTCCACAATCACAACTCAAAGGATTTAGTGTACGACTTGACTTCGCAGAAAAGGGCTTCATTGAACTAGAACAATGACCACCTCGATGTTCAAGTATACGTACAGATCCGAGTTACAAGGCATCCCTTCCACACACGATCTTCACGCCATTCCCAGACGAGGTTGCACACAAAACAAGTTCTCTACATAATACAGAAAAACTTGTCATAGCAAACCATTTTGAAATCGGATTGATTTCATTGGGGATCACAGTCGTTGTCGAAAGACAACGTAACAATTTCCTGTCCCTAATTCCAGCGTCCTGGAACGTTCTTCTCCATGAGGAACCGGACAAGAAAATGATGTCCGCCAAATACCAACGTTCATCATCCATCCTTCAAATTGCAGAAAGATAATTCTAAAAAACTCTGCAAAACCCGGATGAGTGGAACCTGATCTAAACTACATTTTATAATTGGATTAATTGGATATTTTACCACTGTAAAATTTTTATTATTAACCAATCATAATCCATCTAACTAACAACCCACTTATTTGTAAGTGCTGAAATTACTTGTAATTTCAGCACCAGAGAGATTTGAATTTAACTTAGAAGTTAGTTGCCTCTCCAAGAGAACTTCAGCAGTTGCAATAAGCCAGTATACTCTAGATCTATTGAGCCTAGCAGAGACTAGTTAAACACCCTGAGACTAGTAGAAATAAGAGTAAGATTAGGATCGGTATTAGACTAAGAAGTTGCACGAATCTATCCGGCCGAAAATAAGATAGCGTGACGAGCAGACGGTGTACCCTATCCGAAATTTTTCTATGAGTTAACCACATCGGTTATAACTCAAAAGTTCAGCCACATTTTCCAAATGGTCGGAACAAATTATAAAAAGTTCCTGGAACCAAACTACTTTTCACTAGGTATGTATGCAGAGGTGTTTAACAAAAAATCAATGGCAAAAACTCAAGAATGCGTGATAAAGATTCAAGATCAGAATAAGAAAAAACGTTCCATATTAGTTGGAATATTTTGACAGCTAGCAGCTAAAACTATTCGCCACAAGTAATTACTTCAAACGTATGATGAAAACGAACATCAGTTATGACCCATCAAAAAGCCGATTGGAAAACATTCTTTAATTGCAAATGAATTCAGCTTATAAAAAGAAACTTCAACATTTGAACTAAAGAAAGAAAAATTTAATTTCTATGAATATTCAGAGCTTTCAGCAGTACTGTGCAATTTTGCGAGCTTTTTTTCCAAGTGCTAATGGTGCTGTTAATTAAACTGCCTGTCAGTGATTTTTTAACTTTCTACGTCCTGTGGCTCTTGCGGGGAGATAATCTCTTCTGTGGCCTGCTTTTGGTTCCACAGAATTCTGTTTCCAACAGCGGTGTCTTCAAAGATTGAAATAGCGACCATGCCTCGGTTAAAAATGACATTCGCAAACATAAAGCAGATATTCCTGATCTGTGGGACGTGAATGAACCTATCTAGTTGCATGTCATGTGGCTACGCAAATAAGAAATGAATGGTTTCAGGTAACACTGGCTGATGAAACGGATATATAGAAATTTGAGATTACACTTTCGTAAAGCTCTGAATGGATTTAATAGGCTCTTTTTCATAACAAATTTCCGATCAAGATAACGAGTTTGATGTATGCCTTCATTTGCTTCTTTTTGTACCCAGGAAACATCAAGTAAGCTGCGTTGACCGCATTTGACAATAACTTCTCAAAAATAACTCGAACTCAAAACTAGACTGAGTAATGATCTGCCTGTTCCTTCTAACTATACTGCAGATGCCCAAGGTAAAACCGACGATTTACAGTTACTTATTGAATTTGACATTTTCACTAATTTGTGAATGTACCACTCGGGCTGCAACCGAAATAAACCTAACTGATCCTCAGAAAACGAACCCTGAGATACAAATCAATGAGAGCTGTTTTTTTTTTGCAATTGATTCGCATCAATATCAAGCGCAGATTCTGCTGTTTCCAGAGTTTACGATGTCTAAAAGTTAATGTTGCGACATTTCTAATAAATATCTGTTTCAGGAAATTAGAGACGAGAAAAATGGAGAAATGTTGTGATGGTATACATTGTATATATTCCATGGACCAAGATTCTCTATAACTGGATTTTATATAGGGATTCTGACAGTGCTTGTTAAACTTGGGGGACATTTCACAGCATCTGATAGACTTGAGCATTTTGGCCTAATCAATCTGTAGAACCCTTTTGCATGTGGAGCCTTTGGGGCGAAAGCATGTATACTTTGAAGGAAACATCGGAATATTGATACCAGCGAATGAAGATGATTTTAAAAAAGGTAGGATGCCAGAAACAGAAAAACGCAGCGGAACAACGAAAAGTCGAAGAATGAAAAAATTACAAGGGCATGTGACGGGAAGAAGACGACAAAATGCTTTGCATGATTTTTCCACTAAGGCCTAAGAACTTGGGAAAAGGAGTACTTTAATAGGGGGTTTGGGTTGAACGGTTATTTTCAGGGACCGTTTGTACTATTTTGCGATTCCTATTTTTGGTCGACTGACCCTAATTTGTTCTAAAGACGCCATCGGCGCCAAAATATACTAATTATGAGGAGGTATGCTATGTTTTGCTCAAATTTTTCCATAAAGTGCTCAGAAAAATTCAATTTGGTTGGCCTAAAAGAAGAGGACGGCAAAACTTTGAGTTTTTTTTCAATAAACCGCCCACCCCCACTCGAGAAAATCCTAGATCCGCCCCTGACCAAACTGTCAAACGAAACAATTGAAAGAAAAGGAAAATTGTGTCGGAAAACAGATTGAGAAAAAAATGATATATCTTGCCCGGACGTGAAAAAATTGATTTTAAGTTCGGGGTAGTTTTCTCTTAGAGTAATTTTGGATAAGGTACGTCAGTAGTATATGATGGTGGAGAGGTGGGGGTGGGGTGGGGTTGACCTTTATGTTTTAAGATAGGTAATAGAACATCCGGTCACCAACCTATGTATTAAGATATGGATTAGATTGCCTATGTATTAAGATAGTGAATAGGCTTCCTAATGTATTACGATAGGGAATGGTAAGGTTTCAGTCTGATGGTAAGTTTCAGAATAATTTTTCGGCACTCGAGTTTCCCATGTATTAGGAAAGTGTATAGATTTTCTAATGAATAAGGATTAGAAATTCATTTTAATAAAATAGGAACTAGGTTTCCCAATATATTAAGATAGGGAATAAGTTTCCCAATAGATTAAGATAGGGAAAGGTAAGGTTTCAGTGGGATGGTAAGAAAATGTTAAGAAAAACGGTTCTTTCCTTAATTTTGTGTGCAAATGTCTAGTTTTTTCGCAAAAATCCTGTCGCACGTTAGTAGATGGGTGAGTACTTGTTTTACGTGTAGATTGTTGAATGAAAGTATTATTTCTTTTTGGCTCATGGTAAGACTTTCAAAAAATCTTCAAAACGCGATAAGATTTGATATAATTGGATTTTATATAGGGAGTCTGACAATGCTTGTTAAATTGTATCTCCTGAGAAATTTTTAACGTTATTAACAAACAGTTTCAAATCAATGATGAAAAATCAACAGTTTACTGCTAAAATTGACTAAAATTGGGGTAAATTTACCTTAAAAGTTAATTAGTTATTGGATGAAATTCAACAAAATCTTCTTCCTTACTGGCGATTATCTCTCTGTTGCTTCTGCAACAATATTTTCATGATTTTTTCCGTGAAATTTTCTACTTTTAATGTAATTTTTGCTCTATGCTTTATACATGTTATCGCTCTTGAACTCACTTAAATAGAAAGTTTAGTCAAAACTGGGGAATTTAGGAGGAAAATAATTTCAATTGAACAAAAATTTGCTGGCAGAGATGAATTAAAACTGATAACATCTGATAATTACTTTGAAATTTTTATTGAGTAAAAAAACTCTATAGTTCTACATTTTTTTTCTAACTGAAAAAAATGGAAGCTAACCAGAACAAAATCTTTTTTGTTTGTATAATTTTAGTTTTTCAGTTTAATTTTCTAATAATTAAGAGATCCTACATCTATTTCTACTAAAGGAACAGTTTGTATAGAAATTTTCAGCATGCTCCATATTTTTGTCTCTAAAAATCTTTCTACATCAAATTTTCTTGTTTTTTATGCATAATAAAAAGTTTAAATCTTGAAAGCTAATTTTTGATTTAAGTTTCATAAATCATCTTCAAAAAGATGTCGGTGTTGAGTTTACCTTACACAACTTATCCTCAAAATATCTATACGAAATTACCTAATGTTTCAAATGATAACAAATTTTCCAACAAGCTACACATAAATATAATTCTTTGAGGCTTTTAAAGTTGTTTTTTTTCTCAAGATATAATTTATCAGCTAAAACTGAGTAAAAATTTCTTAAAACTCCTAATGAATTGAAGAGAGAATTTCTATCTCAAGTTGGTATTTTCTCAGTTTCTGCTTCATCTACTAACTTCCAACTTAATCCAATTTGAAGAAAACTTCACTTGATGGAAAAATGTATCATATCAACGAACGTTCAATAATTCGAAGCAGAATTAATACCGTAAATACTTTGCTAAAAACCTTTTTTATTTTTCTCATCCTGATAACTGTATATTGCTGTTTTAAGTCTAATTTTCTATATTGACATAAGTTTTTCGCTGAGAATGATGTATATTATCATCTTGAAATTTTCAAAAGTTAACAAAGACATACTGTTTTTCATCTTTCCCAGGTCAGTTATCAATTTCTTTTCTGAAATCGTCAGTAAAAAACCATAATTCTTAAGAAATCAACCCTCATAATCTCCTTAAAAGCGCACTACTCTATCAACACTTTTACAAACATTAAATAAGGAGAACTTGAATATGGTGACTAGGCAAAACTTTTCAATTAGTCGATGTTTTATAAACATCCAGTTCTCGTAGAGTTTTTTAACAATGCATTTTTACTACAAATTGAATGAAAAAAAATCTCCGCAAACTTGCAACCATTGGAGTTTTTAAGGTAGATTAAAGATTTTTTACTCAATTTCTATTGAAAGCTTCCAGACATTTTGAACTCGGTTAATGCTGTTTTTATCATTAATCAAACCATTTGAAGGAAAAAAATGACAGATGAAGAATTGTGATAGAAACGCATAGTTTTGCTAGAAACTTTTAAAACTTTTTCACTACTGTTTAGAAATTTCTAATTCAGTATAAACTAATCACAGTAATTTCCCCTGTTTTTAATTAAAAAATATTAGTTTTACCTTCTTTTGGAGTGTGTTTGAAGACTGATGTGCACCCTTTCCATATTTAACTTTATGTTGACAAGAATAATACTTCTGGTTCATATGACTAGTGAAAAACTCGCTGCTATATGTATAAAATTTACAGTTTGAACACTTCAAAACACCACAAGTTATGAGTTGTCTTGACGCATCTTTACGTGTGTATTCCCTGCCACAATCAAGACATGGAACTTTATTCAGTGACGGTATCTCAAAAAATAGAGAAAGAACTTGAGATTAAACGAGAGATCTAGATTGTCCCAATTTTTTAGACAAGAAGATTTGAAAAGCTCCAACCAATTTTGATATCAACCAATCAGATATCAACCAATCAGCATTGAGCATTACTTTTAAGGATATTTTTATCTTTTCACTAACCGGTGAAAAAAGAAATGGCCAAAACAAATTTTTTAATTGTTTTCTTTTTGGTATTTTGTAGTATAAACAACCGGATTTCTTTTAAATATGGATAATCAAGTCTTCGTTTTCCTTTGCAGTGAAGAATCGAATCTGAATTTAGGGCGGCTTGTTCACATTGTAGTTCTTGGTTGTGACACACACCCTCCTCATGTTGTATGTTGCTATTTCCAATAATCTATTACAAATGTCGAAATGCTGATCACAGTTGATACTTTTCCAGATTTGGCTTCATATATACTTACAAGTCAAAGGTTTTCGGCATCGTGAATAACAGTATTCCGGATTGCCGCTTTTGCTTCTCCTTCTTTTTCACTAAGATAGACATGTTGGGAAGTTTCAAATTGTCCCAAACTGTGTGTTCTTAATAGTTGAAAGCACGGTTTGAAGTATAGTATCCCCTTGTAGGATTTTTAAAACCAAACAAATCTCCTAATTCTTGTTTGATTTTTTGAGAAATTATTGTAATTGAGACTAGACTCTTTTTCGAGTACATTTTTGAAAGAGCAAACTGATCAGATAAAGACAAATGAGGAAAAAAAATGTTTGATTTTTGAAATCAAAGACGCAGTAAATCGTATGACTCTTCTCAATTTTCATATATGAAAGTAGTAAAAAGTATAGAATGTTTAGTATAAAATTTTCATATAAAAAAATTGCGTAGGCGGTACTCCTTCTTTGTAAATCCGCAAATCTCTGTTGAAACCATTCTTCCAAATGGCTGCTGCTATTTATCAAGTTTTTCCGAGATTTTGTTTCAGGTTATTGTAAAAATCGCTAATTACTTCCGTTTCCAGTGATTTTCCATTGAAAAATACATAGAAACCCATAATTATTGTGTCTCTAACCACAATTCTTTATTTCTTTGAAGAATTGTAAGTTCCATTTGGTTTTAATAGGAACATGTCTTAGCCAAATTCTGCAGAGACTAGAAAAATACATTTTTGAAAAAACTTAAGAAAAATTCACTTGAAAAAAGAATTTTAGATGAAAAAACGTAGCAATTCAACAAACGTTCAATAATCCGAAGCAGAATTAATACCATAAAACCTTTGCTCAAAGTCTTCATACAATTTTTTCGACCTGATAGCTGTATATTGCTGTTTCAAATCCAATTTTCTATATAGTGAAGTAAGTTTTTGGCTGAGAATGATGTATAATATGATCTTGAATTTTTCAAAGGTTAGCAAAGAGATTCTGTTTTTCATCTTTTCCTGGTCAACTATCAATTTCTTTTCTGAAATCGTCAGTAGAAAACCATAATTATTAAGAAATCAGCCCTCATGCCCTCATAATTTTCTTAAAAACGCACTGCTCTATGAACACTTTTACAAACACTAAACAAGGAAAATTCAAAAAATGGTAACTAGGCAAAACCTTTCCATTAGTCAATTTTTTTAAATAAAAATCCAGTTTTCTCACAAATTTTAAACAATAACTCAACCACTCATTAGCGTATTTTATCCAATTTTAAACAAATTTATCGTAACGAAATCTCCGCAAGCTTGCAACTTATGGAGTTTTTAACGTAGATTAAAGACCTTTGGCTCGATTTCTATTGAAAGCTTTCAGACAATTCGAACTCGGTTATTGCTGTTTTTATCATCAATCAAACCATTTGAACGAAAAAATTGCCAGATCAAGAATTGTGATAGAGAAACTGTTTAATTTTGCGAGAAACTTTTCAACTTTTTCACTACTGTTTAGACTTTTCTGATTCAGTAAAAACTATTATTCACAGTAATTTCCCCTATTTTTAATTTAAAAAAATTTTAGTTTTACCTTCTTTTGGAGTGTTTTTCAAAACTGCTGTGCACCCTCATCATACTTAATTTTATGTTGACAAGAATATTGCTTCTGGTTCATATGACCAGTGAAAAACTCGCTGCTATATGAACAAAATTTATAGTTCGAACACTTCAAAACACCACAAGTTATGCGTTGTCTTGACGCATCTTTACGTGTGTATTCCCTGCAACATTCAAGACATGCAACTCTATTCAGTGACGTTATCTCAAAAAATAGAGAAAGAACTTGAGATTAAACGAGAGATTTAGATTGTCCCAAACTTTTAGACAAGAAAATTTGAAAAGCTTCAACCAATTTTGATATCAACCAATCAGATATCAACCAATCAGCATTGAGCATTACTTTCAAGGATATTTTCATCTTTTCATACTAACCAGTGAAAAAAGAAATGGCCAAAAAAAAAACATTTTCCTTGTTTTCTTTTTGGTATTTTGTAGTATAAACAACCGGAATTCTTTTAAATATGTATAATCAAGTCTTCGTTTTCCTTTGCAGTGAAGAGTCGAATCTGAATTTAGGGCGGCTTGATCACATTGTAATTCTTGGTTGTGACACACACCCTCCTCAAGTTGTATGTTGCTATTTCCAATACTCTATTACAGATGTCGAATTGCTGATCCACAGTTGATACTTTTCCAGATTTGGCTTCATATAGACTTACAAGTCCAAGGTTTTCAGCATCGTGAATAACAGTATTCCGGATTGCCGCTTTTGCTTCTCCTTCTTTTTTACTAAGATAGAGTTGTTGGGAAGTTTCAAATCGTCCCAAACTGTGTGTTCTTAATAGTTGAAAGCACGGTTTGAAGTATAGTATCCCCTTGTAGGATTTTTGGAACCAAACAAATCTCCTAATTCTTGTTTGATTTTTTGAGAAATTATTGTAATTGGGACTAGAATCTTTTTTGAGTACATTTTTGAAAGAGCCAACTGATCAGATAAAGACAAAAGAGAAAAAAATTGTTTTTTTTTGAAATCAAAGAGGCAGTAAAAAGTATGATTCTTTTTAGTTTCCATATATGGAAGTAGTAAAAAGTATGGATTGTTTAGTATAAAATTTCCATATATAAAAATTGCGTAGGCAGTACTCCTTCTTTGTAAATCCGCAAATCTCTGTTGAAACCATTCGTCCAAAAGGCTGCTGCTATGTATCATGTTTTTCCCAGATTTTGTTTCGGTTATTGTAAAAATTGCTAATTATTTCCGTTTCCAGTGATTTTCCATTGAAAAATACATAAAAACCCATAATTATTGTGTCTCTAACCACAACATTTTATTTCTTTGGAGAATTGTAAGTTCCATTTGGTTTTAATAGGAACATGTCTTAGCCAAATTCTGCAGAGACTAGAAAAATATCTTTGAAAAATATCAAGAAAAATTCACTTGAAAAAAAAACAATTTTAGTTAAAAAAATGTAGCATTTCAACAAAAGTTCAATAATCCGAAGCAGAATTGATACCATAAATCCTTTGCCAAAAGTCTTCACATAATTCTCTCAACCTGATAACTGTATATTGCTGTTTCAAATCCAATTTTCTACATATTGAAGTAAATTTTTGGCTGAGAATGATGTTTATTATGATCTTGAAATTTTTAAAGGTTAGCAAAGACGTACTGTTTTTCATCTTTTCCAGGTCAATTATCAATTTTTTTTTCTAAAATCGTCAGTAGAAAACCATAACTCTTAATAATTAACACTCATGATCTTCTTAAAAACGCACTACTCAATGAACACTTTTACAAACACTAAACAAGGAAAATTTGAAAATGGTAACTAGGCAAAACCTTTCAGTTAGTCGAATTTTTATAACTATCCAGTTTTCTTACATTTTTTTAACAAGTACTTAACCACTCATTAGCGTATGTTATCCACTTTTTTACAAATTTATCGTAACGAAATCTCCTCAAGTTTTAAACGTAGATTAAAATTTGTTAGCTCAATTTCCATTGAAAGCTTCACAAAAATTTGAGCTCGGTTATTGCTGTTTTTATCATCAATCAAAACATTTAAATAAATAAAAAAACAGATCAAGAATTGTGATGAAAAAAACTGTATAAATTTTTCTAGAATTTTTTCAAACTTATCACGATTGTCTAGACTTTTTAGATTCAATACAAGTTAAAACTAATTCAATCTCCATCAACGTCATCTGTCCACCACTCTTGTAGTTTTTTGTAGTGATTCATCTTAAAATCGAATGAATGACCATCTCAGACATTGAAAATGAGCTTGATAGAAACATATTTCTTATAAACAAAGATAAACAAAGAAACAAATAAGCAAAAAAACTTGAAAAAACTCGAATTCTTGTATCATTCATAATTTCCGTTGTAATCACCGTAAAAAATTTTTCCACTATTTAGAAACTATTTTTTTTAAAGAACCTCAAGTTATGGCAAAAAAAAAACGAAAACAACCAATGAAATACAGAATTTTGAAAAATATTGATGAAATTTTCAACTAAAATTAAACGTTGGTTTGTAATTTTGTTTCAATTTGTATGACAAGTTGCAAAATGTATTTCATTTTTTTCAAGTAAATGTAAAAAAAAATCAATTTTTTCGACCAAATGCAATAACTGACTCACATTTTTTACAAAACGTTAAAAGTGTTTATTTTTTTTCTACAAAATGCGATAAGTGTTTAAATTTTTCTTTGACAAGAGGCAAAAAGTGTTTTACTTTTCTTCGACCAAATGCAAAAAATGTTACAATTAGTTTGACAAGATGCAAAAAGTGTTCGACTTTTTTCGACCAAATGACCATTTAAATTTTTTGACCATCAGGCAATTTTACTTGTCTGCTATTTTTGCAGTGTTTTCTCTAACTTGTTTGGTACATTAGAGCGCTAAATCGAGTTGTATTCTAACTGTTTTTCAACTTTTTACCACGAATTTCTCATTTATTTTCTTACTTGAAATCAAATTGAAAAAAATTATTTGAAAGAAAAAACGAAATAAATGTCAAAAATCAATTATTTACAGTAATATTCAACAAAAGGCTGTCGAGAAATCTGGAGGTTCTCTATAGAACGCAGAGCTGGTCGAGTTTGTAGTGGTTGTTGTGAAGATGGAGGTGTCTGTGGTTCTGAGAAGCACGGCTGAACCTGCTTCCTCCCAAGGAAAAAGGAAGTCGTCGACTGGTTGAGCCGCATATCTAGAGTCAGGAATGTCGGAGTAGTTCATCCCAAATGCTCAGACACCTTCTCCATCAATTGCCTTTCTTCAAGTTGGTTCTCTGTCATGGGTACTTGCGTCATATGATGTTCGTTGAAATACCTTTGCATCACCTCCAGCAAGTGCCAGACTTGAATTGGGATGTCCAATCGGGCCAAAAAAACTCCAAAGACCGTTTCTCGCACTTGATTTTGTACCAGATCAGGCGAAGTTTCTACAAAATACATTAGGTTGCTGTTTTGCACTGAGAAGAATTTTTGAGCAATGAGTTGAAAATGAGTTGAATAAAAGATACAGAATAAAAACAAGAATGACTTACTGCTGAGAAAGGAGGTAGTTAATGGTAGATAAGTTGAAATTAAAATAATTAGAGCTAAGAGACGAGGTAGTTGACGGTAGTTAACTTGAATTTTTTTTTAAAGTTAAGATTGAGGGGTACATTCAACTCGAATGTTTAGCCAATCAGAATTGATTTTCCATATTTGGTCGGTAGTCGTGTCCAATCAGATTTCAGCTTCCTTTTATGGTGTTTTTATATAAAAACCGTGTCCAATTGGAAACAAAACTCCATTTCGGGATGTTTCCTCATATTTTTGTCTTTAATCACAAAAATGTTCATTTACGTTCTGGTTGTGTATCCAATAAATCGACCGCTTTAGAGATTGAAATCTTCCATTTAAGTAATAATATACACAAAAGCAATCGCAAAAGCAAATGACCACAAGTTGTTTGCTGTAAAAGTGAGAAATATTGCTGATATAAGTAACAAAAGAAAGATTTTTATAACAAGTAAAATTTTCTTAATATTTTTTTAAAAAGAAACTAAAGTAATAAAAGAAAGAATACAAGTAAAACAAATAGCATTTCCGCACTTTTTTTTCATCAAGCATATTGAATCTTTTGTATGTAATCAATGGGAAGTTTCTAGATTTTGAGTAGATAGTCAAGTTCATTGATTTTCATGTAAATTTGAGAGAATAACTCAAAGTTGATGAATTTTTTAAAGCATCTCTCTGGAAATCTGATTCTAAACCTGATCCTGCAGGATTTTGGGCCTTTAAAATATTCTAAAAAATGGAGGAATAAAAAACTTTGCTGGGGAGTTTTCACAAGTTTCACTAACTGGTAGGGGATAAAAAGAGTCTTTGATATACTCTTGTGCAGTTTTTTGATTAACTTAAAAATTTTTAGAAAGACTTGAGTTTTTTTTCTATTCAGGTGTAATTCAGCCGTAAGTTTCAAGCTTTGTTACGCATAATTCTTTGATTGAGTAAGTTTCGCTAATTAGAATTTTACTTGGTCGGAGAATTCTGTTTTGGACAACATAAACAATTAAAAATTTGGTAAAAAAAGAGTCAGCGTCTCTTGCATAAATAAGAAAATCAGGTGGAACTTTTTTTGTCTTGTAGAGTAATTCAGGGAAATCCAAACTTTTTTTAATAGACATTTTTTAAAAAATGAGAGAAACCAAAGATTAAATCAGTTTTAATATTGGTCAATTCTGATTAGTTAAAATCGAATTTGTCTGGTTATTTTTCTTTAAGCGACAGCAAATGAATGAAATTCATTCTGAATTTTTTTACGCTAAAAACAATTGTTCTATAAATTGTAAAACTAATTGAAAAAAAGTTTTTCCCAAATTTTCAAATTAAGTATAAATCACTGATTATATTTTGGGACATTTTTCAAATCTCCCACTTTTATATGTGCCACGTACCAAATTCTTTATTTGATACTTACAAAATTTCCCATTTCTTAGATGCTGTCGCTGAATAGAAACGAGAAACTGCAGTGTGGGCACTGTGAAAACATGTATGTTAGAGCACATGCACCGCAATCAATGATTGCACATGATTGCACATGTCAATCATGGCAAGAAATTGCGGTGGCCAAGAATGTGGCCAAGAAGCATGCTCTATCATCTTCCGAGCAACCAACGCTTTGCGCGTCTTGCGAGAAAGAAATTCCGAGTTTCTATTCTCTCGAACGACACCGGAGAAAAGAGCATGGAGCAAAACCACGGAAACCAAGTGATTCGATGACAGACTTGAACAAGATTGTGGAGGAAGAGGGAGAAGCTGGAGAGAAACTCAACGAGGAGTTTAGTGCTTGTCAACACTTCCTGGTAGATACTGATATGAAGAATGGGAGACATAAAATATTTAACTTTCAAATGTCAAAGTTAGATACCAAAGTTAGCAATGAGAAGCTTGAAGAAGCGTTCAATAAGCTGGATTCCGCTGCAAAAATCATTATTGCTCTTGGATTGTTTCTTCGTATTTGTTGAAACGGGAAATTTTTGGTATTACTACGAACACGAAAAAACAACACTGTGTTCGAAAATCGCGTTTACTGTTCTGAAAGCGGATTTGATTACAATCCAGGAAAAAGTTGAAAAAAAATCATATCGTGGAGCAATGCACTTAAGAACTTCAGAACACAAAGCGGAGGCTCAACTTATCACAAATGTCACTTTTTTCGCTGCACTAATAAGCAACCTTCCAATGCGATGTCTGGACTCTGTCTTGCCTGATCCTTTACTACGACATACCAAATAAATTGTCTTTTATCGGATAAAGATAAACAACCATAAAAAGATCATCTTTGAATTTTCCGTGCGTTAACAATGTATTTGCATGGCCATAGTAGCCTCCATGCTCATACATCTCAGCTGTTTACAGAGTTTTTTAAATCAAAACTGGATGCGATCCGAAGAAATTTCGTGGAGCGTTAATTTAGGATCTACCTCTTATAGAGAAAAAAGTTGAACGCAACATATCAAGAAGGAGATTATGTTGGAGAAGTAGCCAGGCAAAGTATTGGAAAGTTAGAATAAACCGTGAAATGTCTAAGATTCAACAACCACATCATTCATTTGATTGATATTGATTCTTTCTTCAAGTGTTTTCGCTGTGATAGCTCTGACTGTTACTTTAAAAGATCAGACATATTGAACAAATATCTATTCAGGTGTGAAGGTCGAGCTCGACATATTTACTCCAAAAGCGCGTACACACTACGAGAAACAATAATCGAGAAACAGGACGGATTCAACATTCCCTGAACTGAAGATCAGTAATTAGTTAGTATTGTAGCAGTTTTTGACTTGGAATCAACTTGTGTTCCCACAGAAGAGTTGAAAACAACCGAAACACTTATTTGGATTGGAAAACATGTCCCTATTTCCTTCTCAATGTCTTCAAGTCTGCAGGATGATTCATATTTTTTGTGAGAATTCATGTAGCAGTCGTCTGCTTATGTCACAAATGAGGTCAAGAAAAATAAGGCCCTACAACCATTGTCTCGAGGGTCAGAGACATTTTCTCAAGTGCTTTTGTACCTCTTCCAGTCGGAGTCAATTTGGTTCACGTAGGACATGAGAATACAAAATGGTGTTAGTGCTTAAAGGTCACTACCCAAAAGGCCGCACTCTCTAGAAATTAGAACGTCCCCCTGGCTAGGTCTCTAAATACCTTAAACAAGTGATTGCCTTTAAAACTGGGTTGAACGCTCTAGTATACCATTAGTTTTTATTGGACAGTGGATCTTTGATCCGTTTCAAATGGATCAAGCTAAAACTCGCCTGATTTCAACATAGTCACTTAAAATGCACTCGAGAAACTAAATAAAGTTCTCACATAATGACGCGACTCTCGAAGTAGGTAAATCATGTAAGTAGTAGAAGTTTCTTGTAATTGTAAGCTTTTACTCAAAATTTAGTTGTCTGAACCATCAGGCAGCTTCAATTGTCTGCCTTCCCAATCAAAATTCACTCTCGCCGAGCGATGGCACTAATGTCTGAATTCCCGATGTTCTCTGTCAGGAACAAGACAGCTCTACTGCTCGAATTGGTGGTTTCTGTGATTCTAGTGTGATTTTCGCGGACTTTCCCGCAATTCTGATTTGAATCTTCTGACCAAGATTATTTCTGATTTTCAATTGTCGCGAAAAACTTGAGGATGACTGGGTCGATTCGAATTTTTGACAAAGAATTTTTTCCCCAAAATCAAGGTCAAACATCCATAGATTACCGACTGGCCCATACTCCCCGAAGTCAAGATTGCTGTTCTCATCGCGCGTTATCTCCATGTCAGTGAGTTTCCAGAATATCGAGTGTGTCTCAAGATACAGTTCCAGTGGTCATTTACAGAAACTTGCAGCAGATTCAACCTAATATACAGCCCAAAAATTCACAGCCTTGAAAATTGTCACTCTATAGCTAAACAGGAAACAAAATCTACATCCAATTGCACCCTGGATTTCAGCTTTATAAGCTATTTTTCTAAAAAAAAAATATGTGCAACCCAGTCAGAAAACTATCAAGCAAAATTTTGATATTTAAATAGATATAGTGCATTAGATAACAAAAGTTTGTATGTTAAAGTTTCTTTTCGTGCCCCTAGTTTTCATCAGAGTTCACACTAAAGTCTCATTTTTTTCCCTGCTCAAGACTCAAGAAACCATCCAAAGTAGCCGGCTTAACTCTCCCCCCTCTTTGAAGTACTGAGCCCAGACGTGCCCGACACCGTGATCTGCCTCGTCCATTCTTCTTCATCATCAGAAATAATCACAATTTTCTTCCATGCTGTCAGTTGTTCATAGGCCCGCATCTATTCCTCCTCCTGTTGTAATCTTCTTGGGTGGTTTGGTAGCTTATTCACCTTGGGCTCCTGTTCAGGCAACAGGAGTGATATAAGCTCAAACTCGCACTTTTTGTTAGGTCTTCCTCCAGTATCGACTCCCTTGTTTTAGTATTATCTCTAGATACCTTACAATACCGATTCCATCCCGTAGTTGTTTCGTTGCGATGGGTGAGCAGTGGTCTCTTGAAAGCTTCCAGTCATATTTCGGCCAGGAATTGGCGATACTCCTTCTGATGCTTCTTCATGTTGTTTTTCGTCAAAAGATACAGCCAAGAGAACAATGTTGCTCTTAGCCATGAGAAAAATTGTATGCGACTCCATACACGTTTCACTTTCATCGGTACGGCGAATACCTTGCAGGCAGTCTCAAACAACTCAAGTTTCCTGCTGTAGTCAATAAAGTGTATCGCCTCAACGGTTTGTGCTTCCGAATCCCGATTTTTTGTTACGTTGTCTTCAATCCATCGTAATGCCTATCGCCCGAATCTCTTCAATGTCCCATATCAAGCAGAGGCATGACTGCTCTGGATACACCACCGTTTGTGATAGACAGCGGCATGGCTAGTCTTGATCTGTTGAATTAATGGTCCGGAGATTGCGTTCTCCAGAAGCTTCGAGCAAAGGTTAGAATTCCATCATCTTCGCGTGTGTCAAATCAATCTCATCCACAGCTTGGGCATTATTGAGTGTTTTGCTGCTCGTACTCTGTTTTTCAAAGTCACTAGAGTTCTGTTTCTTCCAACTCAAGAGTTCTTCTCCCCAGGTATTGCTCAATGCTTCCACACTGGGTACTGGTACCGCTCCCAACATTCTGCGAAGCACTGAACCATGACAAAAATTGTACGCGACTCCATACACGTTTTACTTCATCAGTACGGCGAATATCTTGCAGGCAGTCTCAAAGAACTCAAGTCTTCTGCTGTAATCAATAGCGTGTATCGCCTCTACGGTTTGTGCTTCCAACTCCCGATAATTTGTTACGTTGTCTTCAATCCATCGTAATGCCAGCATTGAGCTCACCAAGAAGAAAAAGACCTTTTGTTGATGATTAGGCAATCCTATCGCCCGAATCTCTTCAATGTCATATATCAAGCAGAGGTTCGACTGCTCTGGATACAACACCGTCTGTAATAGACAGCGTCTTGGCTAGTCTCGATCTGTTAAATTGAGGCTCCGGAGATTGCGTTCGCCAGAAGCTTTGAGCAAAGGTTCGAATTCGATCATCTTCGCGTGTGTCAAATTAATCTCATCCACAGCTTGGGCATTATTGAGTATTTTGCTGCTCGTACTCTGTTTTTCAAAGTCACTAGAGTTCTGTTTCTCCCAACTCAAGAGTTCTTCTCCCCAAGTATTGCTCAATGCTTCCACCTTGGGTCCTGGTACCGCTCCCATCATTCTGCGAAGCACTGAACCATGAGAAAAATTGTATGCGACTCCATATACGTTTTACTTCATGGGTGCGGCAAATATCTTGCAGGCAGTCTCAAACAACTCAAGTCTCCTGCTGTTATCAATAAAGTGTATCGCCTCTACGGTTTGTGCTTCCTACTCCCGATATTTTGTTACGTTGTCTTCAATCCATCGTAACGCCAGCATTGAGCTCACCACGAAGAAAAAGACCTTTTGTTGATGATTTGGCAATCCTATCGCCCGAATCTCTTCAATGTCCCATATCAAGCAGAGGTTCGACTACTCTGGATACAACAACGTCTGTAATAGACAGCGTCATGGCTAGTCTCGATCTGTTAAATTAAGGCTCCGGAGATTGCGTTCTCCAGAAGCTTCGAGCAAAGGTTCGAATTCCATCATCTTCGCGTGTGTCAAATCAATCTCATCAACAGCTTGGGCATTATTGAGTGTTTTGCTGCTCGTACTCTGTTTTTCAAAGTCACTAGAGTTCTATTTCTCCCAACTCAAGAGTTCTTCTCACCAGGTATTGCTCAATGCTTCCACCTTGGGTCCTGGTACCGCTCCCATCATTCTGCGAAGCACTGAACCATGAGAAAAATTGTATGCGACTCCATATACGTTATACTTCATGGGTGCGGCAAATATCTAGCAGGCAGTCTCAAACAACTCAAGTCTCCTGCTATTATCAATAAAGTGTATCGCCTCTACGGTTTGTGCTTCCTACTCCCGATATTTTGTTACGTTGTCTTCAATCCATGGTAATGCCAGCATTGAGCTCACCACGAAGAAAAAGACCTTTTGTTGATGATTTGGCAATCCTATCGCCCGAATCTCTTCAATGTCCCATATCAAGCAGAGGTTCGACTACTCTGGATACAACAACGTCTGTAATAGACAGCGTCATGGCTAGTCTCGATGTGTTAAATTAATGCTCCGGAGATTGCGTTCTCCAGAAGCTTCGAGCAAAGGTTCGAATTCCATCATCTTCGCGTGTGTCAAATCAATCTCATCCACAGCTTGGGCATTATTGAGTGTTTTGCTGCTCGTACTCTGTTTTTCAAAGTCACTAGAGTTCTGTTTCTCCCATCTCAAGAGTTCTTCTCCCCAGGTATTGCTCAATGCTTCCACCTTGGGTCCTGGTACCGCTCCCATCATTCTGCGAAGCACTGAACCATGAGAAAAATTGTATGCGACTCCATATACGTTTTACTTCATGGGTGCGGCAAATATCTTGCAGGCAGTCTCAAACAACAAGTCTCCTGCTATTATCAATAAAGTGTATCGCCTCTACGGTTTGTGCTTCCTACTCCCGATATATTGTTACGTTGTCTTCAATCCATCGTAATGCCAGCATTGAGCTCACGACGAAGAAAAAGACCTTTTGTTGATGATTTGGCAATCCTATCGCCCGAATCTCTTCAATGTCCCATATCAAGCTGAGGTTCGACTACTCTGGATACAACAACGTCTGTAATAGACAACGTCATGGCTAGTCTCGACGTGTTAAATTAATGCTCCGGAGATTGCGTTCTCCAGAAGCTGCGAGCAAAAAATCGAATTCGACCATCTTCGCGTGTGTCAAATCAATCTCATCCACAGCTTGGGCATTATTGAGTGTTTTGCTGCTCGTACTCTGTTTTTCAAAGTCACTAGAGTTCTGTTTCTCCCATCTCAAGAGTTCTTCTCCCCAGGTATTGCTCAATGCTTCCACCTTGGGTCCTGGTACCGCTCCCATCATTCTGCGAAGCACTGAACCATGAGAAAAATTGTATGCGACTCCATATACGTTTTACTTCATGGGTGCGGCAAATATCTTGCAGGCAGTCTCAAACAACAAGTCTCCTGCTATTATCAATAAAGTGTATCGCCTCTACGGTTTGTGCTTCCTACTCCCGATATATTGTTACGTTGTCTTCAATCCATCGTAATGCCAGCATTGAGCTCACGACGAAGAAAAAGACCTTTTGTTGATGATTTGGCAATCCTATCGCCCGAATCTCTTCAATGTCCCATATCAAGCAGAGGTTCGACTACTCTGGATACAGCAACGTCTGTAATAGACAGCGTCATGGCTAGTCTCGATCTGTTAAATTAAGGCTCCGGAGATTGCGTTCTCCAGAAGCTGCGAGCAAAAAATCGAATTCGACCATCTTCGCGTGTGTCAAATCAATCTCATCCACAGCTTGGGCGTTATTGAGTGTTTTGCTGCTCGTACTCTGTTTTTCAAAGTCACTAGAGTTCTGTTTCTGCCAACTCAAGAGTTCTTACCCCAGGTATTACTCAAATCTACCACCCTGGCTCCTGGCACCGCTCCCAACAATCTGCAAAGCAGCTGTTGTTAGTGTTGCTACAGTCTTGCAGGTCGTACGCACTTGGGCACCGAGAAAGTCTTGTCGATCGTTACCCTCATGCTAGACGCTTCAATCATCGACATGTGCAACGGGTAACAGCTCCCGCACAAGTTGTTAGTGTTGCTACATTCTTGCAGGTCGTACGCACTTGGGCACCGAGAAAGCCTTGTCGATCGTTACCCTCATGCTAGACGCTTCAATCATCGACATGTGCAAGGGGTAACAGCTCCCAAGCAAGTTTACCCTGACTGATCCAACCAAATAGTTCGCATTCATTGGCAGAATGTAGGCTTCACTCACTGGTAATCTCCAGTTGCCAGACCGTGGCAAGTGCCTGGCTCCATCCTTTTCGGTGGTTCGTCTGTAGACTTATACGTCGTCTCTTTAGACGCTTCTCGATGAGGTAAGATCAGCTTGTGTACCACATTCATGTTCCCCAGATCCTCATTCTTCTCTTGTGACAATCTCATCCGTTCCAAGACCTCTTCGTTCAAATTTGCTTGAGGATGCGGGCACCATGAAGGTCTCAATTACTTCCAAACTGTTCCCAAGTTCGTGAATAGTACGTTATCCTCACCTCCTAACCTCAATTTTACTCTCTTTTCGGAACGTGCCACGCAGATGACCTTGAGTCCCTTCTCAAAAAGTAAGTCTGGGCTCGGTTTTTCATTTTCGGTCGTGTCAATTTCAATTATTTTCTCCGTCCAAAACATCAACAATTCTGTGACCCTAAAATTCATATAGGCAGCTCCTGCCTCTGTGCTCAAGAAGGAATTATATAACAATCCCATGACACCAACAACATACTGATATTCTCCGCGCTTCGTGGGTTTCGAATACTCCTCCGCCACGACCAGGGCAAGATGTACATCACGACTGCTATCAAATTTCTAGTTTAAAAACCTCCTGATATTGTCGATCTTTGCATGGTTCTCAAGTAATTGCCTGGAGTCACCGTTCTTCTCAATCCCAGTTCTTTGATACAAAATCAAGATGACCCTCGAGGCTCTCTTCTCCAATGATCTATTTTCCGTTGCTTTCTGATAGCAAGATTGGATTGTAGCATCAGGTGTCACTGACATGATACATCTCCAGATACAGGTGGCATCCTTTTTCCTCGCAAGACTCAACCCCGAGTCGTCTCGAACAGTATACTCCGTCAGCATTCGGTACACATGTAGGCCTGTATCACCCAACTTTAACGTGTCGCCTGAAATCAGATCTTCCAACGCCATCCCAGTCAAGCACCACGTAAACAACATTTGTCCCGCTGTCCTGGTAAAAGCATTTGCCATCAGAGTCTGGGTTGATGAGGGTACTCAAATCTCGTTTTCGAAGTACTCCAATAAAAAATTCTTCCACGTTCGTCCCAATTGGCTTCTCAATTCCGGTTTGTTCACTTCTGCTATTGCTGCGTGGCCCAACTCGGCGCTTTCTACACACTCTGCGAACCAAATTCTTCAGACAGTTCTCTAAATCTTTCATTGTATCGAAATCTATCCACCAAGAGCGAGCAGTATTCATCGTTATTCTTTTCTCAAGGGGATCATTTGTGACCTGTCCTCCAACGTTCTGGTGTTGAATCGAGATCCTGTCCTTGCCAACATCCACTTCCCATGTTTGCCGACTGGTGGAACCTCTCTTTGTATTCACCCTTTGAGGCTTAAAACTAGGCGTAGCCTCCATCTCGGTCATTACTTCCGCTTATTTCCTAGACGTCGAGTTGTCTCTGTAAGCTGCAGTCTTCGATCTGCCCAAACCATCGGAGCCGTCTCTTTCAAGTTCGCCTCTGACACAGCCTCCGCTAAAAAAAATCGCTTCCTCCCCTGTCATTTCCTCTTTTTGACCTCGATTCTTTATTCGGGGGTGTAGTCATGATCATAACCAAAGCTGCTTCCTTAATTAGACCCCTTCATCCAACTCCTGCCTCCCCCTCTCTTGTCTCATGTATAACAAAACACCTAGCTATAATAAAAGGTTTATCCTGATCTTCACTTTTAGTCTTAACTTTTTTATTTTCAATTTGTAGAGTAGAGCTATCTTTACTGGATCTAGGTTCAGTATTCGGCCTAGTTTCCCGAATATGAATCATCTTGCTGAGCAACTCTTCTCTCGCTTCCTTATCCAGTCCAGTTCCCATCAAAATAGACACTCCGAATCCCACCACAATTCCCCACAATTCTTCCATAAACTCTTCTTCTTTCCGCTCCAACTTCCGATTGAACTCGATGACGAACTTTTGCCATCCTTCTTGATCCAACGTACTCAGGAACTTTTTTTCCCCTCGAAGGTGTTCTTTTCTTCACTATCATTACTCAAGAATTCATGACCATATCCGCAGTCTTACCCCAAGTTGCAGCTCTAGATTCTTTCGGGGAGATCCCAAGTGTGGCGTTGCTGTGCCTGCCCACTCTTCACCACTCAAGTCCTGGAGCAACTCATGAGTGGTGCCAGGACTGTAACGCCCAGGCACTATTTCTTCAGCTGGGTTGGCCCTGATGTCTATGTCTTCTTCGGGTTCACTGATAGTTTCACCCATTCTCTCTCCTTCTATCCTTTCAGATCGTTAACGTTTCAAGGCAACTTCAAATCAATTTTCTACCGGGAGGTTCCCCTTGTCTCCAGGAGTATCGATCGACAGAGGCGAAAGCGTCACTGGGTCAGATAGCTTGTATGCTGTGAGGAGCACATAGAGAGCTCCGGTTGCATATAGCCTTCGTCTCTCATGTTGTAGTTATATTTCATCTAGTCTGTACGGCGCCAGATGTTTCCTCGTTCCGCATCTTGGTTCTACCTTTAGCTCCAAATATCCTTCTTCTACTGCTATTCGGCCGTCGTCATACACGGGATCCTTATTCTCGAACCCGAACTTTTTGAGTACTATTTTTACCCCTCGTACGTCGCACCTCGGAGGCATCGAGCCCATCATTTTATTGGCCTCGGTCTTCCAAGAGATTATCTTGATCTCGCTCGTGTGAAAATACGTAGACGCAGAGTATCCAATGAACAGGGGATCCAGCCTTGCGTGAACACCTTCTGCTGTCGTTCTACAACTTCTCTAGCCTGCACTGATGGCATCAGCATCGGACTATTCATCCCCAGAGTCGTTTGCCCGACCGTTGGGAATCCCGTAGCACATCCCGCTCCAGAAACATCTCCAGTTCCTTCCTTATCAAGTCGAGAGCCTTTCTTCAAGTCGGTATTCTCAAAGCTTTTCTGGTTTGTTTCACAAGGGGATTCAAGTTCCAGATCAGGCCCTCTCGCTTTCCTCCTATCCTGCATTGAATAAGCCTCTAAAATTTAATACCATCATTTCGGGATCCTTCTTTTTCCCAAATAGCACTGTCTCACTCATCTGTATTCTCAATTATTCATGCTTCCACCATTTCAGTGCTGTCCCGTCCAGGATGCTGATCAAGCTTACGTATGCTACCGAGTGTCGGTATGCCGTTGCCAAGGGGTCCGGAAAAGCATAACTTACTACGGGTCCGTAGACGCTGGTCACCACTTCCCTCAGTCCTCTGACTACTCCTAGGGGGTCCGACCGCTAGGGGGCAAGCCTTCATGCTCAGCAGACGTGTCAGGGTCAACGGATACTTGGCTTTGATCCTCCTAACGCACGGGAATCTGGCTGTGTTCCACCGCCTAATGAAATAAGTGAATCCAATGGCCATGAATAGAGCTCACCCGAGTCGTGTGACTTATTCCTACAAGTATGCTGCTGGGTTAAGGACCCTTTTAGTGGAATATCTCTTGATACAAAATCGGCACTTGACAGGGGAAGAAATGATCCCAAAGACCAGGGAAGAAGTCAAGGAAATGAATGGCGGCATGCCTCTTCTGACCATTCTGTGCTTGGCAATGCGGTCGGACCCCCTAGGAATAGTCTGAGGGAAGTGGTAGAGGATTGAGGGAAGTGGTGACCAGCGTCTACGGACCCGCAGTAATTAATGTTTTCCGAATCCCTTGACAACGGCATACCGACACTCGGTAACATACGTAAGCTTGATCATCATCCTGGACTGGACAGCACTGAAATGGTGGAAGCAGGAAAAATTGAGAATACAGATGAGTGAGACAGTGCTATTTGGGAAAAAGAAGGATCCCGAATTGATGGTATTAAATTTTAGAGGCTTATTCAATGCAGGATAGGAGGAAAGCGAGAGGGCCTGATCGAAGTGCCTGATCTGGAATTTGAATCCCCTTGTGAAACAAACCAGAAAAGTTTTGAGAATACCGACTTGAAGAAGGGCTCTCGACTTGATAAGGAAGGAACTGGAGATGATTCTGGAGCGGGATGTGCTACGGGATTCCAAATGGTCGGGCAAACGACTCTGGGGATGAATAGTTCGATGCTGATGCCATCAGTGCAGGCTAGAGAAGTTGTAGAACGACAGCAGAAGGTGTTCACGCAAGGCTGGATCCCCTGTTCATTGGATACTCTGCGTCTACGTATTTTCACACGAGCGAGATCAAGATAGTCTCTTGGAAGACCGAGGCCAATAAAATGATGGACTCGATGCCTCCGAGGTGCGACGTACGAGGGGTAAAAATAGTACTCAAGAAGTTCGGGTTCGAGAATAAGGATCCCGTGTATGATGACGGCCGAATAGCAGTAGAAGAAGGATACTTGGAGCTAAAGGTAGAACCAAGATGCGGAACGAGGAAACATCTGGCGCCGTACGGACTAGATGAAATATAACTACAACATGAGAGACGAAGGCTATATGCAACCGGAGCTCTCTATGTGCTCCTCACAGAATACAAGCTATCTGACCCAGTGACGCTTTCGCCTCTGTCGATCGATACTCCTGGAGACAAGGGGAACCTCCCGGTAGAAAATTGATTTGAAGATGCCTTGAAACGTTAACGATCTGAAAGGATAGAAGGAGAGAGAATGGGTGAAACTATCAGTGAACCCGAACAAGACATAGACATCAGGGCCAACCCAGCTGAAGAAATAGTGCCTGGGAGTTACAGTCCTGGCACCACTCATGAGTTGCTCCATGACTTGAGTGGTGAAGAGTGGGCAGGCACAGCAACGCCACACTTGGGATCTCCCCGAAAAAATTTAGAGCTGCAACTTGGGTTAAGCCTGCGGATATGGTCATGGTATTCTTGGAAATGATAGTGAAGAAAAGAACACCTTCGAGGGGAAAAAATTTTCCTGAATACGTTGGATCAAGAAGGATGGCAAAAGTTCGTCATCGAGTTCAATCGGAACGTGGAGCGGAAAGAAGAAGAGTTTAAGGAAGAATTGTGGTGGGATGCGGAGTGTCTATTTTGATGGGAACTGGACTGGATAAGGAAGCGAGAGAAGAGTTGCTCAGCAAGATGATTCATATTCGGGAAACTAGGCCAAATACTGAACCTAGATCCAGTAAAGATAGCTCTACTCTACAAATTGAAAATAAAAAAGTTAAGACTAAAAGTGAAGATCATGATAAACCTACTCTTATAGCTAGCGGTTTTGTTATACATGAGATAAGAGAGGGGGAGGCAGAAGTAGGTTGAAGAGGGTCTAGTTAAGTAAGCGGCTTTGGTTATGATCATGACTACACCCCCGAATAAAGAATCGAGGTCAAGAAAGAGGAAGTGACAGGTGGAGGAAGCGAGTCTTTCAGCGGAGGCTGTGTCAGAGGCGAACTTGAAAGAGACGGCTCCGATGGTTTGGGCAGATCGAAGACTGCAGCTTACAGAGACATTCCGACGTCTAGGAAATTAGCGGAAGTAATGACCGAGATGGAGGCTACGCCTAGTTTTAAGCCTGAAAGGGTGAATACAAAGAGAGGTTCCACCAGTCGGTAAACATGGGAAGTGGATGTTGGCAAGGACAGGATCTCGACTCAACACCAGAAGGTTGGAGGACAGGTCACAAGTGATCCTCTTGAGAAAACAATAACGATGAAAACTGCTCGCTCCTGGTGGATAGCTTTCGATACAATGAAAGAGTTAGAGAACTGTCTGAAGAATTTGGATTGCAGAGTGTCTAGAAAGCGCCGAGTTGGGCCACGCAGCAAAAAGCAGAAGTGAACAAACTGGAACTGAGAAGCCAATTGGGACGAACGTGGAAGAAACTTTTATTGGAGTACATCGAAAACGAGATGAGAGTATCCTCATCAACCCAGCCTCTGATGGCAAATGCTTTTACCAGGACAGCGGGACAAATGTTGTTTACGTGGTGTTTGGCTGGGATGGCGTTGGAAGATCTGATTTCAGGCGACACGTAAAAGTTGGGCGATACAGGCCTACATGTGTACCGAATACTGACGCAGTATATTGCTCGGGGTTGAGTCTTGCGAGGAAAAAGGACGCCACCTGTTTCTGGAGATGTATCATGTCAGTGACACCTGATGCTACAATCCAAGCTTGCTATCAGAAAGCAGCGGAAAAAAGATTATAGGAGAAGAGGGCCTCGAGGATCATCTTGAATTTGTATCAAAGTACTGGGATTGAGAAGAACGGTGACTACAGGCAATTTCTTGAGAACCATGCGAAGATCGACGATATCAGGAGGTTCTTAAACTAGAAATTTGATAGCAGTCGTGATGTACATCTTGCCCTGGTCGTTGCTACATTCTTGCAGGTCGTTCGCACTTGGGCACCGAGAAAGCCTTGTCAATCATTACCCTCAGGGTAGACGCTTCGATCATCGACATGTGCAACGGGTAATGACTCCCCCACAAGTTTACCATGACCGATCCAACCAAATAAATCGCATTCATTGGCAGACTGTAGGCTTCACTCACTGGGAATCTCCAGTTGCCAGAAAACGAGATGAAGCAGCGGAAAAAAAGATTATTGGAGAAGAGCGCCTCGAGGGTCATCTTGAATTTGTATCAAAGTACTGGGATTGAGAAGAACGGTGACTATAGGCAATTTCTTGAGAACCATGGTGTCATGGGAATGTCATATATTTCCTTTTTGAGCACAGAGGCAGGAGCTGTCTATATGAATTTTAGGGTCACAGAATTTTTGGTTATTTGGACGGAGAAAATAATTGAAATTGATACGACCGAAAATGAAAAACCGAGCCCAGACTTTCTTCTTGAGAAGGGACCCGAGGTCATCTGCGCGGCACGTTCCGAAAAGAGGGTGAAATTGAGGTTAGGAGGCGGGGGTAACGTAATCTTCACGAACTTGGGAACAGTTTGGAAGTTATTAAGACCTTCATGGTGCCCGCATCCTCAAGCAAATTTGAACGAAGAGGTCTTGGAACGGATGAGATTGTCACAAGAGAAGGATGAGGATCTGGGCAACATGAATGTGGTACACAAGCTCATCTTAGCTCATCGAGAAGAGTCTAAAGAGAGGACGTATAAGTCTAGAGACGAACCACCGAAAAGGATGGAGCCAGGCACTTGCCTCGGTCTGGCAACTGGAGATTCCCAGTGAGTGAAGCCTACAGTCTGCCAATGAATGCGATTTATTTGGTTGGATCGGTCATAGTAAACTTGTGGGGGAGCCATTACCCGTTGCACATGTCGATGATCAAAGCGTCTACCCTGAGGGTAATGATCGACAAGGCTTTCTCGGTGCCCAAGTGCGAACGACCTGCAAGAATGTAGCAACACTAACAACAGCTGCTTCGCAGAAAGTTGGGAGCGGTACCAGTACCCAGTGTGGAAGCATTGAGCAATACCTGGGGAGAAGAACTCTTGAGTTGGGAGAAACAGAACTCTAGTGAATTTGAAAAACAGATTACGAGCAGCAAAACACTCAATAACGCCCAAGCTGTGGATGAAATTGATTTGACACACGCGAAGATGATCGAATTCGAACCTTTGCTCAAAGCTTCTGGCGAACGCAATCTCCAGAGCCTTAATTTAACAGATCGAGACTAGCCAAGACGCTGTCTATTACAGACGGTGTTGTATCCAGAGCAGTCGAACCTCTGCTTGATATATGACATTGAAGAGATTCGGGCGATAGGATTGCCTAATCATCAACAAAAGGTCTTTTTCTTCGTGGTGAGCTCAATGCTGGCATTACGATGGATTGAAGACAACGTAACAAATTATCGGGAGTCGGAAGCACAAACCGTAGAGGCGATACACGCTATTGATTACAGCAGAAGACTTGAGTTCTTTGAGACTGCCTGCAAGATATTCGCCGTACTGATGAAGTAAAACGTGTATGGAGTCGCGTACAATTTTTGTCATGGTTCAGTGCTTCGCAGAATGTTGGGAGCGGTACCAGTACCCAGTGTGGAAGCATTGAGCAATACCTGGGGAGAAGAACTCTTGAGTTGGAAGAAACAGAACTCTAGTGACTTTGAAAAACAGAGTACGAGCAGCAAAACACTCAATAATGCCCAAGCTGTGGATGAGATTGATTTGATACACGCGAAGATGATGGAATTTTAACCTTTCCTCGAAGCTTCTGTAGAACGCAATCTCCGGAGCCTTAAATTAACAGATCGAGACTAGCCATGACGCTGTCTATTACAGACATTGTTGTATCCAGAGTAGTCGAACCTCTGCTTGATATGGGACATTGAAGAGATTCGGGCGATAGGATTGCCAAATCATCAACAAAAGGTCTTTATCTTCGTGATTAGCTCAATGCTGGTATTACGATGGATTGAAGACAACGTAACAAAATATCGGGAGTAGGAAGCACAAACCGTAGAGGCGTTACACTTCATTGATAATAGCAGGAGACTTGAGTTGTTTGAGACTGCCTGCAAGATATTTGCCGCACCCATGAAGTAAAACGTATATGGAGTCGCATACAATTTTTCTCATGGTTCAGTGCTTCGCAGAATGATGGGAGCGGTACCAGGACCCAAGGTGGAAGCATTGAGCAATACCTGGGGAGAAGAACTCTTGAGTTGGGAGAAACAGAACTCTAGTGACTTTGAAAAACAGAGTACGAGCAGCAAAACACTCAATAATGCCCAAGCTGTGGATGAGATTGATTTGACACACGCGAAGATGATGGAATTCGAACCTTTGCTCAAAGCTTCTGGCGAACGCAATCTCCCGAGCCTTAATTTAACAGATCGAGACTAGCCATGACGCTGTCTATTACAGACGTTGTTGTATCCAGAGTAGTCGAACCTCTGCTTGATATGGGACATTGAAGAGATTCGGGTGATAGGATTGCCAAATCATCAACAAAAGGTCTTTTTCTTCGTGGTGAGCTCAATGCTGGCATTACGATGGATTGAAGACAACGTAACAAAATATCGGGAGTAGGAAGCACAAACCGTAGAGGCGATACACTTTATTGATAATAGCAAGAGACTTGAGCTGTTTGAGACTGCCTGCAAGATATTTGCCGCACCCATGAAATAAAACGTATATGGAGTCGCATACAATTTTTCTCATGGTTCAGTGCTTCGCAGAATGATGGGAGCGGTACCAGGACCCAAATTGGAAGCCTTGAGCAATACCTGGGGAGAAGAACTCTTGAGTTGGGAGAAACAGAACTCTAGTGACTTTGAAAAACAGAGTACGAGCAGCAAAACACTCAATAATGCCCAAGCTGTGGATGAGATTGATTTGACACACGCGAAGATGATGGAATTCGAACCTTTGCTCAAAGCTTCTGGCGAACGCAATCTCCGGACCCTTAATTTAACAGATCGAGACTAGCCAAGACGCTGTCTATTAGAGACGGTGTTGTATCCAGAGCAGTCGAACCTCTGCTTGATATATGACATTGAAGAGATTCGGGCGATAGGATTGCCAAATCATCAACAAAAGGTCTTTTTCTTCGTGGTGAGCTCAATGCTGGCATTACGATGGATTGAAGACAACGTATCAAAAAATCGGGAGTCGGAAGCACAAACCGTTGAGGCGATACACTTTATTGATTACAGCAGGAGACTTGAGTTGTTTGAGACTGCCTGCAAGGTACTCGCCGTACCGATGCAAGTGAAACGTGTATGGAGTCGCATACAATTTTTCTCATGGCTAAGAGCGACATTGACCTCTTGGCTGTATGTTTTGACGAAAAACAACATGAAGAAGCATCAGAAGGAGTATCGCCAATTCCTGGCCGAAATATGATTGGAAGCTTTAAAGAGACCACTGCTCACCCATCGCAACGAAATAGCTACGAGATGGAGTCGGGTTGGTAAGGTATCTAGAGATAATATTAAAGTAAGGGTGTCGATACTGGACGAAGAACTAACAAAAAATGCGAGTTTGAGCTTACATCACTCCTTTTGCTTGAACAGGGGGCCCAAGGTAAATAAGCTACCAAACCATCCAAGAAGATTACAAGAGCAGGAGGAATAGATGCGGGCCTATGAACAACTGACAGCATGGAAGAAAATTGTGAATATTTCTGATGATGAAGAAGAATGGAAGAGGCAGATCACGGTGTCGAGCACGTCTGGGCCCAGTACTTCAAAAAGGGGGAGAGTTAAGCCGACTTTTTTGGATGGTTTCTTGAGTCTTGAGGAAAAAAATGAGACTTGAGTGTGAGCTCTGATGAAATCTAGGGGCACGAAAAGAAACTTTAACATACAAACTTTTGTTATCTAATGCACTATATCTATTTAAATATCAAATTTTTGCTTGATAGTTTTCTGACTGGGTTGCACAATTTTTTTTTTTAGAAAAATAGCTTCTAAAGTTGAAATCCAGGGTGCAATTGGATAAAGATTTTGTTTCCTGTTTAGCTATAGATTGACAATTTTACAAAGCTGTGAATTCTGGGCATATAGATTAGGTTGAATCTGCTGCAAACTTCTATAAATGACCACTGGCACTGTATCTTGAGACACACTCGGTATTCTGGACACTCACTGACATGGAGATAACGCGCGATGAGGACAGCGATCTTGACTTCGGGGAGTATGGGCCAGTCTGTAATATATGGAATTTTGACCTTGATTTTGGGGACAAAAGTTCTTTTTCAAAAATTCGAATCGACCCTGTCATGCTCAAGTTTTTCGCAACAATTGAAAATCAGAAATAATGTTGGTCAGAAGATTCGAATCAGAATTGCGCGAAAGTTAACGAAAATTACACTAGAATCACATAAACCGCCAAATCGAGCATTAGAGCTGTCTTGTTCCAGACAGAGAACATCGGGAGTTCAGACAAAAGTGCCATCGTTGAGCGAGAGTGAATCTTGATTGAGAAGGCAGACAATTGATAGTTGGAGTTATGACGGCGATTCGATGGCTGGAAGCTCATGTAAAGAAGAACAGTCGAAAAGAGACACCGACCAAAGAATAATTGGAGGAACTGGATTGTCTACAAGGTGCAAATTTTTTTGAGATAAGGTTCAAAATCTTGAACACTCCGAAGGAAGTGAAGAAGATATGGGCCAGGAGACGACTGATAGCGTGGTTTAGAGCCAAAATGACTGCATTGTTGTGCGAGTATGCCAAGAAGCATACGTCGCAGCAAAGAGGGCGTACAGTTCGTATCAGATGGGCATTGGATCAGAAGTTTTCAAGAAAAATTTTGTAACGCATTGGAATGCAGTGACTACCGCAGTAAATAGGACGTCGAGAAAAAGTGATTATGAGGGGAGAGAAAGAAAAGAAGTGTTGAAGGAAGACCCGGAGAGAAACGTGACGTTGTGTCTCCATAACAGCTTCTGCAGGAACAGAGAGACTAGTGTTGTCCCTCTACCTTGTTGTGAACAAAGAATAGAGGAGCTGGGGTGTTGGAGGACTGCCTCCAACAGTGTCAGAATGGCCACCGACGTGTTGCAAGACACTGAAACTGAGAGTGCGGAGCAATTGTTGCAGTGGGAGGAGATGAAGCAATGACAAACTGCTGAAAAACAAGATGCAAAAAGGAAAAAGATAAGAGTAATTTAGAAGTTTAGGAACTTCTAAACGACGAAAACCGAATGAAAGAAATGAGCGAAGAAGTAGCAAAGAAGAAGATGCTAAAACTCAGAATTGTTTTTGTGCGAGAAAAACTCAAAGGAGAATTCAAGCAACTAAGCTTGCAATTGAAACTGAATGGAAGAAGAACTCTAAGTTGATTTTTGAGTTTAAGAATATGCTGCATTCATAAACTTGCTTTGTGATTTTAGTTAGTGTCTTTCGAGACACTTCTTATTTATTTAGAGAGGCATGAGTGAGGATTGTATTGAATATTCTAGCCTGCATGATTGTTTTTCATCAACTAGGATGACTGATCACTTTGTGGTGATATGAAGGGCTTGAGTAATCTCTTAGAGAAGGAGACTTATTCATTGTTACTTCTAACCACCAAGATTCTTAATTTTAATATTCAGTACCAATAACAACTAAATTTCCGAATAGAAGAAGCATAGTAGGATAATTTTAGTTTGTTGATTGGCAGGACTGTCCTGCGTCCCAACACCTTTAATATCTAAGAGAAGCAGTTTTAAATCGAGATAATGGCACTTAAAGTCAGAAAAAATGTTTTATCTGGAATCATATCCTCAAAAGTGCAGATTGATGAAAAAAGTTAGAAGGTTATAACAGTGTAATATGGTGCCATTTGTATCCTGCAGTGGATCGATGTGGTGTAGATGAAAGTGATTTCATGCATTTTGTAAATTCTGTTTGATAGCACTGTACCATTTTATTGAATACCATGAGACTCAATGAGGACATTGACCGGCTGTCCGGTGAGTATGTGACGTTCAACCAGAATGGCGCTAAAATGCATGGCAAAATCGAGCTTTTATTGGAGCAGTTCAGTGGGAGGGTTGGCTGTTTTAGAAGATTAACGATCATATTGGATAAGCTAATCTAATTGGGAAAGGTCGATTTCAGCTGACATGTAAAACTTCAAAAACTCGATAGTAAAGACACGTGACCATTTTTGTTTTCCGCGAAAACTGAAGGGGCGGAAAAATTAACAGAAGAACTATTTTTGCAGACACAGAAAAGACGCAAGAGAAAACTTAGCAAACGACAGAATTATAGTTGGCGATGTTAACGGAAGACTATTCCAAATTGTGACAATTGTAACTGTACAATTGTTACCGAACAAATCCCGAGAAGTCTCGGGAAGAAACTGAAACCTTGTTTCTAAGAAATTTTAGCTTCCGGACATGCCCTGAATTGTATTAAAAAACATCAAAACTCCTTTTCAGAAAATGAAGAGCTAGGAGTTGAGGGAGAGGGATGATCCATCTCCGTTGGATATGATGGTTTATATCTACTGAGTAAAAACAATAGTAATATAATAAATAAGTAGTAGCCCTGTTTTCAGGAGTGACCGTGTGGTCTGGGGATACTGACACCCAGCCTTGAGCTCACTATTTTGCATGTAACTAAGTTAATCTGCCTGTTCTGACTGATTGCCCAAAACAGTAAAGATTTTGTCGACCCGATGTTAACGGATCACATATAGAACGGTTAAGGCTTTGGCAGGGACGGTTAAAAGCATGTAGAGCTGTGTTTAGACGCCAGCCAGTCGTTTTATAACCGGGCTTTATTTTCCGTCGATATGTACTACAGGGCGAATGTTACACGGTTGTTCTTATTTTATCGTTTAATTCAGGTGTGGAATTTGACCAGGGGTCGTGTTTGGCTGTTACAGTTTAATTGCTGTTTGCAATGGCAACATTTTGATCGTTGGCCGAAGGAGCTTGTTAAGGTCGAGTTGGAGGGACTTGAAGGTCAGTTGTAGCGTTGTCTGTAGCTAGAGAGGTGCAGCGAATGCAGATGAAATCGTCGTCGTGGTCGCTGCCTCGGATAGGGCCGCTGCTTTTTACATGAATGTAGGCTGCGCATGTTGTGCACCAAATTACACGGCCACGGTGCTTGTTACACATGATACAATGTGTTTGATCGGACATTATATGAGAAGGAATGGTATCGTCAAATTATCAAGAGAATTTAGAAAGAATATAAGCAACAAAACTTGTAAATTTTACCAAGGAACTAGAAGTGGATGCCGTCTCGGCAGATAATTTGATGGCTTAGATTTAAGTTAAGATTGGGCGAAACAATTAATGTGTGTGGAATGAACATATTTTCTTAATTAGGTTGAACAGCGCATGTATCTGAATGTAGTGTTTGCGATTAACGTCAATGTTATTGGAGCTTCGGATTGTTTTTGGTATGATTAGGGTTTTGGGCTGGAATTTGTTTTGTACTTGGATTGATTAGTGTTTCCCTTTGTAGCTCAACTTCCCGTGGTTGCAGCCTATTATCATTAAACCCGACGACAGAGAATTCAATACCAATACGAATACCAATATCAAACCCAGTTAATACCCCAAAAGTTTGTTACAATACCTTAAAACTTTTGCAAAATCTTTGAAAACTTGTGAAAAAATTAGAAATTTTTCTACATACATCTTTCGTTTATCTCAATTGAATCCCATTGAAAAAAATAATCTTCCAATAACTTTTGTGATTTTAGAAATATCTGAGACGATTCAGAACACCGAGAACCTGTTATGGACCTGGTATTGATCAATACCAATATGAAAACCAGGAACCTGACCGGCGATAATGGTACATGTAATAAGGCGCTTTGGTCTGTATTGTATAACTGTTTGATAAAGATCTTGAAGTGTGGCGCCGCGGTAAGAAAGAATTGTGGATTTTACTAGAGCTGGTTTTTCATATTTCATCCTTGATGTGCCACTTCTGTTAAAAGTCAGGTATGCTCCTTGCCTGGAATCGGGGCATCCACCTGAAACACAGACACCGAAGGCAACGGAGAAACTTTTACGTAGAAAGATGGGGCGATGATTGGGCAATGAATCAAAGAGTTTAATCTAAAAAAAAACAAAGCGAGATTTGGTAAGATAATCATAAGAAGAAAGCCCAGCGCGCATATGATATGGAAACACACAAGCTATTTAATAAGTTAATCACAACAATAAGGCTAATAGCAGTTTCTTATCAGTAGTGTGAGTAAAGGAACTAATAATATTATATCCCTCTGGTTTTGTTCAATATCCGAATTAAGGTGTTCAGTTAACAAAAAAGTTACGTGTCTTTCTTTTGGAATGATTTTTAAAAAATAAGCATGCCAACTCAAAGTGACCCTTCCCAATGCGTTCATTTCGTCAAATAAGACCGTTAATCATCGAAACTGCTCTTTCGTACAGTTGAACTACTTTCAATGAAATTCGTGTAACCGAACAACTTTTTGGCAGCATTCTGGTCGAATCGCACACTGCTCGAGGTTTAGCCTAATTGTTGTGATAAACTTATTAAATAGATTTGTTATGTTTGATGTTTGTGCTTGTTTGTGGAGCGCCCTCTAGGGAATTTTATAGACAGGTCTGTCAAGTGGCTTTCTGTAAGGAGGTGCGAAACTGGAACTGGCTTGAAGAGTCTGGTGGTGCACCGCTTGACCTACTGAGCTCGGGTGGGATTATTCCTTGTTTTGATTTTTGTAATTCGATTTTAAAATTTTATTAATTTAATTGTCTTTTATTTTTTATTTGTTGATTATTAAAATTCCCACTAAACGCTTATCATGGGTTAATTCAGTCCCCTAAAGTCCAGTCAAAATCCTTTTTTTACCTTTATACTGCGTCAAGATGAGGAAAAACAACAAAGAGTGTACAAGCAAAGATTGTTTAAACCCTTCAGGACTGATAAATTGGATCGGATGTGATGGTTTTTCTAGTTGGTATCATATCAGTTCTGCAAATATTTCTCCCACCGGCTCTAAGAAAACCCAATGGTTTCATGTCCTTTATGCGTTGATGTAAAATCTGTTAATAAAACAACAGTAGATAATTATTTAGTGCTAGACAATTATATTAATACAGACATCTCAAAGGTCCGAGTACTCAAGAGAGTACCAAAAAACTTGCGTGATACCTTGGCGGAAAGTCTGTCGGACAAAATCAATGACATCGTCTACAATGAAGAAGATGTTACAAAATTGCTAAATTTTTAAACGTCATTCTTGTTTTTTTTGGAGCAACCGAAAAGAAGTGGACGCAAACAGACCACAAGCATGAGCTCTTTGATAAATGAAAAAAATTCAAGCAAATGACGTTTCACTTCCAAAATCCCATCCCCAAGTTTAAAGCCCGCCCTTGAGCTACCTCGAGCAGTGAATAAAGCTAATAAGTGGTAAGCTTGATGAAGGAAATGTAAAGGGAGGAATAAAGCTTGCTGCTTCGGATGACAAAATTGCTTCTTTTTCAAGTGATAACTATCAAAAATTGTTGTCTAAGCACCCTCAGCTAGCCAAACTTGCAGCTCCAATTCCAGAAAAATTAGATAGTTTTTTTGTAACAGCTTTCGACCTGTACAAAGATATAATGTCCTTTCCGAACGGATCAGCAGCAGCTCCTGATAAAATAGTTCCTCAAATTTTTGAAGATCTTGTTTGTAAGTCAAATGGCAGTGCATGACTCATTTTTGTGAAATCGCTTACTAAGCTGATAAACCTCATTGGAGATGATAAAATACGCGAACCCCCAAGATCTTTCTTTTTTGGCGCAAAGCTTATCGCCCTCATAAAGATAGACGGAGGGTTGAGACCGATTGCCATAGGCAACACGCTAACACGTATCGCGTCTAAATGCCCTGGAGGCAAGGCCCTCTCCGAGCGACAAAAAGTTTTCGAACACGTACAGGTAGGATGCGGTACCAAACGAGGAGCAGAAATAGCTGCACACTCGTTTCGAAAGCTAATTGAACGCGACGACAACCCAAAATGCACTGTTCTTTTGAAACTAGATTTCAAGAATGCCTTTAACTCTCTAAATAGAGAAACAATGCTGAATAATGTTTATTCAAATCGCCCCCGAATTGTATAATTACACCCATTGCGCGTATAGTAAACCTAGTTACCATTTTTACGGAAGCTCTGTCATAATGTCAGAATACGGAACTCATCAAGGTGATCATAAAGCCCCACCCTTTTTGCGGAATTATTTCAGACACTAGTCAAACAGTTGGAGTCGAAAACATCTGGTATTTAGATGATGGAAATTTAGCCGACGACTATAAAGTAGTTCTCCGGACCTTAAAAACATTCTGAAATTGGAACCAAATTACGGCCTGAGCTTGAACACTGAGAAGTGCGTGCTTTGTTTTTTGGGACCAACTACGAGTACACAGTAAAATTCAATTTTAGCACATCTATGAAAAAAATGCCACAAAAATAAACAAAAAACAAAAGAAGAACTTTTCATTTTAGGATCACCAATCGGCGTACTTTGCCGAAAAAAATTGCTCCACGAAAAATTAAGGATCTTGAAAAAATCTCGGATGTCATTGACAAACAAGACGCCCATTATGGTTTTTACCTCCGGAGAGATTGCTTTAGCATGCCAAAAATTCTATAATTTTTTTTGCGTACGAGCACTTGTTTTTCGCAAAAAGATTTTTTGGAAAGCTACGACAGATTAATAAGAAATTCGTTAGGCAAGGTCACTATTGTGAAAAGGGATGGTAACCAGTTTTTACAAGCAGATCTACCGGCAGCCAAAGTGGCTTGGGCGTTTCTTCCGCTCGTCTACTCGCTTTAACCGCTTTCTTAGCCTCAGCAGTAAGAACAAAAAATGCCTTGAGCGAAATCTTTGGTTTGGAGCATGTGGATGGAACCTATAATGATGCGCTTGAACGGTGGTTTGAGCTTGGAAAAATTGAAATGGCTCCGGAAAATGAAATCTAAAAAAATTGTGCAGAGCCAATTTTTGACAGCGAAATTGGAGACTTGAATTTGCGACTCGAACCAACGGACGTAAACAGATTCAACGCATTCCAAGATAGATTTGGCTCCCAGTGGTTGAAAATCATCCCGTGCAACAAGTTGGGAATAAAACTGTCGAACCACCAACTCAGAATTGCGATAGGACTTCTGTTAGGCTCAAAAAATGCGAACGGCATAAATGCGAGTGCGGAAAAGACGTTACCGAGGATGGTTGGCATGGTCTTTCTTGCCTCAAAAGTTCAGGGAGGTTCTCGAAGCATTCAAACCTGAATGCCCTTTTAAAGCAGAGTTTATCTTCTACTCACATTTTGTCTGTTTTAGAACCGCGACACCTCTACAGGACCGATCAGAAGCGATCAGACGGTTTGATGCTCGTTCCATGGGCTCTTGGTAAGCAGCTTTTGTTGGATGTAACGGTAGTAGACTCCTTAGCTCTTTGTAGGATTAATGCCGGGTCTGTTTGTAATCCTGGTACGGATGCCGCTGAAGCGGAAGAGCGCAAGAATGGCAGGTAGAAAGATCTTGTAGATGATGGATATCTTTTTCAACCGCTAGCTTTTGAGATTCAGGGCGCGGCCGACCCCAGCACAGAAGTTAATTTCAGCAAGCTTTGTGAGAACTTAAGCATTGTGCCAGTCGGTCATATTTGGAAGTTTCACCTTGAGCAATGCTTAATCTTGATTTTGGGGTGAAATGCAATTTTCAAAAATACGAATTGTGCATGTCATGCTCAAGTTTCTCGCGACATCTGAAAATACAAGAAAATAAGATCAGAAGATTCGAAATACAATCGCGGGAAGTTAGTCCAAAATATAGGACCGTGAAATTGCTATTCGCAATTTCGCCGTATAAATTGAACGAGAGTAGAGCTGTCTCATTCTTAGAGAAGAAACAAGTTGTAACTGAGAAAACAAAGAAGATTGAGTGGACCAGAGTGAACCGTCGTTGGAAGGGTGGACAGCTGAAGCTGCGCAATGGTCCAAACAGAAAACTTAAGTCTTGAGTTAAAACTTATCCACTTCAAACTTCTTGAGTTAAACTTGATTACTGAATTAAATCTAGAGTTGTTTATTAAATTAGTTACTCGACTCTAGAAGTCGTATCGGCATATAAGTATCCAATGTAAATTTCTTTACTGTGTTTTACATTATTACGTTGTTTTACGTGAGTTAGGGAGAGTTTTAGGTTGATCCATCTGAAATGGATCAAAGGTCCACTGTCTAATAAAAGTAACTGTATACGTAAGATTACAACCCTGTTTTTAACGGCGTTCGAGTGTTATGGGTATTTTGAGACCTAAGCATGGGCGTTCTTTTTTCTAGAGTGGGGGGGGGGGGGGGTATTTTGGTAGTAGCCTTCAAGCCTTAACACGGTTTGTAGTCTCACGTCGCAAGTGAACCGAATTGGTTCCGACCATTTGAGTTAGAAAAACACAAGAGATCGTGTCCCTGACTTTGGAGCCAATGGTTATAGGGCCTTTTTTTAACCTCGTATGTGACTAAAGTAGGCGACTGTTACATAGTGTTTTTATGGCGCTCCTGGGTGTTGTTACGACATCATGACTACGGGATCGAACCCACTTGACGCAGCTCCGGGCTACATGCCCATTCTAGAGTATCGGTGGTACGGTTCAACGGGAATATAACCACCCTCTGGTTGTACCGTGATAGCTTTTTAGGAAAATTTGAGAAAAATTCCCGGTGCGCTTTCCAAAACGAGGCCTAGCTAACCGAGTAATGGGGGCCACTAGGCAAAAAGATTAAAAGTAGGAACACAAAACTATATAAAATACAAAAAAGACTATGACTTTGACTTTCAGATTAGGTGGATCAAACCTTAATTTTAATTAAAATGGCATACACATACTGTTTTCAATAAGACAGATTGTCTCAATCAAACCAGCAACATTGAACATTGGAAGGTTTTTCATAAAGCTTGTGAAATCCGCGGACCCCTGGGAGACTTGACTGGAACAGGTGACCAGCCAAGTGGGAAAGTGGACCACTGAAAGACTTGACCACTGGGAGACTTGACTGGAACAGGTGACAAGCCAAGTGGGAAAGTGGTACTCGGCATAGAGACTTCAGAAACAGAGGACACTCGACTGGGAAAGAGACATCCAGCAGTGTGATCAAAGCAGAACAGAGCAAACGGGGGAAGGTGTTCCGTTTGGTCAAACGGGTATCATTAAAATCCATTTTACATTATAGGAAATAAGTGTAAACTTGAATAAGCGAATACCCACTGTTTTGAGGAAACGTTTTTACTTGAGCAGAGCTTGGAAACAGTTTCTACGGTTTTATCTCGAGAGGTTTAGCACCCATCGCGCTTAGGGTAATTTTCGGCTTAAGTCGGGGGCCAGACAGGGGGAGGTTAGCAGGGGGCTGGTTAAGTTAGAGTTTGTTGGTTGAAAATTGTACAATGGGGGCATTCTTATATTAACTAAACAATCGATATCGTCGATTTAGTTACACTAGATAAACTGAGTTGAAGACTCACAACAAAAGTAGCAACGCGAAGGTACTTGATAGCGAACTCGTAATAAGTTAGGTAACTCGACCGGATCGAGTGGGGGGATCAAAAATAGACAGTTTTTGGAACCCAAAAAGTGAAAACCCCTCAAGACCGCTAGTAGGGGGAGGAAAAACGCGTGACAGTCAGGTACCAGACAATTTTCACGAAAAATGATCATTGACGAAAACGCAGTTTAGGTGTACATGTTTTTCTTGTTTTTGAAATTTTTCTCATTTTACCTTTACTGTTTTTAAGTTTGATTTTTACTAAAATTTAGTCAAGAACGATCATAGAACAAGGTTAAAAGCAAATTGTATTTCGACTTGCATTGAAAATAGGATACAAAAGGAAATTACGGGGGCTTAGAACAAAAATTTAGAAAGTTTTAGTGGGGTTTTGGGGATTTTTCACACAAGTTCTAAAGGAGGTACTGGGAAAGTGGACTGGATAACTTAACACTCGAGTTAGGGTACAGAAGATACTAAAGACGAGCTCCGAACAGGAATGGGTATTGGAAGTTCGGGTAAAGAGTTTCAATACCTAGGCCAGAGATGTGGAAACATCACAAGAATCTTGTCGGCAGTCCTGGGTTAGTGACCGAAGGGACATAGGACAGTACAGAAGGGTCCCAAGACCGACCCTGAGGATTTCAGCACACGAGCGAAGAGTCCTAGGAGAGTACAAAGGGTCTCAGAAAGAAGGGTCCCAAGACCCTACCAGAGGTTACCAGAGTCCGAGCGAAGGGTCCCAGGACACTACCGAAAATTAGCAACACTTGAGCGAAGGGTCCCAGGACAGTACCGAAGGGACTAGGACACAACCGAAAGGTAGCAACACTTGAGCGAAGGGTCCCAGGACACTGCCGAAAGGTAGCAAAACTTGAGCGAAGGGTCCCAGGAGAGTACCGAAGCGTTCTAGGACAATTATCGAAGAGTCCCAGGACACTACCGAAAGGTAGCAACACTTGAGCGAAGGGTCCCAGGACAGTACCGAAGGGTACTAGGGCACTACCGAAAGGTAGCAACACTTGAGCGAAGGGTCCCAAGACACTAGGGAGGTATCACAGGAATAGAGCGAAGGGTCCCAAGACCCTAGCAGAAGAGGACAATACCGAAGAAACCCAGGACACTACCGAAAGTAGCAACATTTGAGCGAAGGATCCCAGGACAGTACCGAAGGGTACTAGGATACTACCGAAAGGTAGCAACACTTGAGCGAAGGGTCCCAAGACACTAGGGAGGTATCACAGAAATAGAGCGAAGGGTCCCAAGACCCTACCAGAAGATCCAAAGACCTGATCAAATATTCCCAATACATAGGATCGGTCTACACCTCTAGGAGTGACGAACTCATTTGGGCTTTAATAAATAATAGAATAGGAATTTTTCTTATAATTTCAATTAGATTTAACATTAGGAACTTGTATATATATTAGAATTGTAGATAAAAAAATCGTTTATAAAAGTAAAGAAGAAAACAAGAACATCTCTAACAGAAAGGAAAGGGATAGGAACTAAGCAAAATCAAACCTCGTCGCAACGGAAACTAACGCCAACAAATCCGAGAGTAATGAGAAAGAATATTTCAGTGATCATGGTCAATACAAGAAGCAACAAGGAAACGAAGGCCAAAAATAAGGTGACGGAAGAACCGACTATACCGGCTAGAGAATTCGATCTTGAGACACCAGACCAGAGTATAGACGGGGAGGAAAGAAAGTCGACGGAATCAACACCCATGCCAAACGTAGAAGTAAAAGAAAAGAAATAAAAAGAGTTCTCACCAATAGGCACTGTAGACGAAACAACAAACAACACACCCGCTTCTGAAACAAAAAGCCGCTTCTCAAACAAAAAGAACGTCATTCAGAGAGAGGATTGCAGCGATGGTCGGAATGAAACCAAAAGAGAAAGAGAAAGTAATACGAGCAATCGAGAAAAGAAAATTGTTTGGAACAGTTTCCGCAATAACTACCGAAGATAAACAAGACGAAGAGCAGGTCACACAAAAAGCAACGACCAACCAAGACAAACAAACTAGGGAATCAAAAGCAGCATCACTTGAGCTGGGGACTTGATGGTAAAGTTGGAATAATTCGACAAAATGCAGCGAAGAAGACCGTCAAGAGTTGAAAAAGGAAGTACGACACTACAAGAATGAGGACCTAGACAACTACTATGTCCTGGCAAGGGCGACGGAAGAGAAGCTGCAACAGATGGCGGACATAGTAGAAACGACCGACAACGAGCGAGAGAAATATATCACGATAGATATGGAGGAAATGAAGAAGAGATACGACACCGTGAGTGACTGCTGTGGAATCTAGAAACCAAAAGGACACAATGAGCAAGGAACAAGCCGAAAGTTCTGCAGCCATACAGTCCAAATTGGAAGTACTCTTGAGAAACTCCATAACCCAAGATAAATTAGTGGCGGAAAAGCCATCTGGAACTACATTCGACTTCGAAGAACCACAACGAAAGACACAGGAATCTACACCGATACCCCGGATTGATAGCACCATTGCGTCAGGAGGTACCAGGGCTGCTATGAAGGGGCAGCCTCAAATTCAACGAGGACGCCAGAGGACTGAAGAACACACGCGAGTGTACCACCGGATGCCATGAAGTGGACCAGTACCTGGAAAATGATGAACAGGACGCTTGAAGCATTCGCAACAAGGAACACATACTCAAGTGACAGAGGCAGTGGCAAATCCAGAAAAACCTTCAAGAAACTTAAGAAATTCATAGACGATTCAGGTTGCATAGACACCCGGGTTGAGGTAATGAGATCACATCTAGATCAAGACAACTTGAACGATGAGAAGCAGGCCTGCACGGCGATACTAAGCAAACTAGAGGGAACAGCACTGAAGTGTGTGGTGGCAAAGAAGGAGGAGGAGCGTGACGCTGCCAAAAAGATCTTCGAGATACTGTTGAATCGATTTGGATCGGGTATGAAGGGTCATCAGGCGATGATGAGGTTCGATAAAAGAAGACAAAGATATGACCCTCTGGATGATCTTGGGAGCTTGAGGAGGAGAAGCGATCCAGGGGAATCGACCAAAAGATGAAACTTTAGCATCGCTTCGAAGTTTATCGACGGAGTGAGGAGTGACGACTTGAAAACGATGTTGGTAAAAAATTACACGCTATCGAAGGATAACGCACCAACCTCAGATGAGATGCTGCAAAAGTCAAGGGAGTATATGTTAATGAAACCGAAGAAGTACTCAATCTCAGAAAACAGAAACATGCAAGGGGAAGCCAACAACAAAGTTCGTCATAGTACAAACCTAGAGACGACATGGACAAACGAAGGTCATGCGCAAACTGTGGATCAGCGGACCATCACTTAGCGGATTGTACAATATACAAGCAAGGTATGAAAAGTTTGGGATATGCGCCAGACGAAGAAGACTAGAGTCAAACGGAAGAACACGAGTTGTACAGTGGTTTGATCACCAAGATAGGCGCGAGGTGCTTATTCTGCAACCAAGAGGGCCATTTCAGGATGTACTGTCCCCTGTTTTGCGAGGCAGTGAAGAATCAAGGTCAACCGAAACATAAATTGGCATTGACAGCGGCGCAGAACACAAGGAACAGACAAGCTGAAAATGACTCGCAGACCAAAGGGGCAGCAAATGGTGAGTTACCTACGAAGACAGTAAAGGCCGTAGCACAAGTCAAAGATGCCGTGGGGCTCAGACAAGGAGTCCAATAGTGATAATTTATGAGAAAGCAGCTGCAGAGGCTATCAACAGAATGAAGCAATACTTGACGACCAAAGAGATCGAACAACGGTTAAAACATGAGATGGAGAGACAAAAGATGAATGAGACACCCTCGACGACGAGACCAGAACTAGAGACCGGAGAAAACTTAGTGAACAGGAGTAATTGTAATAATTTGAAGATGATGAACGGCAAACCATTTGGCATCACGAAGGTTGGAGCGAGAAACATGTCAATAATTACAGTGGGCTTTCATGAAGTAACGAGGAACCTGTGATCAAACATTATTGCATGTTGATGTATATGTGGATTAATTGAGAACAATAACCCCCAAACCCCTTCTAGAGCATTGAGAGCAATACTTACGAGAAGTGGTGGCAAATCAATTCGCGTAGACAACATATAGACGGAAGCCTGTTGTCCGCATGAGGTCATGTTGAACATAGATGGTATAAACACCTATACAAGAACGATGATAACATGTGACGAGGATCTAGCCGGACAAATCAATGTTGGCAGAGAAGAACTAAAAGTGAGATCCATTGGGCACTGCGCTATGCTAGAAGAGGATGCCATGCATCTGGGAACGGAAGCAGACGTATCTGCACATGTATTGGATATAAGCGGGAAGAAGACACAACTGCGTGGGTTGTTGGACACGAGAGCCGCCTTGAGTGTAATACCAATTGAGACTTTGAAGAAAACGGGGTTCAACAAAGACGACTTGATTGACTCAAGAATATGGCTGTCAACAGCAAACAAGGGGGCGCTTCGGGTTCTAGGCAGGACACCAATAATAGCCCTAAATCTGGGGGAACGCAATTTGTGGATGAACTTTCTGGTGGTGGAGAACCTAGATGAGTCTGACCAACTCTTTTTAGGCAGAGATTTCATCAGGAATTCCGATGTAACAATTGATCTTAACAATGCGATTCGGAACCCGGAAAGGAAGTACGTAATTATTCCGGTAAATTTGATAATGGCGAATAAAAAGTAGACCCCAGTTTTCTTGACCAGGAGGAAAAGTCTGAAAGCGATTGAGGCCGCAATAGCAAGTTTGCGCATGAAAAATAATAATGCACTGAGTGACAAAAAATAAGTATGTATAGTACCGAACCCCAGCAGTCATAGTTCTGCTATTTTACGAAGATCCTTTTCGATAACCAAGAGTAGCTTCTGCGTCAGTGTCTTGTTGAATACTCTTGATATACCAATCACAATCCAGAGGGGGAGGAAGCTGGTATACGCACTGCTCGTGAAAACTAGATATGAAATGAATGAGAATGTGAAAGAAAAAGAAGTTATTGATTGCCCGAACCATAGGTGTAGAATTTATATCTTGAGAAGGTTGAAGAAAAAAAATGTTCATCAGGTCTTGTGAAGTCACTCAAGTCAGAGACAGACGATGGTCTTTCGAGCTGTTCAAATTTTCCAGAAACACCCACACTAGAGGAATTGGAAATGTATAAACTAGTATTACCTGAAATTGAACACTTAAGGGGAAAAGTAACAGACAAAAAGCTCGAGGTCATCAAGGATGTTCTATTTACGAATCAGTTTGTTTTTTCGAGTTAAAAGGCAGACTTTGAATGCTGCAACTTCGTTGAACATGAAATAGAGCTAGAAGAATCGACGGTACCGCACATGGAGGGGGCTAGGCGTATGATCCCAAACAAATCGGATGCATGTAGAAAAGAGATAGAGACCCTACTAGATTATGACATGATAGAACCATCCAAATCACCGTGCGTGGGTGGAGTAGTGATGGCTAAAAAGAAAAGAGACCAACTTAGGTTTTGTTGTGACCTTCGATATCTGAACTCCGACACGGTGAAGGATGCCTATCCCATACCTATGATAGATGAGACTCTTTCAAAATAATGTGACGCCAAAATTTTTACAACTCTTGATCTAGGGTCAGATTTTTGGCAGGTACCACTGAGGAAACAGGATAGGGACAAGAATGGTTTTGCAAGCGAGCTGGGATTGTTTCAATGGAAAAGGATGCCCTTTGGCCTTTGCAATGCGACAGCCACCTTCCAACGACTGATGGCACAGGTGATGACAAGCGTAACAAAGAAATACGGCAATTTAATAATGTGCTAGGTAGATGACGTGGTGATTGCAACAACTACCCTCGAGGACCACATTGAACTACTGGACGAGGTGTTTCCTTGCTACAAGAGAGCCGGCTGAAATGCAAGCCATCGAAGTGTGAGAAAATCAAGGACTCGATTAATTATCTAGGGAGAAGGGTAGAAAAACATGGCATTAGACCAGACCCGGATGCGGTAGAGGCAGTGCTGACTTGTAAATTGCCAAAAATAGAACAACAGTTGATGAGCTTCTTGGGTTTCGCAAATTACTACAAGGAAATCATCAAGGGCTATGCGGACAAAGTGTATCCAATGCAACATCTCATGAGGCACATGGGAAAGATATTCACGTGGAATAGCGTGGCTGAAGAGTCATTTCAAAGAATAAAGAAAGAACCGTGTGAAGCACCTGTGCTTGGCATGCCGACAGAGAGAGGGATGTACGTGCTGGATACCGATGCATCGGTAGTAGCGATCTCGGGCATACTCATCAAGAACAAAAGTGGAACCGAAAAACAGTGTTGAGACCGATCGCCTACGTGAGCAAAGTCTTGAGTGATACGGTAAAGAAGTAACGGTAAAAACGGAGATGTCACTAACTGGGTAGCGAACCATTCATGCTATAGTATATGGGGCTGAATTGGGAACTGGGGTTGAATGGGGTTTTTGGAAAAAATTGCAAAAAATGGGGCGTTTGGAAAAAATTGCAAAAATCTCAAGGTTTTAGCCAATTTTTTGTTGCTTTTGATCTAATTGAAAAAATATGGATACGTGTAGAGTTTAAAACTAACCTCAAATTGTAATTTAATTGGCATCATGTTGAGACAGTGATACAATACTTTGAATAAAATTGTGGATTTTTTGACAATTTTCTCTCAAAATCAGGAAATACCATAAAATTTACCTTAAATTGAGCTAAAAATTGCTTTTTATAATGTTCTGAACATATAAATATCATATTAGCTGAATCATTATTGGAACTTCCAATTTCTCGGGAAAATAGTGTAATTAATCGTGATTTTCGAGGAAGTAAAAATTAGTCAAATCTATCCAAAGTTTTCCATTTTTTACCTTTCATTTGTGTAATTGACTGTTTTTTTTCTGTTCAATTCAAAAAGAATTCAACTAAGAATTTCAATTAAATTGAAGAATAAGAGCAATACTCATTGTAATTTCTAGATGAAACTCCATGATCCAACTCATCCTTAGTTTTGTCTCAACGATTAACCCGAATTTGTACACAAAATACACATTCTGAGAAGTTTTTTTATGTTGGTAATAATAACAAGTGTCGGATCATTGCTAAAAAGGGAACATTTTACTGCTAAAATTGACTAAAAATGGGCTAAATTTTTCTTCAAAATTTTATTAGATTAATGAAATTCAACAAAATCTTCTTCAGAACTAATGATTATCTCTCTGTTGCTTCTATAACATAATTTTCTTGATTCTTTTGTAGAAACTTTCTATATTCTAAGGTTATTCTTGCCGTCTGCTTTTTACATGTTTTCGCTATTGAACTCACTTTGCAAGAAAATTTAGCAGAACTGGGCAATTTAGGAGGAAAGTGGTATCAATTGAACGAACAATTTGCTGGCAGAGATAAAATTAGAACTGATAACGCCTGATGATTACTTTGTAAATTTTACATGTTCTCCTTTAGGTTCCCTTGTTTAGTTATAACAATAAACTATTTAAGCAAAAGTACAGCTTTGGGATCATTAACTATCAATTCTCTTGCAAAACAGTTATTAAATCGCTTTTTGTAAAACTGTAATTTTACGTTGAGTTTTTAGAACAAATTAAGAGCAGATTGAATGTTGTTAATCTGAGGACCTCCGGAAATACACAAGTAGGTCTATTCCCTAAATTCCAACATCTAAATAGGTTAAAAAAACGCTTCATAGATGAATCGATTTAGAAAAGGAAACCAAGATGCAAAATGTAGCAACTAAATATTTTTGCCAAATTTAATAAGCAAAAAACTATAGTTCTACGTAATTTTCTAATTGAAAAAAATTGAAGCTAATCAGAACAAAATCTTTACTAATTGAATAATTGAAAATTTTAATATTAAAATTCTTATAATTAAAAGATTCAACAGCTGGTTCTGCCAAAGTATCAGTTTGTTTAGAATTTTTCAGCGGGCTCCATATTTTTTTCTCTAAAAAAAATCTACATCAAATTTTTAAGGCTTTAACAGTGTTGAGACCGATCGCCTACGTGAGCAAAGTCTTGAGTGATACGGTAATGAAGTACGGAGCACCCAAAGCGGAGATGTCACTAACTGGGTAGCGAACCATTCATGCTACGGGTAGACAACAGAGCACTCAGCTGGTTGAAAATGTACTCCATGGACCAGAGTTACATCGGACAAGGAAACATATGACACCCTACCGCCCACAAGATGGCTAGATATGTCAGGAAAACCGATAAAGGACCATCCCGAATTACCAATTGAACATAAGGCAAAAGAACATCTCAAAAGAAGTTTAGGGATGCCAATGGAAATAATGCTCAAGTCCAAGATAGTGAGGGAAACGCTGCAGGCAAAAGGCTACGACCTCAACGAAGTGGAAACAAGAAAGGTGACAGTAGGCAAGGATCTAAGGAAACTACTCGAGAGACTAGCAGATGACAAACCTGTGGTCTCAGAAAGTGGTAAAGCTAGACCGGAAGTCGCCATATTGAAAAGAGGGGAATTGAAACCTGACGGACACTTGATGAAGAGCAAGGAGGTTGTGCGGACACTAGTCGAGAGAATCCCGGAAGAAGTACTCCGCCGGACGACGATACGAAAGCAGATCGTGTCCTTCAAGGAGGAAGTTGAACATCTTGGAATATATCAAGAGTCTGGGGAGTGGCCGCAACCAGGAAGAGATGGCGAGGAAGAAAATTTGTCCGGGGAGTCGGAAGAATGGGATGATGGTTCGGAGGAGAGTGAAGATGAGCAAGACAGTCTGTGCACAATATTGGCTGAAGACAAAACGAGGTACCAAGACAGGGAGTTGCAAACAGATCCATCGTCAGGGACGTGCAACCTGGAACATGATGAAGCGTATGGAGGGGAAGAGCTTGAAAAGATATCAGTGTCAAGGAAACCATTCAGGGAGCTATCTTGCAATTCGAACAGCAGGACGAATCTAGAACCAGAGGACGACAGGGAGATCTTGATAAGGATAGTTTGTGTGAAGACTAAAGACGACATCCACAATCCTGGAGAGCTGAACGGTCAAAAGTAGTATATGGGGCTGAATTGGGAACTGGGGTTGAAAGGGGTTTTTGGAAAAAATTGCAAAAATGGGGCGTTTGGAAAAAATTGCAAAAATCTCAAGGTTTTAGCCAATTTTTTGTTGCTTTTGATCTAATTGAAAAAATATGGATACGTGTAGAGTTTAAAACTAACCTCAAATTGTAATTTTATTGGCATCATGTTGAGACAGTGATACAATACTTTGAATAAAATTGTGGATTTTTTGACAATTTTCTCTCAAAATCAGGAACTACCATAAAATTTACCTTAAATTGAGCTAAAAATTGCTTTTTATAATGCTCTGAACATATAAAGATCATATTAGCTGAATCATTATTGGAACTTCCAATTTCTCGGGAAAATAGTGTAATTAATCGTGATTTTCGAGGAAGTAAAAATTAGTCAAATCTATCCAAAGTTTTCCATTTTTTACCTTTCATTTGTGTAATTGACTGTTTTTTTCTGTTCAATTCAAAAAGAATTCAACTAAGAATTTCAATTAAATTGAAGAATAAGAGCAATACTCATTGTAATTTCTAGATGAAACTCCATGATCCAACTCATCCTTAGTTTTGTCTCAACGATTAACCCGAATTTGTACACAAAATACACATTCTGAGAAGTTTTTTTATGTTGGTAATAATAACAAGTGTCGGATCATTGCTAAAAAGGGAACATTTTACTGCTAAAATTGACTAAAAATGGGCTAAATTTTTCTTCAAAATTTTATTAGATTAATGAAATTCAACAAAATCTTCTTCAGAACTAATGATTATCTCTCTGTTGCTTCTATAACATAATTTTCTTGATTTTTTTGTAGAAACTTTCTATGTTCTAAGGTTATTCTTGCCGTCTGCTTTTTACATATTTTCGCTATTGAACTCACTTTGCAAGAAAATTTAGCAGAACTGGGCAATTTAGGAGGAAAGTGGTATCAATTGAACGAACAATTTGCTGGCAGAGATAAAATTAGAACTGATAACGCCTGATGATTACTTTGTAAATTTTACATGTTCTCCTTTAGGTTCCCTTGTTTAGTTATAACAATAAACTATTTAAGCAAAAGTACAGCTTTGGGATCATTAACTATCAATTCTCTTGCAAAACAGTTATTAAATCGCTTTTTGTAAAACTGTAATTTTACGTTGAGTTTTTAGAACAAATTAAGAGCAGATTGAATGTTGTTAATCTGAGGACCTCCGGAAATACACAAGTAGGTCTATTCCCTAAATTCTGCAACATCTAAATAGGTTAAAAAAACGCTTCATAGATGAATCGATTTAGAAAAGGAAACCAAGATGCAAAATGTAGAAACTAAAAATTTTTGCCAAATTTAATAAGCAAAAAACTATAGTTCTACGTAATTTTCTAATTGAAAAAAATTGAAGCTAATCAGAACAAAATCTTTACTAATTGAATAATTGAAAATTTTAATATTAAAGTTCTTATAATTAAAAGATTCAACAGCTGGTTCTGCCAAAGTATCAGTTTGTTTAGAATTTTTCAGCGGGCTCCATATTTTTTTTCTCTAAAAAAAATCTACATCAAATTTTTAAGGCTTTAACAGTGTTGAGACCGATCGCCTACGTGAGCAAAGTCTTGAGTGATACGGTAATGAAGTACGGAGCACCCAAAGCGGAGATGTCACTAACTGGGTAGCGAACCATTCATGCTACGGGTAGACAACAGAGCACTCAGCTGGTTGAAAATGTACTCCATGGACCAGAGTTACATCGGACAAGGAAACATATGACACCCTACCGCCCACAAGATGGCTAGATATGTCAGGAAAACCGATAAAGGACCATCCCGAATTACCAATTGAACATAAGGCAAAAGAACATCTCAAAAGAAGTTTAGGGATGCCAATGGAAATAATGCTCAAGTCCAAGATAGTGAGGGAAACGCTGCAGGCAAAAGGCTACGACCTCAACGAAGTGGAAACAAGAAAGGTGACAGTAGGCAAGGATCTAAGGAAACTACTCGAGAGACTAGCAGATGACAAACCTGTGGTCTCAGAAAGTGGTAAAGCTAGACCGGAAGTCGCCATATTGAAAAGAGGGGAAGTGAAACATAATTTAACATTATGTTGAAAATGCTTCTGCTTGATATGATTAGCAAGTTCCTCGCTGCTATATGTATAAAAGTTACAATTGGAAAAAGCCACAGTGCTTTCGATGTCTTGATGCGTGTAAGCGAGTGTAATCTCTGCCACATTCAAGACATGCAACTCTTTTGTTTCTAATCAATGACGGCATCTCAATATGTAGAAAAAGAAAAAATGGGAGATTTATAATGTCCCAAAATTTTAGAAAAGAAAAGTTGAATAGTCTCAAGCAATACAAAAATGGAAATAAAAACAGCAAATGTCTTAACCAATTGTTTTTAACGAGAAAAAAATCAGAATGGATTTGTTATTCAGCCTAGCTGAAAAAATTAAATCCAATCCAATCATGGAGCTTTCAAACGTTTTGCTATCAACCAATCTGATCGAGCATTAATTATGAGGAAATTTTTTATCTTTTCTGATATCAACTGAATAAAAGTGAACAAAAACAGCAATTTTCTTAACCAATTGTTTTTAACGTGAAAAAAAATCAGAATGGATTTGCTATTTAGCCTAGCTAGAAATAAAAAATCATCCAACCTAATCATGGAGCTTTCAAAAATTTTGCTATCAACCAATCTGATCCAGCATTAATTATGAGGAAATTTTTATCTTTACTGATATCAACTGAATAAAAGTGAACAAAAACAGCAATTTTCTTAACCAATTGTTTTTAACGTGAAAAAAAAACAGAATGGATTTGCTTTTTAGCCTAGCTGAAATAAAATTAATCCAATCTAACCAGGGAGTTTTCAAAAGTTTTGCTATCAAACAATCAGAATCGAGCATTAATTATAAGGAAATTTTTATCTTTTCTTAAATCAACCAATGAGAATCGATTTTCAAGGGTCATGGAATTTTAAATAAATTTAATGTCAACCAATCAAAATTGAGTTCTACTTCTACAACAATTTTTCAACAACTTTGATATCAAACAATCAGAATTGACTGTTTGTTGGAACTGAACCAATCAGAATCCAGCATTTTCTAAAAAAGAACTGTTTATCATTTTTTCAAGCTTTTTCATGGTTTAAAAAATTTCTATCAAAAAACATTTGAACTTCCTCGAGTCACTCTACAAGAAAAAAGAAAAAATTCCACTTGATATTCTCGTTGATGAAATAGATGTTGACTCTTTTTTTTTCACAATTTTTTGGACGTTTATGTTGTCCAAAATGGAGTTTTCCGATTAAGTAAAGGTTTTTTTAAAGAAAACCGAATCAATCAAAGAGTTTACTTTTGATCCACACATTGCGTATCAAAGCGTCAAACTTACGGCTGAATTACACCTCACAAAGAAAGAAATTTTGTTTGTTCTCGAGAATTTGAAATTAATAAAAAAAATTCTACGATATTATATCAGAGACTCTTTTTATCCCCTACCCAATACCCAATTTTGTAAAAACTTCCCAGCAAAGTTCTTTTTTCCTTCTTTTCTTTAAGGATTTTCAAAGTTCAAAATCCTGCTTGATTCGATTTGGAATCAGATTTCCAGAGGTTTCCTTTGAAAAAATCAACAACTTTAAGTTATCCTCTCATATCTACATCAAAATCAAAAAACTTGACTGTCTACTCCAAAGTCAGCAATTTCTCATTGATTACATACAAAAATTTAATTAACTTCATCAAAAAAATTGTGGAAACCCTATTTGTTCGCTATTCTTTTGTTACTTATATCGGCGGTATTTCTTATTCTTACAGCAAACAACTTTTGGTCAATTAATTTTGCGATTGATTTTGTGTATAATTTTACTAACTTGGAAGAATTATGCCCTTATAAGGTAAAATTTCCTCTGATTGAATACATCAACTAGAACAAAAATGGACATTTTTGTGAGTGGAAACAGCAATGCCTAAACAGCAACGTTTCCGATTGGACACGACTTTTATATGAGAATTCCATAAAAAGAAGCTGAAATCTAGTTGAACACGACTACAATCTAAATAAGAAAAATCATTTCTAATTGGTTAAACCCACACATTCGAGTTGAAGGTACCCCTCACTTCTAACTAAAAATCATTATTTTCAACTAAACTACCACCTCTCTCATCTCTAAATACCTTAATTTCAACTTATCTTCCGTCAGCTACCCCTTCACAGCTCTGATGATTTATTCTTGTTTTTACTCTTTTCCTCAACTTATTGCTCAAAATGATCGTCTCAGTGCAAAACAGCAACCTTATGTACTCTGTACAACTTTCGCCTGATCTGGTAAAAATTCAAGTGCGAGAATCAGTCTCTGGAGTTTTTCTGGTACGAATGGACATCCCAATCCAAGTCTGGCATATGGTGGAAGTGATGCGAAGGGACTTCAAAGAACATCATATGATGCAAGTACCCATGACAGAGAACCAACTTGGAGAAATGACGGAGGAAATGGCTTAGCACGTGGGAAAGAACTACCCCGACACTCTTGACAAATTGGTTGATGAAACAATTTGTTGATTTTAGTTTTTTGCTAGTTCTTTCAAATCTAAATGATGATACGCAATCAAGGTTGTGAATATCAGGAATAGTTTTCAAGGAAATTCTTCCCTTTGAAAAACCTTAGTCAACAAAAAATTCTTATTCATAACCCTTTAGAAACAATTAACGTCAAGCAAGTGTTTCAAAAGTTTTGAGTGATTTCAGTTTTTGGCTCTTTTTCCTTTCCAAACATATACATCAATTTTATGTTGTAACGAGTGGTTTTACAAGGTTGAGTATGGAAACCAAATATGTTTGTCATAGCCTAATTAGTCCGTATGCCAATTTTTGTAACAATCCGAAGATGTGAACAAAATTTAACTATTAAAATTTCGCTGGTGGGGGGAAAAAAGGAAATAGAGCCCAGTTTTTTTATGAGAATTTCAGCAAACTCTATAGCTCAAAAAAATAAATTTTATTTCATTTGAAATATTCTCCTTCAATTCAGTTCAATCTATCAACATGATTACAAATTTTAGAGGAAACGGAAATCTATTTCGAACTTTGAAACCAAGCTCAATATAACGGGCAAGTTACTGCATCCAATTTGAAATTTGTACCGAAACCGTCAAGATTCTCAAACATTAAAAAATCTCCCAGGCTAGTGAGCGAATCATCATAGATCTTTCAGAATAAAAGCGTTAGAGAATTTAGAAAAGAATTGGCTATGTCTAAAACTTCTTCGAGAAAAAAGTACGGGTTTTCATATGACTCAAATGAAAAAATGAAAAATATTTTGATGGAGTTGTGGATCTGGGATACGGAAATAGTTTTCATTTGCTTACATTTGAACTTTTACTACAAATGACAATTTTTGAAAAAATGGTTCAATATGACTTCTTCTACAGAGATCCGAAGAAGGTTTTCAGTCCCTTAAGAATTTCTCTATATGATAGGCCAAAAATTGAAACAATTCGCAATAAAAGGTACAAGAAAGAATTATTGTAGGTTCAACAGGATAACTTAGCTCTGTTTAGAAGAAAACATGGTGTGGCACATGAAAAAGAAAGTGACAAGGAACTCGAAAATTAACTCAATTTTTGATTTTTTCACACTTTTTCAAGTTTCCCATTTAATTGTAATTTGGTTTTCCTTTTCATTTGAATTAAGTGTTTCTGAACCGAAGCTTAGTTTTTATAGATTTGTCAGTGTAAATTTTTAAGAGCACATTTGAAGACAATTGGTTTTTTTTTATCACAAAGCTTACATAAACACTATGCACAGAACCATGACAATCAAAAAAGCAACCAATACTCTTGAACAAATCAGATTCATATTTTGAGTTTTTGAAACAATTAACTTCGACCAAGTGTTTCAAAAGTTTTGAGTGAGTTCAGTTTTTTTTTTTGAGAAATTCAGCATACTCTATAGCTGCTCAAAAAAATAAATTTGATTTCAATTGAAAAAATCTCCTTCAGTTCAGTTCAATCTTTCAACATGAAAACAAATTTTAGAGGAAAAGGAAATCTATCTCAAACTTTGAAACCAAGCCTAATAGAACGGGCGAGTTACTGCATCCAATTTGAAATTGGTACTGAAACCGTCAAGATTCTCAAACATAAAAAAACTCCCAGGCTAGTGAGCGAATCATCATAGATCTTTCAGAATGGAGAGAACTCGAGAGTAAAAGCTGATTGAACTTTTCTCCGCTTGAAGTAACAATACTTGAGTAGAATCTGTGTTTGATCAAAGTGTAAAGAAAGTCAACTTCTTCATATATGTAAACATGTTATCTAATCTCTGAACAACTTGGCTAAAAGATAACCTTAATAAAACCAAATGGAACTTACACTTCTCCAGAGAACATAAAGAACAGAGAACAGGATAGAGACACAAAAATCGTGTGTTACTATGGATTTTTCTTAAAAATCACCGGAGACGGAAATAAACTGCAATTTTTTACAGTAGTCAGAATAAAAGCTTGGAAGAGTGGAAACGGCAATGCCTAAAATAGAGCTTTGTTTCCGATTGGACACGACTTTTATATGAGAATTCCATAAAAAGAAGCTGAAATCTAGTTGAACACGACTAAAATCTAAATAAGAAAAATCATTTCTAATTGGTTAAACCCACACATTCGAGTTGAAGGTACCCCTCACTTCTAACTAAAAATCATTATTTTCAACTAAACTACCACCTCTCTCAACTCTAAATACCTTAATTTCAACTTATCTTCCATCAGCTACCCCTTCACAGCTCTGATGATTTATTCTTGTTTTTACTCTTTTCCTCAACTTATTGCTCAAAATGATCGTCTCAGTGCAAAACAGCAACCTTATGTACTCTGTACAACTTTCGCCTGATCTGGTAAAAATTCAAGTGCGAGAAACAGTCTCTGAAGTTTTTCTGGTACGAGTGGACATCCCAATCCAAGTCTGGCATATGGTGGAAGTGATGCGAAGGGACTTCAAAGAACATCATATGATGCAAGTACCCATGACAGAGAACCAACTTGGAGAAATGACGGAGGAAATGGCTGAGCACGTGGGAAGGAACTACCCCGACACTCTTGACAAATTGGTTGATGAAACAATTTGTTGATTTTAGTTTTTTTGCTAGTTCTTTCAAATCTAAATGATGATACGCAATCAAGGTTGTGAATATCAGGAATAGTTTTCAAGGAAATTCTTCCCTTTGAAAAACTTTAGTCAACAAAAAATTCTTATTCATAACCCTTTAGAAACAATTAACGTCAAGCAAGTGTTTCAAAAGTTTTGAGTGATTTCAGTTTTTGGTCTTTTTCCTTTCCAAACATATACATCAATTTTATGTTGTAACGAGTGGTTTTACAAGGTTGAGTATGGAAACCAAATATGTTTGTCATAGCCTAATTAGTCCGTATGCCAATTTTTGTAACAATCCGAAAATGTGAACAAAATTTAACTATTAAAATTTCGCTGGTTGGGGGAAAAAAGGAAAAAGAGCCCAGTTTTTTATGAGAATTTCAGCAAACTCTATAGCTCAAAAAAATAAATTTTATTTCATTTGAAATATTCTCCTTCAATTCAGTTCAACCTATCAACATGATTACAAATTTTAGAGGAAACGGAAATCTTTTTCGAACTTTGAAACCAAGCTCAATATAACGGGCAAGTTACTGCATCCAATTTGAAATTTGTACCGAAACCGTCAAGATTCTCAAACATTAAAAAATCTCCCAGGCTAGTGAGCGAATCATCATAGATCTTTCAGAATAAAAGAGTTAGAGAATTTAGAAAAGAATTGGCTATGTCTAAAACTTCTTCGAGAAAAAAGTACGGGTTTTCATATGACTCAAATGAAAAATATTTTGATGGAGTTGTGGATCTGGGATACGGAAATAGTTTTCATTTGCTTACATTTGAACTTTTACTACAAATGACAATTTTTGAAAAAATGGTTGAATATGACTTCTTCTACAGAGATCCGAAGAAGGTTTTCAGTCCCTTAAAATATTCTCTATATGATAGGCCAAAAATTGAAACAATTCGCAATAAAAGATACAAGAAAGAAATATTGTAGGTTCAACAGGATAACTTAGCTCTGTTTAGAAGAAAACATGGTGTGGCACATGAAAAAGAAAGTGACAAGGAACTCGAAAATTAACTCAATTTTTGATTTTTTCACACTTTTTCAAGTTTCCCATTTAATTGTAATTTGGTTTTCCTTTTCGATTGAACTAAGTGTTTCTGAACCGAAGCTTTGTTTTTATAGATTTATCAGTCTAAATTTTTAAGAGCACATTTGAAGACAATTGGTTTTTTTTATCACAAAGCTTACATAAACACTATGCACAGAACCATGACAATCAAAAAAGCAACCAATACTCTTGAACAAATCAGATTCATATTTTGAGTTTTTGAAACAATTAACGTAAACCAAGTGTTTCAAAAGTTTTGAGTGAGTTCAGTTTTTTTTGAGAAATTCAGCAAACTCTATAGCTGCTCAAAAAAATAAATTTGATTTCAATTGAAAAAATCTCCTTCAGTTCAGTTCAATCTTTCAACATGAAAACAAATTTTAGAGGAAACGGAAATCTATCTCAAACTTTGAAACCAAGCTTAATAGAACGGGCGAGTTACTGCATCCAATTTGAAATTGGTACTGAAACCGTCAAGATTCTCAAACATAAAAAAAACTCCCAGGCTAGTGAGCGAATCATCATAGATCTTTGAGAATGGAGAGAACTCGAGAGTAAAAGCTGATTGAACTTTTCTCCGCTAGAAGTAACAATACTTGAGTAGAATCTGTGTTTGATCAAAGTGTAAAGAAAGTCAATTTCTTCATAAATGTAAACATGTTTATCTAATCTCTGAACAACTTGGCTAAGAGATAATCTTATTAAAACCAAATGGAACTTACACTTCTCCAGAGAACATAAAGAGTTGTGGATAGAGACACAAAAATCGTGTGTTACTATGTATTTTTCTTAAAAATCACCGGAGACGGAAATAAACTGCAAGTTTTTACAATAGTCAGAATAAAAGCTTGGAAGAGCTTGACACATAGCATCATCCATCTGGAACAATGATTCTTGCTGAGAACTGTGGATTTATATAGTAGAAATAACTCCTACGCGATTTTGGTTTATGGAAATTTCATAAATAACATTCCATATTTGGTATTACCTCCATTTATGGACACCATGATGAGTCATACTTTTTACTTCCGAGTTCATTTAATTTCAAAATCATTTTTCTCATTTCTCTTCATCTGATCAATCTGTTCTTCAATAAGTTACTCAATAAAAGACACCGGTTCCAATTACATCGAATTCTCAAAAGACTAAACAAGAAATGCGACATTTGTTCGGTTTCAAAAATCCTACAAAGGGAAATTTTATTTTGAACCCTGCTTTCAACTATTAAAAATTAATGATTTGGGACAATTTGAAAAGTCAGTCTTAGTGAGAAAGAAGGTGAAACATTATCGGAATTCCGGATAACTATTATTCACGATGCTGAAAACCTTGGACTCACACCTATATATGAAGCTAAATTTTAGCAAAAAATCAACACTGGATCAGGAGCTGGACATCTGTAATAGAGTATATGAAATAGCAACATACAACATGAAGAGGGTGGGTGTAACAATCAAGAAGTACAAGGTTAACAAATCTTCCTACATTCAGATTCGACTCTTCACTGCAAAAGATGCTGAAAACCTTGGACTCGTACGTGTATATGAAGCCAAATCTGGCAAAGAATCAACAATGGATCAGCAGCTGGACATGACATCTTTAAGAGAGTGTATGAAATAGCAACATACAACATGAAGAGGGTGTGTGTCACAATCAAAAAAAAATGTTAGCAAACCTTCCTACATTCAGATTCGACTCTTCACTGCAAAAGAGATTGAAGCAATGAAACAAGTTGCCTATATCAACCATACTTTCAACAACTTCAAAGAATTGTCTCAGTTTTTTGTAGACTTTTTCTTTGTTGATAATTGTAAGCCTCAGTAATGCTGTGTGAAGATATTTTGTCTGTTTGTTCATTGAAAAATTGTTGGTTCAAAATTATCTTTTGTCACTGAAGCGCACATTTAGATCTATGATATCTGAGGAAAAGTCAGACAGAACATACAAAATTTCTCTAATTACCGCTTTTATCAAAAGTTAAAATTTTTTTTTTATTTGAACAAAGTTACGAACAAAACGTATACTTTGTTTTAACATTATCCTTTTTTCTCGATTTCAGTTTGTTTTCAATTTATTTTCAAATTATTTTGCCTTAATTTGAGGATTTGATTGGCTACATGAATTTACTTAAAACTAATTATTCTTCAAAAGAGGAGAAAACATTTTATTACATGAGTGGTGGACAGAAGACGTTGATGGTGATTGTATTAGTTTTAATTTGTATAGAAACACAGAAAATTCAAAAGTTTTGTTAAAAAGATGGAGAGGAGATTTCAGAAAAGTAGAAAACTGCCAAACTTATCAACAATGTTTTTATTTGAAAGAAATAACTCAGATTGAATGATCAATCAGAAAAAAAGGAAAACAATCGAAGAGCCTATGAAACAATTATTGAAGATAAGAAACATCACTTCGATTACTGTTTTGAGTTTGATACAAATACAAAATCTAGATTTGTCAGAATATCTTTTACTCGATTATCCAAATTTAAAAGACTTCCGGTTGTTTAAATTACAATATAGCAAAAAGAGAGTCATAAAAATGTATTTTTTGCTAATTTCTTTTTTTCACTGCTTAGAAACAGAACAAATCGAAAAAATTTTGATCGAAATTTCAAAATTTGAATTGAGTATCGAAAAAACAATATAAAAACAAGACAAAGAATTTCACTTTGGTGTCAATTTGATATGTTATTTAACTTGGAAAAATTCAAAAAAACTGATTGATTGGGAAGTTTCGTAAACATAGTTTGGTTCTGATCTACAAATTATTTTAAAAACTGTGATACTTCATTCTGATTGGTTATTACCACAAATACTACCTGTGAAGGAATCGTTGATATCTACAAACGATATCAAAACTATTGAAAAACCATGAGAAGTAGAGCTCAATTGTGATTGGTTGACAAAAAGTTTGTTGAAAATTCCATGACTATTGAAGCTGGATTCTGATTGGTTGATAGCAAAACTTTTGAAAACTCCACGGTTAGATTGGATGATTGTTTTTACAGCTAGGCTAAATAGCATATCCATTCTGATTTTCTTCCAGGTGAAAAACATTTGGTGAAGAAATTTGCTGTTTTTTTTTTAAACTCTCATTCATTTTTTGAGCTTATTAAACACTTCTACTTCTTTTCCAAAAATTTGGGACATTTAAAATCTCCCATTTTTTTCTCTTCTTATTGAGATGCAGTCACTGAATCGAAACGAAAGAGTTGCATGTCTTGAATGTGGAAGAGAATACACACGTAAAGATGCGTCGAGACATCGAAAGCACTGTGACGTTTGAAAGCATTCAAATAGTAACTTTTATACTTATAGCAGCGAGGAACTTACTAATCTCTTCCCCCTTTTTCGTTGAACTAATGCTTTTTTCCTTCTAAAATTCAACTTTTAAGTAAAATTTTGTTCAAACTAATTTAGGTTGGAAGATAGTAGATGAAGCAAAAACTGAAAAAATACTACTTTGAGATAGAAACTCAATATAAATCCTTAGGAGTTTTGAGATAATGTTAATATAATTAAGCTTAAAAATTATATCTTGAGAAAAATCCAACATAAAAGTGTAATGTTTGGAAAAGTTTTTATCATTTGATATATTAGGTAAAATATAGAACAACTCAGATATTTTGAGCATTTTTTGTGAACCAACTCCGATATCTCTTGGAAGATGATACATGAAGCATAAACCGAAAATTTGCTTTTAAGACCTACACTTTATTATTTTGCATATAAAACAAAAAAGTTTGATGCAGAAAGATTTTTCAGAGAAAAAAATATAGAGCTTGCTAAAAATTTCTAAACAAACTGATACTTTGGCAGAACCAGCTGTTGAATCTCTTAATTGGATGATCTTTAATTTGAACGGTTTCAATTCGTAAAGATTTTGTTCTGATTAGCTTCAATTTTTTTCATTTTAGAAAAATAAGTAGAACTATAGTTTTTTTGCTGAATGTATTTGGCAAAACTGTTCAGTTGCTACAGTTTGCTTCTTCATTAAGAATAGGTTGAGTACATTTTCAAAAAAGGATCATCCAACAAAATAGGTGTTAAGTTAAATTATATCAAATCTGATCGTGTCTTAAAGCTTTTTTAAAAAATGTCATTTTGCTTTCTGATGATGTTTTGTATCTTTGTTAATTGAAATATTGTTGGTTCGAAACTATCTTTTGTCACTGAAGCGCACATTAAGATATAGGATACCTGAGAAAAAATCAGACAGAATATACAAATAGAATCAAAATTGACATAAAACACTGTACAATTATTAATTGATTTTCCAGTATTTGTTTAAGAAGTTACAAAAAAAATTATCTAATTACTGCTTTCATCAAAATTTAAGTAAAAGTTGTTTTTTTGACAAAATTACAAACAAAGTTTATATTTAGTTGTAACATTATCACTTTTTTTTTGAATTTCTGAATTTCATTAGTTGTTTTCATTTTGTTTTGCCTTAATTTTAGGTTTTGATTGGCTACATGAATTTACTTAAAACTAAAAAACCTCTAAATCAGGAGAAAACGTTTTATGTTGATTACAAAATAAGTAAAAATGGTACAACAATTGAAGTTTTTTCAATTTTCTTTGTTACTTTCAATAATAAAAAAATAATTCTATCAAAAGCATTCATAAGAATAGACATTCATCAGATTTTAAGATTGAACTACTGCAAAAATTACAAGAGTGGTGAACAGAAGACGTTGATGGAGTTTTTATTAGTTTTAACTTGTATGAAAACACAGAAAATTCAATAATTTTGTTTAAAAGATGGGGAGGCGATTTCAGAAAAGAAGAGTACTGCCAAACTTATCAACATTGTTTTTATTTAGAAGAGTTAACTCAAATTGAGTGGTCGATCAGAAAAAAAAAACAATGGAAGCGCTTATGAAACAGTTATTGAAGATAATGAACATCATTTCGATTACTGTTTTGATTTTGATACAAATACAAAATCTAGATTTGTCAGAATATCTTTTGATCGATTATCCAAATTCAAAAGACTTCCGGTTGATTAAATTACATAATAGCAAAAAGAGAGTCATAAAAATGTTTTTTTTGCTAATTTCTTTTTTCACTGCTTAGAAACAGAACAAATCGAAAAAATTTTGATCGAAATTTCAAAATTTGAATTGAGTATCGAAAAAACAATATAAACCAGACAAAGAATTTCACTTTGATGTCAATTTGATATGTTAGTTACCTTAGAGAAATTCAATAAAACTGATTGGTTGGGAAGTTTCATAAACTTCTTTTGGTTTTGATCTTCAATGTATTTTAAAATCTGTGAATACTTCATTCTATTGGTTATTACCACATATACTACCTGTGAAGGAATCCTCGATATCTACAAACGATATCAAAATGGTTGAAAATTTCGTGAAAATTAGAGCTCAATTCTGATTGGTTGACATTAAATTTGTTGAAAATTTTATGACAATTGGAACTCGATTCTGATTGGTTGATATCAGAAAAGATAAAAAATTCCTCATAAATAATGCTCGATTCTGATTCGTTGATAGCAAAACTTTTGAAAACTTCATGGTTAGATTGGATAAATTTTAGTTCAGCTAGGCTAAATAGCATATCCATTCTGATTTTCTCCAACGTGAACAATAATTGGTTAAGAACTTTGCTGTTTTTATTTTTGCTCTACTTGTTGCTCTACTTATTGAGATTGCTTCACTGAATAGAAACGAAAAAGTTTGCATGTCTTGAATATGGGAGAGAATACAGACGTAAAGATGCGTCATGACATCGAAAGCACTGTGACGTTTTAAAGTGTTCCAATTGTAACTTTTATACATATAGCAACGAGGAATTTACTCTTCTCCCTTTTCTCGAAATGATATTGGTTGAAATGATACATTTTTCTAGGTAAAATTCAGTTTTCAAGTATACTGTTGTTCAAATTAAATTAAGTTGGAAGATAGTAGATGAAGCAGAAATTGAAAAATAATAGTTTGAGATAGAACTTCAATACAATTAATTATAAAAGTGTAATGTTTGGAAATTTTTTTATCATTTGATATATTAGGTGAGTTTATACAAAACCTCGGGTATTTTGAGTTTTTTTCTTTGGTGAACCAACTTTGACATCTTTTGGAAGATGATACATGAAGCATAAATTGAAAATTCGCTTTAAAGATCTACACTTCATTATTTTGGATAAAAAGCAAAAAAAATTTGATGTAGAAAGATTTTTAGAGAAAATAATGTAGAGTTTTTTGAAAGTTTCTGAACAAACGGATACTTTGGCAGAACCAGCAGTTGAATGTCATAAGTATATGAACTTTAATTCGAACGGTTTCAATTAGTAAAGATCTTGTTCTGATTAGCTTCAATGTTTTTCAATTAGAAAAATACGTAGAACTATAGTTTTTTTTGCTTAATATATTTGGCAAAACTGTTCAGTTGCTACAGTTTGCTTCTTGATTAAGAATAGGTTGAGTACATGTTCAAAAAAAGGATCATCCAACAAAATAGGTGTTAAGTTAAATTATATCAAATCTGATCGTGTTTTGAAGCTTTTTGAAAAAATGTCATTTTGCTTTCTGATGATGTTTTGTATCTTTGTTAATTGAAATATTGTTGGTTCAAAACTATCTTTTGCCACTGAAGCGCACATTAAGATATATAAAATCTGAGGAAAAATCAGACAAAATATACAAATAGAATCAAAATTGACCTAAAACACTATACAATTATTAATTGATTTTCCAGTATTTGTTTAAGAAGTTACAGAAAAATTTATCTAATTACTGCTTTCATCAAAATTTAAGTAAAGTTTGTTTTTGTGACAAAATTACAAACAAAGATTATATTTAATTGTAACATTATCACTTTTTTCGAATTTCTGAATTTCAATAGTTGTTTTCATATTGTTTTGCCTTAACTTTAGGTTTTGATTGGCTACATGAATTTACTTAAAACAAAAAAGTCTCTAAATCAGGAGAAAACGTTTTATGTTGATTACAAAATAAGTAAAAATGGCACAACAATTGAAGTTTTTTCAATTTTATTTGTTACTTTCAATAAGAAATATAATTCTATCAAAAGCATTCATCAGAATAGACATTCATCAGATTTTAAGATTGAACTACTGCAAAAACTACAAGAGTGGTCAACAGAAGACGTTGATGGAGTTTTTATTAGTCTTATTTTGTATGAAAATACAGAAAGTTCAATAATTTTGTTTAAAAGATGGGGAGGCGATTTCAGAAAAGAAGAGTACTGCCAAACTTATCAACATTGTTTTTATTTAGAAGAGTTAACTCAGATTGAGTGGTCGATCAGAAAAAAAAACAATGGAAGCGCTTATGAAACAGTTATTGAAGGTAAAGAACATCATTTCGATTACTGTTTTGAATTTGATACAATTACAAAATCTAGATTTGTCAGAATATCTTTTAATCAATTAACCAAATTTAAAAGACTTCCGGTTGTTTAAATTACAATATACCAAAAAGAGAGTCATAAAAATGTATTGTTTGCTAATTTATTTTTTCACTGCTTAGAAACAGAACAAATCGAAAAAAATTTGATCGAAATTTCAAAATTTGAATTGAGTATCGCAAAAACAATATAAACCAGACAAAGAATTTCACTTTGGTTTCAATTTGATATTTTAGTTACGTTAGAAAATTTCAATAAAACTGATTGGTTTGGAAGTTTCATAAATATAGTTTGGTTTTGATCTTCAATGTATTTTAAAATCTGTGAATACTTCATTCTGATTGGTTATTAACACAAATACTACCTGTGAAGGAATCCTCGATATCTACAATTGATATCAAAATGGTTGAAAAATCCGTGAAAATAAGAGCTCAATTCTGATTGGTTGACATTAAATTTGTTGAAAATTCCATGACAATTGGAGCTCGATTCTGATTGGTTGATATCAGAAAAGATAAAAAATTCCTCACAATTATTGCTCGATTCTGATTGGTTGATAGCAAAACTTTTGCAAACTCCATGGTTAGAATGGATAATTTTTAGTTCAGCTAGGCTAAATAGCATTTTCATTCTGATTTTCTCCAACGTAAAAAATAATTGGTTAAGATTTTTGCTGTTTTTATTTTTGCTCTACTTGTTGCTCTACTTGTTGAGATTGTGTCACTGAATAGAAACGAAAGAGGTGCTTGTCTTGAATGTGGAAGAGAATACAAACGTAAAGATGCGTCATGACATCGAAAGCACTGTGACGTTTTAAAGTGTTCCAATTGTAACTTTTATACATATAGCAACGAGGAACTTACTCTTCCCCCTTTTCTTGAAATGATATTGGTTGAAATGATACAGTTTTCCAGGTAAAATTCAGTTTTCAAGTAAACTGTTGTTCAAATTAAATTAAGTTGGAAGATAGTAGATGAAGCAGAAACTGAAAAATAATAGTTTGAGATAGAAACTCAATACAATTAACTATAAAAGTGTAATGTTTGGAAATTTTTTTTTATCATTTGATATATTAGGTGAATTTTTACAAAAACTCAGGTATTTTGAGCCTTTTTTGGTGAAAAAACTCTTACATCTTTTGGAAGATGATACATGAAGCATAAATCGAAAATTTGCTTTAAAGATCTAGACCTCATTATTTTGGATAAAAAGCAAAAAAAATTTGATGTAGAAAAGTTTTTTTTTGAGAAAATAATATGGATGTTGCTGAAAGTTTCTAAACAAACGGATACTTTGGCAGAACCAGCTGTTGAATCTCATAAGTTTATGAACTTTATCATGAAAAGTTTCTGTTAGTAAAGATTTTGTTCTGATTAGCTGCAATTTTTTTCAATTAGAAAATTACGTAGAACTATAGTGTTTTTGCCTAATAAATTTGGTAAAACTGTTTAATTGCTACAGTTTGTACCATGATTTCCTTTTCTAAATCAAATTCTCTATGAAGCGTTCTTTTTGAATTTTTTAGAAGTTGCAGAAGTTAGGAACTAGAACTACTTGCGTAATTCCGGAGGTCTTAATTTGTTCTTGAATTTCAACGTACAAAACAAAACAACTTTGTATTCTCAATTCCTACGCTTACTTTTGAATGCTGTAATTAACAATTCTTTCTCACTGAAATTTTTTTGAGAACACTTCCGACTTAAATCAAGAATAAAAAGCGGTTTAATAACTGTTTTGTAAGAAAAGTGATAGTTAATGATCCCAAAAGTTGTACTTTTTAAAATAGTTTATTGTTATAACTAAACAAGGTAACCTAAAGGAGAACATGTCAAAATTACAAAGTAAACAACAGGTGTTTTAAATTTTACTCTGTCAGCAAATGGTTCGTTCAATTGATACAATTTTCCTCCTAAATTGCCCAGTTTTCACTAAGTTTTCTTGCAAAGTGAGTTCAATAGCGAAAACATGGAAAAAACAGAGAGCAAAAATAACCTTAGAACATAGAACATTTCTACGGAAAAATTCAGAGAAATATATTATAGAAGTAACAGAGAGATAATCATTAGTTTTGAAGAACATTTGGTTGAATTTCATCAATCTAATATAATTTTTAAGAAACATTTAGCCTGTTTTTAGTCAGTTTTAGCAGAAAAATGTTCACTTTTCAATAATGATCCGAAACTTAGTACTAATAAGAACATTGAAAAGTTCTCAGAAAGTTCAATTTTTTTTTTACAAATTTGGGTTAATCTTTGAAAAAAAACTGAGGAGGTGTTAGATCATGAAGTTTCACCTAGAAATTTCAATGAATATCGCTCTTATTGTTCAATTCAATTGAGATTCTTAGTTGAACTCTCCTTGAATTGAACAAAAAAACCAGTTAATTACACAAATGAAAGGTTAAATATGGAAAATTTTGGATAGATTTGATTAATTTTACTTTCTCGAAAAATACGATTAGTTATAATATTTTCCCGAGAAGTCAGAAGTTTCAATTTTGATTCAGCTAAAATGAGCTTTATATGTTCAGAGCATTATATAAAGCAATTTTTAGCTCAAATTAGGGTAAATTTAATCGTATTTCCTTATTTTGAGAGAAAATTGTGGAAAAATCCATTTTTTTATTCAAAGTATTGGATCACTGTCTAAAAATGATGCCAATTAAATTACAATTTGAGGTTAGTTTTAAACTCTACACGTATCTATGTTTTTTCAATTAGATCAGAAGCCACAAAAAATTGGCCAAAACCTTTAGATTTTTGCATTTTTTTCGAAAAACTTTGGAAAATTTGCAATTTTTTCCAAAAACTTTGAAATTTTTGCAATTTTTTCCAAAAGCTGAAATTTTTGTTATTTTTTCCATAAGCTGGAAAATTTGCAATTTCTTCCAAAAACTTTTAAATTTTTAAAAACTTTCAGTAGGTTTCAGCATAGTTTAAGCTAGATTGAGTACAATTTCAAAAAAGAAGATTCATCCAATAAAATAATTATTAAATTAAATTATATCAAATCTTATTATGTTTTGAAAATTTTTCAATTAAAAAATTTTCCAAATTTTTGCACATCCTACCATTGACCTACCATGAACTAATAAACATAAAACCTTCATTACAAAATCTACTCAAAAAAAAACACAAAATACCGTTTTTCTTACCATTCTTTTACCATCACAGTGGAACCTTACCATTCCCTATCTTAAAACATTGGGCAACCTATTCCCTATGTTAATACAATGAATTTTCAACCCTTATACATAAGGATATCTATACACTATCCTAATAATTGGGAAATCTAAACACTAACTTAAAACATGGTTAAAAACGGCCTCAAACGTTTTTCTGAAACTTACCATTTCAAACCTTACCATCTATATACAAATGAAACCTAATCCCTATCCTAATACATGGAGACATCAGTGTGATCACTTGATAACGCACTGGATATCACAATATGGTTATCCGATGACATTCCAATCGGACAATGGGAAGGCATTCGTGGGGGACCTGACAAAAGAGCTAATGAGAAGATCCCACATTGCACAGGCTCATTCAACGACCTACCATCCACAAACGAATGGATAAGTGGAGAGACAGAACAGAACACTAGTGAATATTCTCCGGGTGTATTGCTCAAAATTTATGACTGATTGGGGTAAAAATCTGCCGCAGGTGGTGGGGGCGTATAACAGCACGCAACACTCAACAACGGGGATTAGTCCTTTCATGATGTTAACAGGTAGAGAGAGAGAGAGAGAGAGAGAGAGAGAGAGAGAGAGTGTTGCCCCTGACCTTCTTCTATCCGGAGTTGGAGGGAAAGAAGACGTCGCCTCAGGCATATGTGAAGGAAGCAGTCAGGAGACAACAGGAACTGAACGAGCTGTGCAGATGGAACACAGCACAGGCACAGATGAGACAGCGAAAGAAGTAGGATGAAAAAATATTTCAAGCGAAGCCGTATGCTGTGGGACAATACGTTTGGTATTCCAGAACATCATACCGCCAAAAGGGACGAAGATGCTATTGAAGAAATGGAGAGGGCCGTTCATGATAACAGAAGTGAACCAGCAGGGTCGGTTCTATCGCTTCAGTACAGGGCGTGTGGCGCACTACGAAAACCTGAAGCCTCACGTCCCATCACCGGAAGATTGTAGCGTACCACAGAACTTGGAAGGACTCGAGTATCTACTAGTAGAACCAGGATGTGAGGTGAACGAGAAAGGAACCAGAGAGAAGAATGATGGCAACTAGAACGTGAGCATAGTTGACAACGAAAAGATGGATGTAGATTCGGACGAAGGGTCTTTCGCTGAGGAAGATTGGAATGATCCCGAGCAAAAAGAGGTACCAAAATGGAGGGAACCATACTTGTAAGTGACGAAAGAAACCAGAAGAGGTGGACGTAAAAAACAAGCATGAGATACAACAGGTATGGTGAGGATTTCCTGATCGACAAGATACAGCCTGACGAGATAGAAGAAGAGTTGGTGAACGTGGGTGAGTTGGTAGCCAATGAGGAATGGCAGATCATAAACGACAGTGAGCACTCCTTGCAAGAAGATCACGTCATGCCAAAAAAAGAATTGGACCTGGAACAAAGCAAAACTGAAAGAAAGAAAAACACAAATCTGAGGGTCCTGGAGTGGATGCACAACCTTGAAGCGGACAAGAAGGAAGAAAAAAGCATCCAACAAGTCGACGTATCTGCGAAGAATTATGTGAAATCTGAGAACCCGTTGTTCGGTTGGACAGTCACTGATCGGCCACTGGAAATACCACGAGATAACTTGAGCCACGTACCATCGACGGGAAGTCGATAAATATTTTTGTCAGGGGAGTGGGGGTAGGACTTACCCACACCAAAAAATTAATGATAAAGAAGCTCATGGAAGTGAGAGACATCAACGGCTTCTTGAACAATACTCTTGAACAAATCAGATTCATATTTTGAAATTTAGAAACAATTAACGTCAACCAAGTGTTTCAAAAGTTTTGAGTGAGTTCAGTTTTTTTTTTGAGAAATTCAGCAAACACTATAGCTGCTCAAAAAGATCAATTTAATTTCAATTTGAAAGTTCAGTTCAATCTATCAAAATGAAACAAATTTTAGAGGAAACGGAAATCTATCTCAAACTTTGAAACGAAGCTTAATAGAACGGGCGAGTTACTGCATCCAATTTGAAATTGGTACTGAAACCGTCAAGATTCTCAAACATAAAAAAATCCCCTTTGGTTTTCCTTTTCATTTGAATTAAGTGTTTCTGAACCAAAGCTTAGTTTTTATAGATTTATCAGCGTAGATTTTAAAAGCACATTTGAAGACATTTGGTTTTTTTTTATCACAAAGCTTACATAAACACTATGCACAGAACCATGACAATCAAAAAGCAATCAATACTCTTGAACAAATCAGACTCATACTTTGAGTTTTGAAGTTTTCGAATTCTATTTGGAAACGCTGAACCAGGAGTTTGTGTGGAAGCCAGTATCTGGTTGGAACATAAATAATGTCTCTTGAGTTCTTTCCGAATAAGTAGTTTCTTTGCAATACCAGGCATCTTTTCGGCTTTTTTCCATCGTAACTTATGTTGAACTGCTCGACTAAGCTGATTGAACATTTCTCCGCTTGAAGTAACAAAACTTGAAGAAAATCTGTGTTTGATCAAAGTGTAAAGAAAGTCAATTTCTTGATATTTGTAAACATGTTTATCTAATCTCTGAACAATTGGCTAAGAGATAATCTTATTAAAACCAAATGGAACTTACACTTCTCCAGAGAACATAAAGAGTTGTGGATAGAGACACAAAAATCGTGTGTTACTATGTATTTTTCTTAAAAATCACCGGAGACGGAAATAAACTGCAATTTTTTACAATAGTCAGAATAAAAGCTTGGAAGAGCTTGACACATAGCATCATCCATCTGGAACAATAATTTTTGCTGAGAACTGTGGATTTATATAGTAGAAATAACGCCTACGCGATTTTGGTTTATGGAAATTTCATAAATAACAATCCATATTTGGTATTACCTCCATTTATGGAAACCATGATGAGTCATACTTTTTACTTCCGAGTTCATTTAATTTCAAAATCATTTTTCTCATTTCTCTTCATCTGATCAGTCTGTTTTTCAAAAATTTATTCAAGAAGAGACACCAGTCCCAATTATGTCGAATTCTCAAAAGATTAAACAAGAAATGCGACATTTGTTCGGTTTCGAAAATCCTACAAAGGGAAATTTTATTTTGAACCCTGCTTTCAACTATTAAAAATTAATGATTTGGGACAATTTGAAAAGTCACAACAAGTCAGTCTTAGTGAGAAAGAAGGTGAAGCATTATCGGAATTCCGGATAACTATTATTCACGAAGCTGAAAACCTTGGACTCACACCTATATATGACGCCAAATTTGGCAAAAAATCAACACTGGATCAGGAGCTGGACATCTGTAATAGAGTATATGAAATAGCAACATACAACATGAAGAGGGTGGGTGTCACAATCAAGAAGTACGAGGTTAACAAATCTTCCTACATTCAGATTCGACTCTTCACTGCAAAAGATGCTGAAAACCTTGGACTCTGACGTGTATATGAAGCCAAATCTGGCAAAGAATCAACAGGGGATCAGCAGCTGGACATGACATCTTTAATAGAGTGTATGAAATAGCAACATACAACATGAAGAGGGTGTGTGTCACAATCAAGAAAAAAATGTTAGCAAACCTTCCTACATTCAGATTCGACTCTTCACTGCAAAAGAGATTGAAGCAATGAAACAAGTTGCCTATATCAACCATACTTTGAACAACTTCAAAGAATTGTCTCAGTTTTTTGGAGACTTTTTCTTTGTTGATAATTGTAAGCCTCAGTAATGCTGTGTGATGATGTTTTGTATGTTTGTTCTTTGAAAAATTGTTGGTTCAAAACTATCTTTTGTCACTGAAGCGCACATTTAGAGCTATGATATCTGAGGAAAAGTCAGACGGAACATACAAATTTGATCAAAAATGACATAAAAAAAACTATCCAATTATCAATTGATTTTCCAGTATTTGTTTATGAATTTACAGAAAAATTTGTCTAATTACCGCTTTTATCAAAATTACAAACAAATTGTATATTTTGTTGTAACTTTATCATTTTTTCTCGATTTTACTTTGTTTTCAATTTGTTTTCAAATTATTTTGCCTTATTTGAGGTTTTGATTGGCTACATGAATTTACTTAAAACTAATTACTCTTCAAACGAGGAGAAAACATTTTATGTTGATTACAAAATAAGTAAAAATGGTACAACAATTCGAATTTTTTCAAGTTTCCTTGTTAACTTCAGTAAGAAATATTTTTCTATCAAAAGCAATTTCAATGTCTGAAGTGGACATTCATCAGATTTTAAGATTGAACTACTACAAAAAAACTACATGAGTGGTGGACAGAAGACGTTGATGGAGATTGTATTAGTTTTAATTTGTATAGAAACAGAGAAAATTCAAAAGTTTTGTTAAAAAGATGGAGAGGAGATTTCAGAAAATTAGAGTACTGCCAAACTTATCAACAATGCTTTTATTTAGAAGAAATAACGCAGATTGAATGGTCAATCAGAAAAAAAGAAAACAATCGAAGAGCCTATGAAACAATTATTGAAGATAAGAAACATCACTTCGATTACTGTTTTGAGTTTGATACAAATACAAAATCTAGATTTGTCAGAATATCTTTTAATCGATTATCCAAATTTGAAAGACTTCCGGTTGTTTAAATTACAATATACCAAAAAGAGATTCATAAAAATGTATTTTTTGAAAATTACTTTTTTCACTGCTTAGAAACAGAACAAATCGAAAAAATTTCGATCGAAAACTCAAAATTTGAATTGAGTATTGAAAAAACAAAATAAACCAGATAAGGAATTTCACTTTGGTGTCAATTTGATATGTTAGTTAACTTAGAAAACTTCAATAAAACTGATTGATTGGGAATTTTCGTAAACATGGTTTGGTTCAGATCTACAAATTATTTTAAAAACTGTGAATAATTCATTCTGATTGGTTATTACCATAAAATACTACCTGTGAAGAAATCGTTGATATCTACAAACGATATCAAAACTGTTGAAAAAACATGAGAAGTAGAGCTCAATTCTGATTGGTTGACAAAAAGTTTGTTGAAAATTCCATGACTATTGAAGCTGGATTCTGATTGGTTGATAGCAAAACTTTTGAAAAATCCACGGTTAGATTGGATGATTGTTATTACAGCTAGGCTAAATAGCATATCCATTCTGATTTTCTTCCACGTGAAAAACAATTGGTGAAGAAATTTGCTGTTTTTTTCACTTTTTTATTTATTTTTGAGACTATTAAACACTTGTTTTCCAAAAATTTGGGACATTCTAAATCTCCCATTTTTTTCTCTTCTTATTGAGATGCAGTCACTGAATCGAAACGAAAGAGTTGCATGTCTTACACAGGTAAAGATGCGTCGAGACATCGAAAGCACTGTGACGTTTTAAGGCATTCAAATAGTAACTTTTATACTTATAGCAGCGAGGAACTTACTAATCTCTTCCCCCTTTTCGTTGAACTGATGCATTTTTTCATCTCAAATTCAATTTTTAGGTAACATTTTGTTCAAAATAATTTAAGTTGGAAGATAGTAGATGAAGCAAAAACTGAAAAAAACTAATTTGAGATAGAAACTCAATATAAATCAATAGGAGTATTGAGATAATTTTTTTATAATTAAGCTCAAAAATTATATCTTTAGAAAAATCCAACAAAAAAGTGTAATGTTTGGAAAATTTTTTATCATTTGATATATTAGGTAAAATTATAGAACAATTCAGATATTTTGAGCAATTTTTGTGAACCAACTTCGATATCTCTTGGAAGATGATACATGAAGCATAAATCGAAAATTTGCTTTTAAGAGCTACACTTTTTTATCCTAGATAAAAAACAAAAAAGTTTGATGCAGAAAGAATTTTAGAGAAAATAATATAAAACTTGCTATGAATTTCTAAACAAACTGATACTTTGGCAGAACCAGCTGTTGAATCTCTTAATTAGATGAACTTTAATTTGAAGGGTTTCAATTAGTAAAGATTTTTTTGTTTTTGCTTAAACTGTTTTTCAATTAGAAAAATACGTAGAACTATAGTTTTTTTTGCTTAATATATTTGGCAAAACTGTTCAGTTGCTACAGTTTGCTTCTTGATTAAGAATAGGTTGAGTACTTTTTCAAAAAAAGGATCACCCAACAAAATAGGTGTTAAGTTCAATTATATCAAATCTGATCGTGTTTTGAAGCTTTTTTTTGAAAAAATGTCATTTTGCTTTCTGATGACGTTTTGTATCTTTGTTAATTGAAATATTGTTGGTTCAAAACTATCTTTTGTCACTGAAGCGCATATTAAGATATAGGATATCTGAGGAAAAATCAGACAAAATATACAAATAGAGTCAAAATTGACATAAAACACTGTACAATTATTAATTGATTTTCCAGTATTTGCTTAAGAAGTTACAGAAAAATTTATCTAATTACTGCTTTCATCAAAATTTAAGTAAAGTTTGTTTTTTTGACAAAATTACAAACAAAGTTTATATTTAATTGTAACATTATCATTTTTTTTTCGAATTTCTGAATTTCATTAGTTGTTTTCTTTTTGTTTTGCCGTAATTTTGGGTTTTGATTGGCTACATGAATTTACTTAAAACTAAAAAGTCTCTAAATTAGGAGAAAACGTTTTATGTTGATTACAAAATAAGTAAAAATGGTACAATGATTGAAGTTTTTTCAATTTTCTTTGTTACTTTCAATAAGAAATATAATTTTATCAAAAGCATTCATCAGAATAGACATTCATCAGATTTTAAGATTGAACTACTGCAAAAACTACAAGAGTGGTGAACACAAGACGTTGATGGAGTTTGTATTAGTTTTAAAGTTCAAAGTTAAAGAAAGTTCAATTATTTTGTTTAAAAGATGGGGAGGCGATTTCAGAAAAGAAGAGTACTGCCAAACTTATCAAGATTGTTTTTATTTAGAAGAGTTAACTCAGATTGAGTGGTTGATCAGAAAAAAACAAAACGATGGAAGCGCCTATGAAACAGTTATTGAAGATAAGGAACATCATTTCGATTACTGTTCTGAGTTTGATACTTATACAAAATCTAGATTTGTCAGAATATCTTTTAATCAATTATCCAAATTTAAAAGACTTCCGGTTGTTTAAATTACAATATACCAAAAAGAGAGTCATAAAAATGTATTGTTTGCTAATTTATTTTTTCACTGCTTAGAAACAGAACAAATTGGAAAAATTTTGATTGAAATTTCAAAATTTGAATTGAGTATTGAAAAAACAATATAAACCAGACAAAGAATTTCACTTTGGTGTCAATTTGATATGTTAGTTACCTTAGAAAATTTCAATAAAACTGATTGGTTGGGAAGTTTCATAAATATAGTTTGGTTTTGATCTTCAATGTATTTTAAAATCTGTGAATACTTCATTCTGATTGGTTATTACCACAAATACTACCTGTGAAGGAATCCTCGATATCTACAAACGATATCAAAATGGTTGAAAAATCCGTGAAAATTAGAGCTCAATTCTGATTGGTTGGAATTAAATTTGTTGAGAATTCCATGACAATTGGAGCTCGATTCTAATTGGTTGATATCCGAAAAGATAAAAATTTCCTCATAATCAATGCTCAATTCTGATTGGTTGATAGCAAAATTTTTGAAAACTCCATGGTTAGATTGGATAATTTTTAGTTCAGCTAGGCTAAATAGCATTTTCATTCTGATTTTCTCCAACATGAAAAATAATTGGTTAAGAATTTTGCTGTTTTTATTTTTGCCCTGCTATAGAATTCCGGATAACTTTTATTCACGATGCTGAAAACCTTGAACTCACACCTATATACGAAGCCAAATCTGGATCAGGAGCTGGACATCTGTAATAGAGTATATGAAATAGCAACATACAACATGAAGAGGGTGGGTGTAGCAATCAAGAAGTACAAGGTTAACAAATCTTCCTACATTCAGATTCGACTCTACACTGCAAAAGATGCTGAAAACCTTGGACTCGTACGTGTATATGAAGCCAAACCTGGCAAAGAATCAACAATGGATCAGCAGCTGGACATGACATATTTAATAGAGTATATGAAATAGCAACATAAAACATGAAGAGGGTGTGTGTCACAATCAAGAAAAAAAGGTTAGCAAACCTTCCTACATTCAGATTCGACTCTTCACTGCAAAAGAGATTGAAACAATGAAACAAGTTGTCTATATCAACCATACCTTGAACAACTTCAAAGAATTGTCTCAGTTTTTGGGAAACTTTTTCTTTTTTGATAATTGTAAGCCTCGGTAATGCATGTTTTGTATGTTTGTTCATTGAAAAAAATTGTTGGTTCAAAACTACCTTTTGTCACTGAAGCGCACATTTAGAGCTATGATATCTGAGGAAAAGTCAGACAGAACATACAAATTTGATCAAAAATGACATAAAAAACTATTCAATTATCAATTGATTTTCCAGTATTTGTTTGAGAAATTACAGAAAAATTTATCTAATTACCGCTTTTATCAAAAGTTGAAAAAAAATCGTTTTATTTGAACAAAATTACAAACAAAACGTATATTTTGTTGTAACTTTATCATTTTTTTCTTGATTTTACTTTGTTTTCAATTTGTTTTCAAATTATTTTGCCTTATTTGAGGTTTTGATTGGCTACATGAATTTACTTAAAACTAATTACTCTTCAAACGAGGAGAAAACATTTTATGTTGATTACAAAATAAGTAAAAATGGTACAACAATTCGAATTTTTTCAAGTTTCCTTGTTAACTTCAGTAAGAAATATTTTTCTATCAAAAGCAATTTCAATGTCTGAAGTGGACATTCATCAGATTTTAAGATTGAACTACTACAAAAAAAATACATGAGTGGTGGACAGAAGACGTTGATGGAGATTGTATTAGTTTTAATTTGTATAGAAACAGAGAAAATTCAAAAGCTTTGTTAAAAAGATGGAGAGGAGATTTCAGAAAATTAGAGTACTGCCAAACTTATCAACAATGCTTTTATTTAGAAGAAATAACGCAGATTGAATGGTCAATCAGAAAGAAAGAAAACAATTGAAGAGCCTATGAAACAATTATTGAAGATAAGAAACATCACTTCGATTACTGTTCTGAGTTTGATACAAATACAAAATCTAGATTTGTCAGAATATCTTTTAATCGATTATCCAAATTTAAAAGACTTCCGGTTGTTTAAATTACAAAATATACAAATAGAATCAAAATTGACATAAAACACCGTACAATTATTAATTGATTTTCCAGTATTTTTTTAAGAAGTTACAGAAAAATTTATCTAATTACTGCTTTCATCAAAATTTAAGTAAAGTTTGTTTTTTTGACAAAATTACAAACAAAGTTTATATTTAATTGTAACATTACCAATTTTTTTTTCGAATTTCTGAATTTCATTAGTTGTTTTCATTTTGTTTTGCCTTAATTTTGGGTTTTGAGTGGCTACATGAATTTACTTAAAACTAAAAAGTGTCTAAATCAGGAGAAAATGTTTTATGTTGATTACAAAATAAGTAAAAATGGTACAACGATTGAAGTTTTTTCAATTTTCTTTGTTACTTTCAATAAAAAATATAATTTTATCAAAAGCATTCATCAGAATAGACATTCATCAGATTTTAAGATTGAACTACCGCAAAAACTACAAGAGTGGTGAACAGAAGACGTTGATGGAGTTTGTATTAGTTTTATTTTGTATGAAAACACAGAAAGTTCAATAATTTTGTTTAAAAGATGGGGAGGCGATTTCAGAAAAGAAGAGTACTGCCAAACTTATCAACATTGTTTTTACTTAGAAGAATTAACTCAGATTGAGTGGTCGATCAGAAAAAATACAATACAATGGAAGTGCCTATTTGAATTGAGTATTGAAAAAACAATATAAACCAGACAAGGAATTTCACTTTGGTGTCAATTTGATATGTTAGTTAACTTAGAAAAATTCAATAAAACTGATTGATTGGGAATTTTCGTAAACATAGTTTGGTTCTGATCTACAAAGTATTTAAAAAACTGTGAATACTTCATTCTGATTGTTTATTACCACAAATACTACCTGTGAAGAAATCGTTGATATCTACAAACGATATCAAAACTGTTGAAAAAACATGGGAAGTAGAGCTCAATTCTGATTGGTTGACAAAAAGTTTGTTTAAAATTCCATGACTATTGAAGCTGGATTCTGATTGGTTGATAGCAAAACTTTTGAAAACTCCACGGTTAGATTGGATGATTGTTATTACATCTACGCTAAATAGCATATCCATTCTGATTTTCTTCCACGTGAAAAACAATTGGTGAAGAAATTTGCTGTTTTTTTTTAACTTTTATTCTTTTTTGAGACTATTAAACACTTCTTTTCCAAAATTTTGGGACATTCTAAATCTCCCATTTTTTCTCTTCTTTTTGAGATGCAGTCACTGAATCGAAACGAAAGAGTTGCATGTCTTGAATGTGGAAGAGAATAAACACGTACAGATGCGTCGAGACATCGAAAGCACTGTGACGTTTTAAAGCATTCAAATAGTAACTTTTATACTTATAGCAGCGAGGAACTTACTAATCTCTTCCCCCTTTTCGTTAAATTGATGCATTTTTTCATCTCAAATTCAATTTGTAGGTAAAATTTTGTTCAAACTAATTTAAGTTGGAAGATAGTAGATGAAGCAAAAACTGAAAAAAAACTAAATTGAGATAGAAGCTCAAAATAAATCGTTAGGAGTATTGAGATAATTTTTTTATAATTAAGCTCAAAAATTATATCTTGAGAAAAATCCAACATAAAAGTGTAATGTTTGGAAAATTTTTTATCATTTGATATATTAGGTAAAAATATAGAACAACTCAGATATTTTGAGCATTTTTTGTGAACCAACTCTGATATCTCTTGGAAGATGATACAGGAAGCATAAATCGAAAATTTGCTTTTAAGAGCTACACTTTTTTTATCTTAGATAAAAAACAAAAAAATTTGATGCAGAAAGATTTTTAGAGAAAATAATATAAAACTTGCTATAAATTTCTAAACAAACTGATACTTTGGCAGAACCAGCTGTTGAATTTCTTATTTAGATGAACTTTAATTTGAACGGTTTCAATTAGTAAAGATTTTGTTCTGATTAGCTTAAATTGTTTTTCAATTAGAAAAATACGTAGAATTATAGTTTTTTTTGCTTAATATATTTGGCAAAACTGTTCAGTTGCTACAGTTTGCTTCTTGATTAAGAATAGGTTGAGTACATTTTCAAAAAAAGGATCATCCAACAAAATAGGTGTTAAGTTAAATTACACCAAATCTGATCGTGTTTTGAAGCTTTTTGAAAAAATGTCCTTTTGCTTTCTGATGATGTTTTGTATCTTTGTTAATTGAAATATTGTTGGTTCAAAACTATCTTTTGTCACTGAAGCGCACATTAAGATATAGGATATCTGAGGAAAAATCAGACAGAATATACAAATAGAATCAAAAGTGACATAAACACTGTACAATTATTAATTGATTTTCCAGTATTTGTTTAAGAAGTTACGAAAAAAATTATCTAATTACTGCTTTTATCAAAAGTTGAAAAAAATTTGTTTTATTTGAACAAAATTACAAACAAAACGTATATTTTGTTGTAACATTATCATTTTTTCTCGATTTTATTTGTTTTCAAATTGTTTTCAAATTATTTTGCCTTATTTGAGGTTTTGATTGGCTACATGATTTTACTTAAAATTAATTACTCCCCAAACGAGGAGAAAACATTTTATGTTGATTACAAAATAAGTAAAAATGGTACAACAATTCGAATTTTTTCAAGTTTCTTTGTTAACATCAGTAAGAAATATTTTTCTATCAAAAGCAATTTCAATGTCTGAAATGGACATTCATCAGATTTTAAGATTGAACTACTACAAAAAACTACATGAGTGGTGGACAGAAGACTTGATGGAGATTGTATTAGTTTTAACTTGTATGAAAACACAGAAAATTCAATTATTTTGTTTAAAAGATGGGGAGGCGATTTCAGAAAAGAAGAGTACTGCCAAACTTATCAAGATTGTTTTTATTTAGAAGAGTTAACTCAGATTGAGTGGTCGATCAGAAAAAAAACAATACAATGGAAGAGCCTATGAAACAGTTATTGAAGATAAGGAACATCATTTCGATTACTATTCTGAGTTTGATATAAATACAAAATCTAAATGTGTCAGAATATCTTTTAATCGATTATCCAAATTTAAAAGACTTCCGGTTGTTTAAATTACAATATACCAAAAAGAGAGTCATAAAAATGTATTTTTTGCTAATTTCTTTTATCACTGCTTAGAAACAGAACAAATCGGAAAAATTTTGATTGAAATTTCAAAATTTGAATTGAGAAACGAAAAAACAATATAAACCAGACAAAGAAATTCACTTTGGTGTCAATTTGATATGTTAGTTACCTTAGAAATTTTCAATAAAACAATTTCAATGTATTTTAAAATCTGTGAATACTTCATTCTGATTGGTTATTACCACAAATACTACCTGTGAAGGAATCCTCGATATCTACAAACGATATCAAAATGGTTGAAAAATCCGTGAAAATTAGAGCTCAATTCTGATTGGTTGGAATTAAATTTGTTGAAATTTCCATGACAATTGGAGCTCGATTCTAATTGGTTGATATCCGAAAAGATAAAAATTTCCTCATAATCAATGCTCAATTCTGATTGGTTGATAGCAAAATTTTGAAAACTCCATGGTTAGATTGGATAACTTTTAGTTCAGCTAGGCTAAATACCATTTTCATTCTGATTTTCTCCAACATGAAAAATAATTGGTTAAGAATTTTGCTGTTTTTATTTTTGCTCTGCTATAGAATTCCGGATAACTATTATTCACGATGCTGAAAACCTTGGAGTCACACCTATATATGAAGCCAAATCTGGATCAGGAGCTGGACATCTGTAATAGAGTATATGAAATAGCAACAGACAACATGAAGAGGGTGGGTGTCACAATCAAGAAGTACAAGGTTAACAAATCTTCCTACATTCAGATTCCAATCATCACTGCAAAAGATGCTGAAAACCTTGGACTCGTACGTGTATATGAAGCCAAATCTGGCAAAGAATCAACAATGAATCAGCAGCTGGACATGACATCTTTAATAGAGTATATGAAATAGCAACATAAAACATGAAGAGTGTGTGTGTCACAATCAAGAAAAAAAGGTTAGCAAACCTTCCTACATTCAGATTCGACTCTTCACTGCAAAAGAGATTGAAACAATGAAACAAGTTGCCTATATCAACCATACTTTGAACAAATTCAAAGAATTGTCTCGGTTTTTGGCAAACTTTTTCTTTTGTGATAATTGTAAGCCTCGGTAATGCATGTTTTGTATGTTTGTTCATTGAAAAATTGTTGGTTCAAAACTATCTTTTGTCACTGAAGCGCACATTTAGAGCTATGATATCTGAGGAAAAGTCAGGCAGAGCATACAAATTTGATCAAAAATGACATAAAAAAATCTATTCAATTATCAATTGATTTTTCAGTATTTGTTTAAGAAATTACAGAAAAATTTATCTAATTACCGCTTGTATCAAAAGTTGAAAAAAATTTGTTTTATTTGAACAAAATTACAAACAAAACGTATATTTTATTGTAACATTATCATTTTTTCTCGGTTTTATTTGTTTTCAATTTGTTTTCAAATTATTTTGCCTTATTTGAGGTTTTGATTGGCTACATGATTTTACTTAAAATTAATTACTCCCCAAACGAGGAGAAATCATTTTATGTTGATTACAAAATAAGTAAAAATGGTACAACAATTCGAATTTTTTCAAGTTTCTTTGTTAACATCAGTAAGAAATATTTTTCTATCAAAAGCAATTTCAATGTCTGAAATGGACCTTCATCAGATTTTAAGATTGAACTACTACAAAAAACTACATGAGTGGTGGACAGAAGACTTGATGGAGATTGTATTAGTTTTACTTTGTATAGAAACACAGAAAATTCAAAAGTTTTGTTAAGAAGATGGAGAGGAGATTTCAGAAAAGTAGAGTACTGCCAAACTTATCAACAATGTTTTTATTTAGAAGAAATAACTCAGATTGAATGTTCAATCAGAAAAAAAAGAAAACAATCGAAGAGCCTATGAAACAATTATTGAAGATAAGAAACATCACTTCGATTACTGTTTTGAGTTTGATACAAATACAAAACCTAGATTTGTCAGAATATCTTTTAATAGATTATCCAAATTTGAAAGACTTCCGGTTGTTTAAATTACAATATACCAAAAAGAGAGTCATAAAAATGTATTTTTTGGTAATTTCTTTTTTCACTGCTTAGAAACAGAACAAATCGAAAAAATTTTGATCGAAATTTCAAAATTTGAATTGAGTATCGAAAAAATCAATATAAACTAGACAAAGAATTTCACTTTGGTGTCAATTTGATATGTTAGTTAACTTGGAAAAACTCAATAAAACTGATTGATTGGGAATTTTCGTAAACATAGTTTGGTTCTGATCTACAAAGTATTTTAAAAACTGTGAACACTTCACTCTGATTGGTTATTACCACAAATACTACCTGTGAAGGAATCGTTGATATCTACAAACGATATCAAAACTGTTGAAAAACCATGAGAAGTAGAGCTCAATTCTGATTGGTTGACAAAAAGTTTGTTGAAAATTCCATGACTATTGAAGCTGGATTCTGATTGATTGATAGCAAAACTTTTGAAAACTCCACGGTTAGATTGGACGATTTTTATTACAGCTAGGCTAAATAGCATATCCATTCTGATTTTCTTCCACGTGAAAAACAATTGGTGAAGAAATTTGCTGTTTTTTTCTAAATTTTTATTCATTTTTGGGACTATTAAACACTTTTTTTCCAAAAATTTGGGACATTCTAAATCTCCCATTTTTTTCTCATCTTATTGAGATGCATTCACTGACTCGAAACGAAAGAGTTGCATGTCTTGAATGTGGAAGAGAATACACACGTAAAGATGCGTCGAGACATCGAAAGCACTGTGACGTTTTAAAGCATTCAAATAGTAACTTTTATACTTATAACAGCGAGGAACTTACTAATCTCTTCCCTATTTTCGTTGAACTGATGCATTTTTCCATCTAAAATTCAATTTTTAAGTAAAATTTTCTTCGAACTAATTTAAGTTGGAAGATAGTAGATGAAGCAAAAACTGAAAAAATACTAATTTGAGATAGAAACTCAATATAAATCATTAGGAGTTTTGAGATAATTCTTTTATAATTAAGCTCAAAAAATATATCTTGAGAAGATATAGGTTATCTGAGGAAAAATCTGACAAAATATACAAACAGAATCCAAATTGACATAAAACACTGTACAATTATTAATTGATTTTCCAGTATTTGTTTAAGAAGTTACGAAAAAAATTATCTAATTACTGTTTTCATCAAAACTTAAGTAAGGTTTGTTTTTTGGACATAATTACAAACAAAGTTTATATTTAATTGTAACATTATCACTTTTTTTTCGAATTTCTGAATTTCATTAGTTGTTTTCATTTTGTTTTGCCTTAATTTTGGGTTTTGATTGGCTACATGAATTTACTTAAAACTAAAAAGACTCTAAATCAGGAGAAAATGTTTTATGTTGATTACAAAATAAGTAAAAATGGTACAACGATTGAAGTTTTTTCAATTTTCTTTGTTACTTTCAATAAGAAATATATCTTCATCAAAAGCATTCATCAGAATAGACATTCATCAGATTTTAAGATTGAACTACTGCAAAAACTACAAGAGTAGTGAACAGAAGACGTTGATGGAGTTTGTATTAGTTTTAACTTGTATGAAAGCACAGAAAGTTCAATAATTTTGTTTAAAAGATGGGGAGGCAATTTCAGAAAAGAAGGGTACTGCCAAACTTATCAACATTGTTTTTTTTTATTTAGAAGAGTTAACTCAGATTGAGTGGTCGATCAGAAAAAAAAACAATACAATGGAAGAGCCTATGAAGCAGTTATTGAAGATAAGGAACATCATTTCGATTACTATTCTGAGTTTGATATAAATACAAAATCTAAATGTGTCAGAATATCTTTTAATCGATTATCCAAATTTAAAAGACTTCCGGTTGTTTAAATTACAATATACCAAAAAGAGAGTCATAAAAATGTATTTTTTGCTAATTTCTTTTTTCACTGCTTAGAAACAGAACAAATCGGAAAAATTTTGATTGAAACTTCAAAATTTGAATTGAGTATCGAAAAAACAATATAAACCAGACAAAGAAATTCACTTTGGTGTCAATTTGATATGTTAGTTACCTTTAATTTCAATGTATTTTAAAATCTGTGAATACTTCATTCTGATTGGTTATTACCACAAATACTACCTGTGAAGGAATCCTCGATATCTACAAACGATATCAAAATGGTTGAAAAATCCGTGAAAATTAGAGCTCAATTCTGATTGGTTGTCATTAAGTTTGTTGAAAATTCCATGACAATTGGAGCTCGATTCTGATTGGTTGATATCCGAAAAGATAAAAATTTCCTCATAATTAATGCTCAATTCTGATTGGTTGATAGCAAAATTTTTGAAAACTCCATGGTTAGATTGGATAATTTTTAGTTCAGCTAGGCTAAATAGCATTTTCATTCTGATTTTCTCCAACATGAAAAATAATTGGTTAAGAATTTTGCTGTTTTTATTTTTGCTCTGCTATAGAATTCCGGATAACTATTATTCACGATGCTGAAAACCTTGGAGTCACACCTATATATGAAGCCAAATCTGGATCAGGAGCTGGACATCTGTAATAGAGTATATGAAATAGCAACAGACAACATGAAGAGGGTGGGTGTCACAATCAAGAAGTACAAGGTTAACAAATCTTCCTACATTCAGATTCGACTCATCACTGCAAAAGATGCTGAAAACCTTGGACTCGTAGGTGTATATGAAGCCAAATCTGGCAAAGAATCAACAATGAATCAGCAGCTGGACATGACATCTTTAATAGAGTATATGAAATAGCAACATAAAACATGAAGAGTGTGTGTGTCACAATCAAGAAAAAAAAGTTAGCAAACCTTCCTACATTCAGATTCGACTCTTCACTGCAAAAGAGATTGAAACAATGAAACAAGTTGCCTATATCAACCATACTTTGAACAAATTCAAAAAATTGTCTCGATTTTTGGGAAACTTTTTCTTTTGTGATAATTGTAAGCCTCGGTAATGCATGTTTTGTATGTTTGTTCATTGAAAAATTGTTGGTTCAAAACTATCTTTTGTCACTGAAGCGCACATTTAGAGCTATGATATCTGATGAAAAGTCAGGCAGAGCATACAAATTTGATCAAAAATGACATAAAAAAATCTATTCAATTATCAATTGATTTTTCAGTATTTGTTTAAGAAATTACAGAAAAATTTATCTAATTACCGCTTGTATCAAAAGTTGAAAAAAATTTGTTTTATTTGAACAAAATTACAAACAAAACGTATATTTTATTGTAACATTATCATTTTTTCTCGGTTTTATTTGTTTTCAATTTGTTTTCAAATTATTTTGCCTTATTTGAGGTTTTGATTGGCTACATGATTTTACTTAAAATTAATTACTCCCCAAACGAGGAGAAATCATTTTATGTTGATTACAAAATAAGTAAAAATGGTACAACAATTCGAATTTTTTCAAGTTTCTTTGTTAACATCAGTAAGAAATATTTTTCTATCAAAAGCAATTTCAATGTCTGAAATGGACATTCATCAGATTTTAAGATTGAACTACTACAAAAAACTACATGAGTGGTGGACAGAAGACTTGATGGAGATTGTATTAGTTTTACTTTGTATAGAAACACAGAAAATTCAAAAGTTTTGTTAAGAAGATGGAGAGGAGATTTCAGAAAAGTAGAGTACTGCCAAACTTATCAACAATGTTTTTATTTAGAAGAAATAACTCAGATTGAATGTTCAATCAGAAAAAAAGAAAACAATCGAAGAGCCTATGAAACAATTATTGAAGATAAGAAACATCACTTCGATTACTGTTTTGAGTTTGATACAAATACAAAACCTAGATTTGTCAGAATATCTTTTAATCGATTATCCAAATTTGAAAGACTTCCGGTTGTTTAAATTACAATATACCAAAAAGAGATTCATAAAAATGTATTTTTTGAAAATTACTTTTTTCACTGCTTAGAAACAGAACAAATCGAAAAAATTTCGATCGAAAACTCAAAATTTGAATTGAGTATTGAAAAAACAAAATAAACCAGATAAGGAATTTCACTTTGGTGTCAATTTGATATGTTAGTTAACTTGGAAAAACTCAATAAAACTGATTGATTGGGAATTTTCGTAAACATAGTTTGGTTCTGATCTACAAAGTATTTTAAAAACTGTGAACACTTCACTCTGATTGGTTATTACCACAAATACTACCTGTGAAGGAATCGTTGATATCTACAAACGATATCAAAACTGTTGAAAAACCATGAGAAGTAGAGCTCAATTCTGATTGGTTGACAAAAAGTTTGTTGAAAATTCCATGACTATTGAAGCTGGATTCTGATTGATTGATAGCAAAACTTTTGAAAACTCCACGGTTAGATTGGACGATTTTTATTACAGCTAGGCTAAATAGCATATCTATTCTGATTTTTTTCCACGTGAAAAACAATTTGTGAAGAAATTTGCTGTTTTTTTTAAAATTTTTATTCATTTTTGGGACTATTAAACACTTCTTTTCCAAAAATTTGGGACATTCTAAATCTCCCAATTTTTTCTCATCTTATTGAGATGCATTCACTGACTCGAAACGAAAGAGTTGCATGTCTTGAATGTGGAAGAGAATACACACGTAAAGATGCGTCGAGACATCGAAAGCACTGTGACGTTTTAAAGCATTCAAATAGTAACTTTTATACTTATAACAGCGAGGAACTTACTAATCTCTTCCCTATTTTCGTTGAACTGATGCATTTTTCCATCTAAAATTCAATTTTTAAGTAAAATTTTCTTTGAACTAATTTAAGTTGGAAGATAGTAGATGAAGCAAAAACTGAAAAAATACTAATTTGAGATAGAAACTCAATATAAATCATTAGGAGTTTTGAGATAATTCTTTTATAATTAAGCTCAAAAAATATATCTTGAGAAGATATAGGTTATCTGAGGAAAAATCTGACAAAACATACAAACAGAATCCAAATTGACATAAAACACTGTACAATTATTAATTGATTTTCCAGTATTTGTTTAAGAAGTTACAGAAAAATTTATCTAATTACTGTTTTCATCAAAATTTAAGTAACGTTTGTTTTTTTGACAAAATTACAAACAAATTTTATATTTGATTGTAACATTATCACTTTTTTTTCGAATTTCTGAATTTCATTAGTTGTTTTCATTTTGTTTTGCCTTAATTTTGGGTTTTGATTGGCTACATGAATTTACTTAAAACTAAAAAGTCTCTAAATCAGGAGAAAACGTTTTATGTTGATAACAAAATAAGTAAAAATGGTACAACAATTGAAGTTTTTTCAATTTTCTTTGTTACTTTCAATAAGAATTATAATTTATCAAAAGCATTCATCAGAATAGACATTCATCAGATTTTAACATTGAACTACTGCAAAAACTACAAGAGTGGTGAACAGAAGACGTTGATGGAGTTTGTATTAGTTTTAACTTGTTTGAAAACACAGAAAGTTCAATAATTTTGTTTAAAAGATCGGGGGAAGATTTCAGAAAAGAAGAGTACTGCCAAATTTATCAACATTGTTTTTATTTAGAAGAGTTAACTCAGATTGAGTGGTGGATCAAAAAAAAACAATGGAAGCGCCTATGAAACAGTATATTGAAGATAAGGAACATCATTTCGATTACTGTTTTGAATTTGATACAAATACAAAATCTAGATTTGTCAGAATATCTTTTAATCGATTATCCAAATTTAAAAGAGTTCCGGCTGTTTAAATTACAATATATCAAAAAGAGAGTCATAAAAAAGTATTTTTTGCTAATTTTCTTTTTTCACTGCTTAGAAACAGAACAAATCGAAAAAATTTTGATCGAAATTTCAAAATTTGAATTGAGTCTCAAAAAAACAATATAAACCAGACAAAAAATTTCACTTTGGTGTCAATTTGATATGTTAGTTACCTTAGAAAAATTCAATAAAACTGATTGGTTGGGAAGTTTCATAAATATAGTTTGATTTTGATCTTCAAAGTATTTTAAAATCTGTGAATACTTCATTGTGATTGGTTATTACCACAAATACTACCTGTGAAGGAATCCTCGATATCTACAAACGATATCAAAATGGTTGAAAAATCCGTAAAAATTAGAGCTCAATTCTGATTGGTTGCAATTAAATTTGTTGAAAATTCCATGACAATTGGAGCTGGATTCTGATTGGTTGATAACAGAAAAGATAAAAAAATTCCTCATAATTAATGATCGATTCTGATTGGTTGATAGCAAAACTTTTGAAAAATCTCCATGGTTAGATTGGATAATTTTTAGTTCAGCTAGGCTAAATAGCATATTCATTCTGATTTTCTCCAACGTGAAAAATAATTGGTTAAGAATTTTGCTGTTTTTATTTTTGCTCTACTTGTTGCTCTACTTATTGAATAGAAGCGAAAGAGTTGCATGTCTTGAATGTGGGAGAGAATACAGACGTAAAGATGCGTCATGACATCGAAAGCACTGTGACGTCTTAAAGTGTTCCAATTGTAATTTTTATACATATAGCAACGAGGAACTTACTCTTCCCCTTTTCTTGAAATGATATTGGTTGAAATGATACATTTTTCCAGGTAAAATTCAGTTTTCAAATAAACTGTTGTTCAAATTAAATTAAGTTGGAAGATAGTAGATGAAGCAGAAACTGAAAAATAATAATTTGAGATAGAAACTCAATCCAATTAATTATGAAAATGTAATGTTTGGAAATTTTTTTTTTTCATTTGATAAATTAGGTGAATTTATACAAAAACTCAGGTATTTTGAGCCTTTTTTTTGGTGAACCAACCCTGACATCTTTTGGAAGATGATACATGAAGCATAAATCGAAAATTTGCTATGAAGATCTACACTTCATTATTCTGGATAAAAAGCAAAAAAAAATTGATGTAGAAAGATTTTTAGAGAAAATAATATGGATGTTGCTGAAAGTTTCTAAACAAACGGATACTTTGGCAGAACCAGCTGTTGAATCTCATAAATATATGAACTTTATCATGAAAAGTTTCTATTAGTAAAGATTTTATTCTGATTAGCTGCATTTTTTTCAATTAGAAAATTACGTAGAACTATAGTTTTTTGCTTATTAAATTTGGCAAAAATATTTAGTTGCTACATTTTGCATCTTGGTTTCCTTTTCTAAATCGATTCATCTATGAAGCGTTTTTTTAACCTATTTAGATGTTGCAGAATTTAGGGAATAGACCTACTTGTGTATTTCCGGAGGTCCTCAGATTAACAACATTCAATCTGCTCTTAATTTGTTCTAAAAACTCAACGTAAAATTACAGTTTTATAAAAACCGATTTAAAAACTGTTTTGCAAGAGAACTGATAGTTAATGATCCCAAAGCTGTACTTTTGCTTAAATAGTTTATTGTTATAACTAAACAAGGGAACCTAAAGGAGAACATGTAAAATTTACAGAGTAATCATCAGGCGTTATCAGTTCTAATTTTATCTCTGCCAGCAAATTGTTCGTTCAATTGATACCACTTTCCTCCTAAATTGCCCAGTTCTGCTAAATTTTCTTGCAAAGTGAGTTCAATAGCGAAAACATGTAAAAAGCAGACGGCAAGAATAACCTTAGAACATAGAAAGTTTCTACAAAAAAATCAAGAAAATTATGTTATAGAAGCAACAGAGAGATAATCATTAGTTCTGAAGAAGATTTTGTTGAATTTCATTAATCTAATAAAATTTTGAAGAAAAATTTAGCCCATTTTTAGTCAATTTTAGCAGTAAAATGTTCTCTTTTTAGCAATGATCCGACACTTGTTATTATTACCATTATAAAAAAACTTCTCAGAATGTGTATTTTGTGTACAAATTCGGGTTAATCGTTGAGACAAAACTAAGGATGAGTTGGATCATGGAGTTTCATCTAGAAATTACAATGAGTATTGCTCTTATTCTTCAATTTAATTGAAATTCTTAGTTGAATTCTTTTTGAATTGAACAGAAAAAAACAGTCAATTACACAAATGTGCTCTGTTGTCTACCCGTAGCATGAATGGTTCGCTACCCAGTTAGTGACATCTCCGCTTTGGGTGATCCGTACTTCATTACCGTATCACTCAAGACTTTGCTCACGTAGGTGATCGGTCTCAACACTGTTAAAGCCTTAAAAATTTGATGTAGATTTTTTTTAGAGAAAAAAATATGGAGCCCGCTGAAAAATTCTAAACAAACTGATACTTTGGCAGAACCAGCTGTTGAATCTTTTAATTATAAGAACTTTAATATTAAAATTTTCAATTATTCAATTAGTAAAGATTTTGTTCTGATTAGCTTCAATTTTTTTCAATTAGAAAATTATGTAGAACTATAGTTTTTTGCTTATTAAATTCGGTAAAACTGTTTAATTGCTACAGTTTGCACCATGATTTCCTTTTCTAAATCGATTTCTCTATGAAGCGTTCTTTTTGAACTATTTAGAAGTTGCAGAAGTTAGGAACTAGACCTACTTGCGTATTTCCGGAGGTCTTCAGATTAAAAACAATCAAGCTGCTCTTAATTTGTTCTAGAATTTCAACGTACAAAAAAAACAACTTTGTATTCTCAATTCCTACGCGTACTTTTGAATGCTGTAATTAGCACCAATTCTTTCTCACTGAAACTTTTTTGAGAACACTTCCGGCCTAAATCAAGAATAAAAAGCGGTTTAATAACTGTTTTTGGTAAGAAAAGTGATAGTTAGCAAAAGTTGTACTTTTTAAAATAGTTTGTTGTTATAACTAAATAAGGGAACCTAAAGGAGAACATGTCAAAATCACAATTTGAACATCAGGTGTTATCTGTTTAAATTTTTACTCTGTCAGCAAATTGTTCGTTCAATTGATACCATTTTCCTCCTAAATTGCCCAGTTTTGACTAAATTTTCTTGCAAAGTGAGTTCAATAGCGAAAACATGGAAAAAACCGAAAGCAAAATAACCTTAGAACATAGAACATTTCCTCGGAAAAATTCAGGGAATATGTTATAGAAGCAACAGAGAGATAATCATTAGTTTTCAAGAAGATTTGGTTGAATTTCATCAATCTAATATAATTTTTAAGAAACATTTAGTCTGTTTTTAGTCAGTTTTAGCAGAAAAATGTGAAAAATGTTCCTTTTTCAACAATGATCCGAAACTTAATACGAAACTTAATATTAATACTAACACGAACAATGAAAAGTTTTTAGAAAGTTCAATTTTTTTAAACAAATTTGGGTTAATCTTTGAAAAAAAACTGAGGAGGTGTTAGATCATGAAGTTTCACCTAGAAGTTTCAATGAATATCAGTAGTAGAAGGGTGAGGTGATCAAGGGGGGAGGTGGCAGACCCCCATGTTTTAAGATAGGGAATAAAGCATCCGGTCCGCCAGCTATGTATTAAGATTGGGTATAGAGTCTACAATGTATTAAGATAGGGAATACCGATGGTAAGGTTTTATGGTTTGTGTGATGGTAAGATAATGTTAAGAAAAACGTAATTTTTTTGGTTTTTGTGCAAAAATGTCTATTTTTTTCACAAAAATCTGGGCGCGCGTTACCTAATTGGGAACAATTAATTGTTAATTACGTGTAGATTGTAGAATTATGATTATGTGTTTAGTTTTTTTTGGTGCATGGTGAGTCAATGGTAAGAGTTTTTGTGCAAAAACTTGGAATTTTTATCAAAAATTTTTTTTCGAAAAAATTCAAAACATGATAAGATTTTGTTTAATTTGATCTAATAAAAATTTATTACTTTCTAATACTTTTACTTTCTACCTATCTGAATCTATTTTGAACCTACAGAGGCATCGAAAAAAGTCAAGTTTTTTGAGAAAAAAAGTTTAAATTACAAAGAAAGTATATAAATCACTGCATCGTATAGTAAACTTACTGCCATAATTTACACTTACAAATGAAAAAACTACAAATTTACATAAAATTACTTATAAAATTTAAAACATGCACATCATGAATATTATTCAAGTTTGTCTGGTAGAATTTAGAAAGAAGAAATGCTGAATAAATTGCGTAAAATCCACACAAATTATCAGTTTTTTGTAGCTTTCGAGGAACCATTCGCCGATACTTTTTTGTTACAAAGGAATAAGTTGTTCTTTTCCGACCCAAAGAATCAGCAAAATGATAAGTTTTATCCAATCGAGCCATCATGATCCAGTGCTCCTCTCTATCATTGCTTGGAGCTGAGTTAACAATTGCAAAAGAGTATTTTGTTAGTTGAGGTTCTTTATCAGAGGGGTAAGATCCCATGTACTTGAACCTGAGTTCAGGAATTTTTTGAATAATTTGCAGAAGTGAAAAATTATCCATTTTCGCAAAAGTTAGCTGATTTACATCAAGAAATAGAAAGTATGATATTGTAATTTAGGATGGAAAATCCTAAAGTTATTGACTTACTCGCATTTAGGTACTGAATCAACAAAGTCCCATACACGAAACTTGTGAACTGGACAAAATTTGTTGAACACTGATTTACACTCTAGGTTGAAAAAATGTCTTGGGTTTTCAATTAAACAGCATTCATTAGCTGCTTTTTCTGGAGATTTAGGTCTGAAGAAAAACAAAATATATAGTACAGAGACAATCACAATGAAAAGTCCCACAAAAGCTACAATATTTTTATAGGAACCTGAAAACTCAAAAAAACTAAACATTTTTAGCGATTGTTCCGAATTTGTCAATTTGAATATTTGATAGTCTTTCTCCCAAGACTATCATTTCCGTTACTTGCTCCAAGGGAAACTGAAAAAACATTCCTAATCTCGAGCTTTCTCCACTAAGTTCTGGATAATGCAAGTGATCAGCGGCATCCTGTAGTGAAGTCAAGTCGAAAACTAGAAAATAGTGATTTTGAAAATCTTCCAGAAGAGCTGGGAAATCTTCGTTAAACTGCATTGCTTTCATTGTTGTAACATAGGGTCGACACGGAGAAGTTGTATCCAATGAAATAATTGCTCTTCCACCCCGAATAATTCTAAGCCCTCTCAAATGAAATTGTTGATAATTGAAAGGATGTTCATAAAAAGAACCTGCAACAGCTGAATTTGTATTCTTATTGGAGCGTTATTGAAAACATTTTCCTGAATAAACTGGTTTTGACGAGATGGAATGATAAAGGTTCTTGCTATAGTTTCCATGTAATTGTATTGAGCAGGTTCTCTTTCCAGATTCCATTGCAAGTATTGATGATTAAGTTCAGCAACTAAAAATCTTCTAGTAAACAACGAACAATCAACTATTTTCAGACTGACATTTGGATTATCAGATAACATGTAAAAATTAGGTCTAGCTCGAATGAGTTTAATTCGAACTTTAGTATTTGGTAGCAACAGTTTTTCGCAAGTAAACAAATCAATGGCGAGCCTCCCATAGAGTGAAAAAGTTATCCCTGTTCCCAAGGAATTTGCTCTATCAGTGAATGGATACATATCAAATGCATCAGGATTTTCTTCAAAACTGTATCCATGACAAGCAAGAATTCCTTTATTACTCACTGCTGACGAGTTGAAGTCGTTCGATATCTGTGCCTTATGAGGATATAATCCATTGGCATTGTAAACCATTGTATTGTTAAAATAAACTTCACAGTTCGAGAATAGAGAATGTAGTAGATTGTTTACATAAGTTAAGTAAGTTTGTGGTTCCTCATCTGAATCTTCCTCCGATTTTGCTTTATGTTCAGCTTTTTCTTTTTTGAAAGCATCAAACAACCTTCCTTTAAATAGTTGAAGCTTTCAGCTAAGATGGGTATCACGCATATCCAAGTAGAGGTTACGCTCCGTTTCAAATTCAAACTCAATACTGCTTTCATCCAGAGAAGTACTGGGGAATTTTTCTTGTGTGTAAGATGACATAATTGTTTCCAAAACTGGGACTTTATCAAAAATCTCCAATGAAGAATTTGTAAAAGCCCCGTACCGAAAATGGCTTTGGTTTACACTCATTTTATATTGTCAAAAATGTCTTTGCGAGAGCGACTGTTTTTCGATCTGCTTTTTCGAGAAATGGATCTGGTTCTAGCTGTTTTAAGCTTAGATTTCTTTTTTTCACCTCCCAATTGTTTCCGAACTGTGTTTGTTCCCACATTTTTGCAGTTTTTTACGTCCACTAACAACTTCCCCAATCTCTGGAGCAGCGATTTCAAACAAATCTGCCTCAATTCTTTTTGCAGCTGGGACTATATTTTTTTTAATAAAGGGGATTGCAGTTCTCCCAAGAGTTTGTGCAAGAGCTCCAAAATCTCTATCACGCTGTCTTGCATGTTCTCGAAAAATAGGGAAACCAGCTGATTTTTGAGCAACCATTTCGTATGAAGTTTAAATCAAAAATGATTATTCGAAATCTTGCGGAACAAGAGAACAACTCGAGTGATTCCTACGGACACAAAAGGAATTTTTTCGCCTGTACTATCTCTTAGTTCTATCTTGATACTATGGAAAGAATTTTTCAACAGCTTTTTAAACTGTAAATTTGTAAAGGATTGATAATTCATGTACTGTCCTGTAGAAATTATATCTCCACTCTTCACTTTGGAGATAAATGGAATACAACGCAATAAGGGAGTTTTTGTATCACCAACTATGTTATATTCTATAACATCACTGTATATCATTAGGGAATGTATTCTTATAATGTCGTAAGAATACTGAGGATAATGTGGACCTTTTCCTTTCATTATAACCCCTGTTTGATTTTGTTCTAAATCACAACCAAAAATGTGGCTCAAATCAGCACTCTGAATTATAAACACTGATTGACTCTCAGGTAAATGAACAGCAACTTTTTGTGTAATTTTATCTACTGATACATGGATTCCGTTATATTCAAAAACTTGAGCTCCTAGACGTTCTCGAATTTTGTTGTTCATGGCTACAACTATATCAACAATACTTGGATACAACCCTGGTTCAATGTTCATCGGTACAATCTTTCTTTTCACCTCAGAACTTTCTCTTCCATCTACGAATGTAAACTTTCCCTCTGTAAGATTTTGGTACAAAGAAGGGTATGAGATTTCTGAAACAGCAACCTCCCATTCTCCTTTCAAATGTATTTGTTCAGGTAGAAAATTTGTAAAAGAACTAGGACTATTATTCGGATAACAATTAAAAGAAGCGTTGGAAACCAACTCAATAGTGAAAGAATCCATGACAACTGATCGGTAAAAATTTAGTTTAAAAATGATTTACCTTTAATCAGAACATTTTCTAAGCTCTTTTTCATAAAATTTTCCAAGAATTTCCTCTTTGTCGAGATCTTTGATGATATATGTTGGAGGCTTTTTTGTAGAGACTGCCAAAATTTCAAAAATTTCATCTGTAAACTGTGGTTTATATCCTTTTCGGAACGGAATATCATTCTTTGAAATTCTCACTCTGTCTCCAACTTCGAATTTTAGTTTCTTATACCTTGTTAGAGGTTTATTGTACAAAATTGAGAGGAAATCAATATTCTTGACATCTCTAGGTGATTTCCCAATAGATCTATTGATGCGACAATTCATTGTAGACACAAATTGCGGCAATTTGTTTATGAATTTTTCACCATGATCTTCTATGTAGCGGTAAATAATGTGTTTTAATGATTGAATGGCTCTCTCTGCAAATGCAGCTTTTGTTTCACTCATGGTTGAGTAAAGTTCAATACTTTTTTCCTTGCAAAATTCTTTGAAAGTTCCTCCATATTCCGTTCCTTTATCAACCCAAAGCTTTTCAGGAGTGTTTTTTCGAGAAATCATTTTTTTGAAAGCTTGCAAAGTGTCTTTGGCATATTTAGTTTTCATTGATTGAACTCTGACAAATCGCGAAAAAACATCAACAGCAACCAATAAATATTTGACTCCTTTGTTTTGACTCGCTAGTTTGTCCACAAATGCCAAATCCATACACCAAATTTCATTTATATATTTTGAAAATGCTTGAAGCCTTCGAAAACATCTGATTGGGGGACCAAATTTTGTATACGATGTCTTGGTTTGTAAAAACTGTTCTAGTTTCTTTTTTGACAATCCGCTTGCTTTAATCAAGTTTCGCACAGAACCGTACGCAGCTCTACCCCTAGAATACAATCTGCTCAGACTTACCTTTTCAGATTTTGAAAGGGATCCAAGTTCCTCTGTCTTTCGCTTTGGCATTCTTGTTGGCAACAATATTAGGTGGAATTTGAGTTGCTTCCAAAATGGTAAAGTAAATATCGGGAAAGTCGGTATTTTTTCGTTTTAGTGCACACACAAAGTCTACAATTGATTCTTTTGTGTCTCGAGTATCTAATATGATATTTTCTGACTGACTTAGTCTAATTCTAAGAGAGTTCAAAATTAAATCAATAAGGTGCTTATTGTTACTCGTTTTCAACTTTGCATTTACAGCACTGTAAATAGAATCAAAATTTTTTGGTACAATCTCCTCTTTTTCTTGCTTTTTTTTGGAAGTGTGCTTTGTGATTGATAAATTGAGTAAGGAATTAGAACAAACTGATCCATACTGCGTCAATCGCTTAATGACAAAAGGAGTGATAACAGATATTAATTGTAAGCTTTTTGGTGAGCTCAAAATAGTTCTCCTTTTATGCAGTGAAGTTCTTCTTCGTGTGAGTTCTGATATTTCTCGTCGATATTTTACTAAGTCTATTTTTCGAAGATCCTTTAGCTCGCCTCGTAGTAAATTTACTAGACATTCGCTGAGGAATTGAATGAAACTTTTTGGACAATGGAGGATGAATTGTTTTTGAAATTTTTGAGAAAATGTTTGGAATATTGGGAGTATAGAGACGTATTGTATGCTCATCGTCCAAAAACATAGTTTCTGTTCCTGCTGGTAGATAAAACTTTGATGGAACTGAACTACTATTTGTGCAATATCTTAGCGAATCAACTGTTTTTGGAGTTAAATCAATGAGTAAATGACCATAAGGAGTAGATGTTGCATCTTGATACCACTCTTTCAATTGTGATCCTAGACCTAGTTGTTGACTTAATGTATTGATTTGTAAAACATCTCTCGGTGACTTGAATAGGACTATATATGTATTTTGTAACTAAACATCTCTTCCCAATTTGCTTTGATGAAACAAGTTATGCTTAATATATATTGTATTCAGTCCCCTGTGTCTTCCAGCAGTAGCAACTTTTACAAACTGCTTAGAATTTGAAATTTCTTCACAAGAATCATCAAATATTAACAGGTATTTTGCTCCATTATTGGGAAGGTTTTCAATCAGTTCAAAGTCGACTCCTTGGATAAACTTAAGGTTTTTTCTTTGCATTTGTCCATAAAGAGGTTGATAATGTTGATAAAAAAAAAAGTTTTGTCAAACTTTGGTTGAAATGTACCAATTTTTAACCACTCAAAAATAAGATGTGATTTTCCAGACCCACTCGGTCCAACTAGCGAAATAAAAACTTGTTCTTTGGAAGAAATTATTTTATTCATAGCTTTGGAGAAGGTAAAATATAACCGACTGTACTTGATAAAATTGCTACCCAAACAGTTGTTTCTTCACATGTAGTGGATAACATTATTCGAACGATTGCATATGCTTTAGTATTAGAACTATGACAAAAAATTGGCACATGAACACTAAAAGAGATCTATTACACGTACGTCCAAAAAACTTCCAAGATTTTCGTTCATGATTCTCCTCATCAAAAACAAAATTTCCTAAATTTAATTGCTTGTCACATTCATCACTCATCTCAACTCTGGAATGAAAAAATTGATAATGACTAAGATTTAAATTTCAAAAACACGATAATACAAAATTTTTAAGGTAATTTACAATTTATTAAAAAAACATCGAGTCCATGTTCCGTATGAAAATGCTTTTCTTACTGCACAGTGAAGAGTATTTGCATGACGAAATGGGTAGTTGCTACACCTCCAATCATATTCTTCATCTTTGAAAATCAAATTCTGAACTTTAGGACATGCGTAGTCATCCAAGTTTGTAACCTTTGTTTCCAAAATTTCTGACAGAATTTTACATTTTTCATAACCTTTTGCAAAAAACTCCGTTTCTGGAGCTTTTAGTTTTTTCAATATTTTTTCAAGCTCAGTATATTTTTCATGGCCACTGTTCCAATTGATTCCATGAAGATGCTTCGTACACCAAGCAGACTGAGATGTAGCTTTGAACTTTTTGGGAGGAAGAAAGGAATATCCCACAGTTTGTTCATTTTGATAAACTCCTAACTCTTTAACTATTTTGTTTTCAATACACTCAATATCCAAAACAACTAGACTCATGATGGTAACTGTTTTTGCTGAAAATTGTTGTTAGAATCACTAGTATCGAACAATGCATATACTGATGAAGCAAAAATTTTAACATATAAACAGAAGATTAATCCAGTCCCGTGACCAAGAAAACAAAAACTTGGAAACCTAGGTAAAAAATAACAATAACCAGGTCCCTTATAAGTAGTAGAATTCACAGATCCAGCTGCATCATGTAAAATTGCATGAAGTCTGAAAATTTTTGAATTTGCAAAAAAGTAATCCATACAAGAATTTCCGTATCCAATTAGACCCCCAAAAGGAAATTTTTGGTCCATTTCTTTCAAATTTATGTTTGGGTCCAAAACAATACAGGTACAAAAAAAAAAATTTTTTCTTTTTGTATTTGATGAAAAGTCATGCTTTATCAAATCAAAATTTCTGAGAATTTCATTCAATTTCTGAACGTTCATTTTCTACAGTGCATTCGTCAATAATGATACAAGTTTTTTTGAAAATTTCTACATAAGACAAAACTGAGGAGATAAAATCAACCAAATTATCATACTCTTTTTTTTCCAACTGAAAATTCTGATTGTTCTTCCAAGTGTTTCCTTTTTTACGATACTCTATAATATCTATTTTCTTAATATCTGAACGATAACTTAGAAAATTTTTTCGTCTTCCATTATGCAAAGTCCACTCAAATTGAGAAATTTGTGATTCTGTATCCAAATCTTGCAATTTTGGTAAACTATGAGATTCCAAACATGTTAGTGAAAACTTCTGGGACTTTTCTTGTAGGACGATATGAAAAAATCCCAATTTATTTTGAAGCTTTAAAACAAGATTTCTGGAAAATCCAATGTTCCAACTCATACTGCTCAGCTCAAAGAAGTTTTAAAAAATGACTCAAGAAGATGAATACTTGAATTACATTACTATAATAACATCACTCAACAACAAAATTATTGAACATTACAGTTCTCAACAAACATAAAATCTCCCAAAACTTGGGCAAGTTCTTTGAATTCGTTCAAAGTATAGTTGACATAGGCAACTTGCTTCAAGACTTCGTTCTCCTTTGCAGTGAAGAGTCGAATCTGAATGTAGGGTGGCTTGTTCACAGTGTACTTCTTGATTGTGACACACACCCTTCTCTTCTTGTATGTTGCTACGTCATACACCGCATGACAGTTCGCAAGTTCCTGCTCCATGTTTGAGTCTTTGTCAGAATTGGGTTCCAATACAGGAACGAGTCCAAGGTTTTCAGCATCGTGAATAACAGTATTCCGTATTGCTGATATCCTTTCCCCTTCTTTTTCACCAAGATAGACTTGCTGGGTTTTTTCGATTTGTCCAGATTCATTTTTCTTTAGCAATTGGAAGCAAGGTTCAAAGTAAATTCTTTCGTTGTAGGGTTTTTGGGACCAAGAAAATCTCCCAATCCTTTTTTGGTTCTCATCAAATTCAATATAGTTGGGAAGGATATCTTTTCGTGAATACATTTTTGATTTAAGATTCAGAACCAACTGATCAAAAGTAGATATTTCAAAATAATGATATTTGTAAATTTATAGAAATTAGGAAATCTAGATGACTCACTGTACAATCCATAAAAGGTATTATTACCTTATATGGAATAATGAGTAGGTGATGATCCAAATATGGACATTGCGTAGGTGATGGAACTACTATATAAGCAATTCAATATAGATAATAATCATTTTCAACAATTAATCGGTGATGGCATCTGCTATGTGTCAAGCATATTCCACTTTTTATTCGGACTACAATGCAAAATCTCTTTTTATCTCTGTCTCAGAAAGCTTTTATGAAAAACTTATTGTTACCCAAGACTACTGTGTATCTAACCATTCATCATTCTGCCCAGTGGAAAATTGCAAATTTCACTTAGTATTAATCGGATCATCACTCAATCAGATTTTGCAAAGATTAGATAAATATCATTTCACTTATCAAATTGTTGACTGTATATATACTTTATACAAATACAGATTTTATTTCAATATTATTTCATCAAGAGGTGAAGTTTTCAACCAATTGAATCGTGCAGTCGAACACAACTTGAAATGTAGAATACCGGAAAAATTACCTAGTGTTGCAAAGAAACGACTGCTGCGAAAAAAATTCAAAAGACCATATCTCAGTTCTGCTCAGAAGATTGCGTCTACTCAGACTCTTGGATCAGCTTTTTTTGGAAAGGATTCGAAAAGTTCAAAACTCAAAGTATGAGACTGACGTGTTAAAAATTGCTGTTGAAAATTGTTTTATTGATGGTTTTGGTACCGTAAATAGTGAGCGTATCAATTTTTCTATTAATAATTGAATATTTGTTAATAAAAATCTTGTCAAAATAGTTCTTATTTAAATCAAAAGTTTTTTCAACGAACAAATTTGCAATTTTCAACACGTGTGTAAAAACTAACTCAGAGTTTTTAAATTCAGAGTTTTTAAATTTTGGTTTGATTTTTTCAACACGTTTGCAAAAATTTAAATAAACTTTTTTACAAGATGCAAAAACTGTTTTGGTTTTTTCAACAAGTGTGCAAAAATTTTCAACAAATTTTTGTGTTAGATGCAAGTTTTTTCGTGGTTTTTTGAAAACAAATGCAAAAATCTAACTTATTTTTTCTTATTCATATGCAAAAATTGCAAAATTTTATTTTAAAAAACTTGTTAAATTAATGCTAAAATTTTTTCATAATTGCTGACTTTGAGTACTATTCCCCATCTTAATACATTGTTTTTCCAATATTTTTGATTAATATACATGCAAAAAAGAGATTTTTTTATAATCAAACTTAAAACAAAGATTTTCATTTTCTTTAATCATTAAATGTGCAAGAAAATCCTCTTTCAGTTTTCTTTGAAATGCAAAAATATTTAATGAAATTTTTCTCAATTTGCGAGATTTTCTTTGTTTTTTTTAACAAGTGTGCAAAAAAAATTTATGAAAAGTTTTGCATGGTGCAAAAATTAATGTAAAGTTTTTCACATGCTTGCAAAAATTGGTTTAATTTCTTTGCCATCTTTCTAACAAAATTCTATAAAAGTATTAACCAGATGCATAATTAGTTTCATTTTTAACAAATTCTTACCATTGAAATTTCTTAATAAACTTTTCTATGATCTCCTTCTTCCTATCTCTTGAAAATAAATTTACTAGATACAAAGAAATTAAATTACAAAGCACAAGACAGTAACCAATTTATTTACAAATCAAAGAGCTGTCGAGCAGCTGAGTTCTCAAAATTTTGCAAGTTCTCAATGGAGCGCAAAGCTGGTCTTGCCTCCATCACTGGTGGTTGTCTTGGTGGTTCGTTGACTGGAGTTCTTGGCTCAGACAACCCCTCATGCTCTTCGATTATAATTGGGTTGTCCACAGATCCCTCTTCCCAAGAAAAGAGGAAATCGTCGAATGGTTGGGCTACATATCTAGAGTCAGGAATTTCGGGGTAGTTCATTCCCACATGCTCGGCCACTTCCTCCATCATTTGCATTTCTCCAAGTTGATTCTCTGTAGGAGGTACTTGCGGTATATGATGTTCGTTGAAATCCCTTCGCATCACTTCCACCATATGCCAGACTTGGATTGGGATGTCCATTCGTGCCAGGAAAACTCCACAAACTGTTTCTCGCACTTGGATTTGTACTAAATCAGCCAAAAATTTCACCGAGAACATAAGGTTGTTGTTTTGTACTGAGAAGATCATTTTGAGCAATAAATTGAGTTAATGAGTAAATACAAGATTTACAGTTGAGAGGGTGAAAGTTGACTGTGGTTAAGTTGAAATTATTGTATTTAGAGCTGAGAGAGGAGGTAGTTGACGGTAGTTAAATTGAAAATAAAATGATTTTTAGTTAAGAGAGAGTGGTACCTTCAACTGGAATGTGTGGGTTTAACCAATCAGAATGAATTTTCCTTATTTGGATTGTAGTCGTGTCCAATCAGATTTCAAATTCCTTTTATGGAATTCTTATAGAAAACTCATGTCCAATTGGAAACAAAGCTCCATTTTATACATTGTCGTTTCCAATCACAAAAATGTTCATTTTTGTTCAAGTTGTTGTATCCAATCAGAGGATCCTTTTAAGGACTTAAGTCTTCCAAATAAGTAAAAATGTACACAAAAGCAATCGCAAAATTAAATGACCAAAAGTTGTTTTCTGTAAAAATAAGAAATATTGCTGATATAAGTAACGAAAGAAGAAAAATTAATAAAAGTAGCATCTCTGCAAGTCTTCTCATCAAGTTAACTGAATTTTTTGTATATAATCGATAAGAAATTGCTGATTTTTTAGCAGATAATCACGTTTTTTGATTTTGATGTAGATTTGAGACGATAACTCAAAGTTGATGAATTTTTCAAAGCAAATCTCTGGAACTCTAATACCAAAACTGATCATGCAAGATTTTGAACTTTGAAAATCTTTATAAAAATGGAGGAATAAAGAACTTTGCTGGGGAGTTTTAACAAATTTGCGAGTTGGATATGGAATAAAAAGAGTCTTTGAAATATTATCGTACGATTTTTTTATTAACTTCAAATTTTTTAAAATAGTTAAAATTTCTTCCTATCAAGTGTAACTCAGCTGTAAGTTTATAGCTTTGATACGCAATATGTGGATCAAAAATAAACTCTTTGATTGAGTACGTTTCTCTAAAGAGACCTTTACTTAGCCGGAGAACTCTATTTTGGACAACATAAACGTCCAAAAAATTGTGAAAAAAGTAAGAATCTACATCTATTTCATCAATAAGGAAATCACACGGAATATTTTCTTTTTTCTTGTAGAGTAATTCGAGGAAGTTCAAATGCTTTTTAATTGACATTCTTCAAAAATGAATATTTTGGATCCAAAGTTATGACTAGAAACTGCTTAGTTCTGATTGGTTGAAAATTTTTCTGGAAAATTCTAGAACTTTCAAAGGAATGACGTCATTACCATAAAAGGAAAATTGCGTGGGTGTTGACGTCACTTCTATTCATAGAATGACGTCCTTACCATGAAAAGAAAATTGCGCAGGCTGTGACGTCACTTCTATTCAAAGGTTGACGTCATTACCGTAAAAGGATTATTGCGTAGGCGTCATTGATAGTATAAATACACTTATTTTGTTGGGTTAAATCATTCATTTTGTTTGCCAATCAGAAACAGTCAATTGAATTTTACTTAAAATTTTACATTTTGTTACTTCACGAAAAGTGAGAATTTCATTCGATTGGTACTTTAAGTTTTTAAATTTGCAACATTTCAAAGGTCCCAATTTTTTTAGATAATGCCTGCCCTTAACCGAAACGAGAAAGTCAAATGTGACGAATGTGGTCAGGAATACAGGAGAGCCGATAATGCGAGACATCAAAAAAGATGTGCTAAAGGAGTTGTTTCTTGTCCTGAATAAAGTATTCCACTTACAATCAACAAGAAATGAGCTATCATATGGCTAAGAAGCATGCTCAACCAAGTTCGAAGCAGTCGACGGTTTGTTCTTCTTGTGAATAAGAGTTCCCCAGTTACTACTCTCTCCAACGACATCGGAGAAAGGAACATGGAGTAAAACAACGGAAACCCAGTGATACGGTGGCAGACTTGAACAAGATTTTGGAGGAGGAAGGGGAAGATGGAGAGAAACTCAAAGAGGAGTTGAGTGCTTGTCAGCATTTCTTGGTGGACACTGAGATGGAGAATGGGAGGCATAAGATATTTAACTTTCAAATGTCAAAGTTAGATACCAAGATTATCAACGAGAAGCTTGAAGAAGTCTTCAACAAGCTAGATTCCGCTGCAAAAATTAATATTGCTCTTGGATTTATTCTCCGTAATGTCGAAACGGGAGAATATCGGTATTACTATGCACACGAAAACAATACTTTGTTCGAAAAATCGCATTTACTGTGTACGAAAGCGGATTTGATTACAATCCAGGGAAAAGTTGAAAAGTTTGATATCGTGGAGCAATGCACCCAAGCACGTCAGAACACAAAAGTGGAGGTTCAAGTTGATCACAAATGTTACTATTTTTGCTGCACTACTGAAAAAAACATCCCAATGGGATGTCCAGACTCTGTGTTGCCTGAACCCTTACTGAAAAACCATTCAGTAAATTGTCTTTTATCGGACAAAAATAAACAACCATACAAAGATCATCTTTGTCTTTTCCGTGCGTTAACAATGTATTTGCATGGTCATAGTAACCTCGATGCTCATACATCTCAACTATTTACAGAGTTTATATCAAAATCTGGATACGATCCGAAGAACTTTCTCGGAGTTGCCATTGATGATTTGCCTCTTGTAGAGGAAATAGTTGAACGAAACATATTCATTTATGATTTTGACATTCAAGAAGGAGAATTTGTTGGAGAATTAGCGAGGCGAATTATTGGAAAATTTGAAAAAACCGTGAAATTGCTAAGATTCAACAACCATATCATTCACACGAATGATATTGATTCCTTCTTCAGGTGTTTTCGATGTCCTAGCTGTGACTGTTTCTTCAACAGATCAGACAACTTCAACAGACATCTTATGTCTTGTAAAGATAGAGTGCGACACATTTATCCAAAGAATGTATATACACTTCGAGAAACGCTATTTGAAAAGTTGGAAGGTTTCAATATCCCAGTTTCGAAAGATAACACACTATTCAACAACCTAGCCATTTTCGATTTTGAGTCGATATGTGTTCCATCAGATGAACTGAAAGCTACCCAAACAACAACTTGGATTGGAAAACACGTTCCAATTTCTGTATCAATATCCTCGAACCTGATAGATGAACCAATTTTTCTTTATAACAAGGATCCGCAAAAGCTTATTATCGATTTTGTAATCAAACTCGAACTTTTGGCTGAGAAAAGTAAGCTCGAAATGAGAACTAAATTTCAAGATGTTGAAAGAGTAGTGAATGAGCGGATGTCGAAAATTTTCCAAGAGTTGAATGAAAGATGTCGAAATCTTCCAACTGAAAACTTTGAATACGAAGATGAATGTATAGAAGATACAGAGGAAACTGATATGTCAACTCAGTTTTTGAGAATGCAGAAAAATCAGCTGATTGATTTGAAACAAAATCTGGAGAGGTATGTTAACACGTTACCTGTATTTGGGTTTAACAGTGGAAGATATGATCTGAACTTGATCAAGAGCTATCTGATTCCCTACTTAATCGATGATAAGGAAGCTGAACCTATGGTTATCAAAAAGGCTAACAATTTCATATTCTTCAAGTTTGGAGATATACAGTTTCTCGATATCATGAAATTTTTGGGTGGAGCAACATCTCTAGACTCCTTTCTTTAAGCTTACAAAGCCAGTGAGACAAAAGGGTTTTTCCCTTATGAGTGGTTTGACAGTCCAGACAAGCTCGAGAGTGAAGAATTACCTCCATACGAAGCCTTTTTCAGTAAACTGAGAAACAACAACCCTCTTGATAAAGACTTTAAGGAATACCAGAACCTGAAGTCAAGTGGACTTGATGAGCAGCAAGCACTAAAGAAACTTCAAATCAGGTCAGTACCTGCATCCGGATGGGATAATTACAAATATTTACAGGAGATTTGGCAGAAACATGGAATGACTACATTTAAAGATTTTTTGCAGTGGTACAACAACAAAGATGTTGTTCCAACCCTTGACGCAATGCAAAAAATGGTTCAGTTTTATCATCAGAAAGAAATTGATATGTTTAAACTTGGATGTACTCTTCCAAATCTGGCAAATATTTTTCTTCACAAATCAACCAATGAAAAATTCTACCCTTTTTGCGAAAGTGATAGAGATTTGTGCGAGAAAATTAGAGAGGATATGACGGGGTGACTGTGGTTAAGTTGAAATTATTGTATTTAGAGCTGAGAGAGGAGGTAGTTGACGGTAGTTAAATTGAAAATAAAATGATTTTTAGTTAAGAGAGAGTGGTACCTTCAACTGGAATGTGTGGGTTTAACCAATCAGAATGAATTTTCCTTATTTGGATTGTAGTCGTGTCCAATCAGATTTCAAATTCCTTTTATGGAATTCTTATAGAAAACTCATGTCCAATTGGAAACAAAGCTCCATTTTATACATTGTCGTTTCCAATCACAAAAATGTTCATTTTTGTTCAAGTTGTTGTATCCAATCAGAGGATCCTTTTAAGGACTTAAGTCTTCCAAATAAGTAAAAATGTACACAAAAGCAATCGCAAAATTAAATGACCAAAAGTTGTTTTCTGTAAAAATAAGAAATATTGCTGATATAAGTAACGAAAGAAGAAAAATTAATAAAAGTAGCATCTCTGCAAGTCTTCTCATCAAGTTAACTGAATTTTTTGTATATAATCGATAAGAAATTGCTGATTTTTCAGCAGATAATCAAGTTTTTGATTTTGATGTAGATTTGAGACGATAACTCAAAGTTGATGAATTTTTCAAAGCAAATCTCTGGAACTCTAATACCAAAACTGATCATGCAAGATTTTGAACTTTGAAAATCTTTATAAAAATGGAGGAATAAAGAACTTTGCTGGGGAGTTTTAACAAATTTGCGAGTTGGATATGGAATAAAAAGAGTCTTTGAAATATTATCGTACGATTTTTTTATTAACTTCAAATTTTTTAAAATAGTTAAAATTTCTTCCTATCAAGTGTAACTCAGCTGTAAGTTTATAGCTTTGATACGCAATATGTGGATCAAAAATAAACTCTTTGATTGAGTACGTTTCTCTAAAGAGACCTTTACTTAGCCGGAGAACTCTATTTTGGACAACATAAACGTCCAAAAAATTGTGAAAAAAGTAAGAATCTACATCTATTTCATCAATAAGGAAATCACACGGAATATTTTCTTTTTTCTTGTAGAGTAATTCGAGGAAGTTCAAATGCTTTTTAATTGACATTCTTCAAAAATGAATATTTTGGATCCAAAGTTATGACTAGAAACTGCTTAGTTCTGATTGGTTGAAAATTTTTCTGGAAAATTCTAGAACTTTCAAAGGAATGACGTCATTACCATAAAAGGAAAATTGCGTGGGTGTTGACGTCACTTCTATTCATAGAATGACGTCCTTACCATAAAAAGAAAATTGCGCAGGCTGTGACGTCACTTCTATTCAAAGGTTGACGTCATTACCGTAAAAGGATTATTGCGTAGGCGTCATTGATAGTATAAATACACTTATTTTGTTGGGTTAAATCATTCATTTTGTTTGCCAATCAGAAACAGTCAATTGAATTTTACTTAAAATTTTACATTTTGTTACTTCACGAAAAGTGAGAATTTCATTCGATTGGTACTTTAAGTTTTTAAATTTGCAACATTTCAAAGGTCCCAATTTTTTTAGATAATGCCTGCCCTTAACCGAAACGAGAAAGTCAAATGTGACGAATGTGGTCAGGAATACAGGAGAGCCGATAATGCGAGACATCAAAAAAGATGTGCTAAAGGAGTTGTTTCTTGTCCTGAATAAAGTATTCCACTTACAATCAACAAGAAATGAGCTATCATATGGCTAAGAAGCATGCTCAACCAAGTTCGAAGCAGTCGACGGTTTGTTCTTCTTGTGAATAAGAGTTCCCCAGTTACTACTCTCTCCAACAACATCGGAGAAAGGAACATGGAGTAAAACAACGGAAACCCAGTGATACGGTGGCAGACTTGAACAAGATTTTGGAGGAGGAAGGGGAAGATGGAGAGAAACTCAAAGAGGAGTTGAGTGCTTGTCAGCATTTCTTGGTGGACACTGAGATGGAGAATGAGAGGCATAAGATATTTAACTTTCAAATGTCAAAGTTAGATACCAAGATTATCAACGAGAAGCTTGAAGAAGTCTTCAACAAGCTAGATTCCGCTGCAAAAATTAATATTGCTCTTGGATTTATTCTCCGTAATGTCGAAACGGGAGAATATCGGTATTACTATGCACACGAAAACAATACTTTGTTCGAAAAATCGCATTTACTGTGTACGAAAGCGGATTTGATTACAATCCAGGGAAAAGTTGAAAAGTTTGATATCGTGGAGCAATGCACCCAAGCACGTCAGAACACAAAAGTGGAGGTTCAAGTTGATCACAAATGTTACTATTTTTGCTGCACTACTGAAAAAAACATCCCAATGGGATGTCCAGACTCTGTGTTGCCTGAACCCTTACTGAAAAACCATTCAGTAAATTGTCTTTTATCGGACAAAAATAAACAACCATACAAAGATCATCTTTGTCTTTTCCGTGCGTTAACAATGTATTTGCATGGTCATAGTAACCTCGATGCTCATACATCTCAACTATTTACAGAGTTTATATCAAAATCTGGATACGATCCGAAGAACTTTCTCGGAGTTGCCATTGATGATTTGCCTCTTGTAGAGGAAATAGTTGAACGAAACATATTCATTTATGATTTTGACATTCAAGAAGGAGAATTTGTTGGAGAATTAGCGAGGCGAATTATTGGAAAATTTGAAAAAACCGTGAAATTGCTAAGATTCAACAACCATATCATTCACACGAATGATATTGATTCCTTCTTCAGGTGTTTTCGATGTCCTAGCTGTGACTGTTTCCTCAACAGATCAGACAACTTCAACAGACATCTTATGTCTTGTAAAGATAGAGTGCGACACATTTATCCAAAGAATGTATATACACTTCGAGAAACGCTATTTGAAAAGTTGGAAGGTTTCAATATCCCAGTTTCGAAAGATAACACACTATTCAACAACCTAGCCATTTTCGATTTTGAGTCGATATGTGTTCCATCAGATGAACTGAAAGCTACCCAAACAACAACTTGGATTGGAAAACACGTTCCAATTTCTGTATCAATATCCTCGAACCTGATAGATGAACCAATTTTTCTTTATAACAAGGATCCGCAAAAGCTTATTATCGATTTTGTAATCAAACTCGAACTTTTGGCTGAGAAAAGTAAGCTCGAAATGAGAACTAAATTTCAAGATGTTGAAAGAGTAGTGAATGAGCGGATGTCGAAAATTTTCCAAGAGTTGAATGAAAGATGTCGAAATCTTCCAACTGAAAACTTTGAATACGAAGATGAATGTATAGAAGATACAGAGGAAACTGATATGTCAACTCAGTTTTTGAGAATGCAGAAAAATCAGCTGATTGATTTGAAACAAAATCTGGAGAGGTATGTTAACACGTTACCTGTATTTGGGTTTAACAGTGGAAGATATGATCTGAACTTGATCAAGAGCTATCTGATTCCCTACTTAATCGATGATAAGGAAGCTGAACCTATGGTTATCAAAAAGGCTAACAATTTCATATTCTTCAAGTTTGGAGATATACAGTTTCTCGATATCATGAAATTTTTGGGTGGAGCAACATCTCTAGACTCCTTTCTTTAAGCTTACAAAGCCAGTGAGACAAAAGGGTTTTTCCCTTATGAGTGGTTTGACAGTCCAGACAAGCTCGAGAGTGAAGAATTACCTCCATACGAAGCCTTTTTCAGTAAACTGAGAAACAACAACCCTCTTGATAAAGACTTTAAGGAATACCAGAACCTGAAGTCAAGTGGACTTGATGAGCAGCAAGCACTAAAGAAACTTCAAATCAGGTCAGTACCTGCATCCGGATGGGATAATTACAAATATTTACAGGAGATTTGGCAGAAACATGGAATGACTACATTTAAAGATTTTTTGCAGTGGTACAACAACAAAGATGTTGTTCCAACCCTTGACGCAATGCAAAAAATGGTTCAGTTTTATCATCAGAAAGAAATTGATATGTTTAAACTTGGATGTACTCTTCCAAATCTGGCAAATATTTTTCTTCACAAATCAACCAATGAAAAATTCTACCCTTTTTGCGAAAGTGATAGAGATTTGTGCGAGAAAATTAGAGAGGATATGACGGGTGGAC
>NC_087070.1:18401865-18544960 GCF_963678635.1 Symsagittifera roscoffensis | reverse complement strand
AACATTAGCATCATCATTGACTTAGGCACTTTGTAAAAGGCTTCCATAGACATGACTCCTACTTCCTCTCTGCCATTTTTCTCCGAGGCACTTCCGTTCTCACTGATTGTGGTTTTCTTACCAGATCCGTCCTTGGATGTATCTAAACAGTGAACCTTGGCCAGTGTTGATTTTTGAATTGGCCCTTCTCCAGAACTCATTTTAGATCCTGGCCAATCAGCTTGGTTAGTTTTCTGGGAAGAACTTTGGTTAATGCGATCACTTTTGTGGTCTCCATCAATTTGGTTATTCTTGTTATTTCGAACATTACTTGTCTTCTTGTCTTCTATTTTTCGTCTAAATTTTTTGTCGTTTCTCAAGTTATCTTGGTTAGTTTCTAGACTAATAATTGCTCTCTTACCTGAAGCGCCATACTTATTTTTATTCAAGCTTCCAGAATAGGGTGCTGAGTCTGTGTAATCTGCTCCTCCTGTTTTGTCTTCTGTAGAAACGAGAGCCCTCGAGACCGGCATGCTCGGTTTTCGGCCCCCTACACCTGCCGCGTTGTGGAAATCCGAGACGTACCCATGATTCGGCTCGCCCGCATCAGCAACCCCCAGATTCAATGAGGGTGTATTGGGTAGCTTTGGAAGTATGTTGCTGGTCAAAGCTGTGGAGTAAAGATGATCAGCTCCTGGGTTTTCCATGCCAGATGATGACTTGATATTGGGATTTGCGTTCACACTTTTGAGATCTACGGAATCAGATTTCGGTTGTATGCTTTCTGGTGAAATGTTAAAACTGGTTTCAATTGTTGTTGTCGAACCTCGCCTGTCGAATTGTGGAGTTGCGCGTTCTATTTTGTACTTGTTATGCATAAAAATGCCGTCTTCAAAACTAGGTAACGAATATCGGTTTTTGATGTTTTCGTTTATTTTTGGCGCATTATTCAATGCGTGCGCCTTTTTCTTCTTGACAACAAAATAAATTGTAATATGGCTGTGCTGCTTCGCAAAAATGGGCTATTAGTAGAATATGCACACAAAACAGACGCAAGCAGAATAAATCGCGTTATTTTGTTGGTTTGGTTTTACGTTTTCTGATGGTATTAAAACCGTCGCGTATCGCAAATATATACCATTTCTATGCGGCTTGCTACACAGTCTACTTTTGTAGGTATTACTCAAATTGCGTTTTCTTTTTCAGTTGCTTTGTTCGACGTTTTGCATTTGGTATATTCTTGTTTGAGCTTCATTTTCTCGATTAATTCTGATGCAAGTTTTGAAGCCAACTTTTGCTACTTAATTAGTCCGCAACTTGATCAGCTGACGTTTTTTTTTCTGTTTTTAGCAGAGTGCTATAAAAAGTCTTTTCTGTCGTCAAAACGATACATTAAAAATATTTGAGAAAGCATGTGCGTAAGCTGTTTTTCTCTTTTTGTTATAGCTGGCAATTTGTCTAATCATGGCTAAAAATTTTGACTTTCTAGAAATTCTGTAGTTCAGAATTGATTTTGGGACATTAATCGACAAAAAACACGCAGCTTTACCCCTCTATAGGGCATGCAAATGGAAATTGTTCTGACCTTCACCGATAGCAGAACCAAAAAGATCCTTGGTCTTCTTTCTGAAGCTTCTCGGGGCGAGCTTAAGTAGCAATAATAGCTTGACAATAACAATTTTTTTCTAATTTGGATTGAAAAAAAGTTGCAATTGAAACTGTCGATGGAAAAAGCGGAGTTTTGTTTGACAATAACAGTTGTTTTTGGTATAATAAAAAATCTTTATCAGAAAAGCAAACAGACCGACTTGCGTAGGATTTTTTTGCAAATACAAACTGTATGGTTTTTCATTATATATTTTTTATTACCAAGCGACTGACTAAACAAAAGGAAATGCAAAAACATCTGTTTTAATTTCAATTTATGACCAAGTTTTTGGTTAAGATTTCGCTGAAGTTGAACACGAAATGCGTCGATTTTTTCACTACTTGTGTTAGAAATCTATTTAAATTTGGCATGAAGGATTCCTAGTCTAAGAGAAAAATGTATAATTCATTCAGCCGTCACGTTGTTTGTGTGATTTTATAGTCATATGATGCGATGAAAAACACGTCACTGTATTTACAAACAACCAGTGTGATTTTGTTGCAAATGTTTTATTTTAAACACTCTTTTCGTGAAAATTGAAAAAGCACGTGATAATTTACTGCTTATAATGTTTCTGGGAAAATCATAAAATGAAAAAAAAATCGAGAGCGTGAACAGGTGAAAAATTTCTAAAACTATTAAATTTAAAATGCCGTGTGAACAAATTTTGAACAAATTTAAATTGTAATTTTAAGAGGGGGTGGAAAACTGGAAAAGAGCCATAAAAAAGACAACAAAGCTCAATGCTCAAAGTTCTGATATGATTTGCTCTTCTGACTGGTAAATGTCCACTTCCCCAATTGACATACAAATCAAATTTGCCGATAAACCCATTGAATTTACAAAGTTACAATGTCTTTAAAAATGATATCGTAATCTTGTTTATCAATTTCGATAACTCAGCAGCGATGGGTTGGAATATACTGCCATTTGTAATAGTATACCTTAACTAATGATCGTGGAGCCTGATCTAAACTACATTTTATAATTGGATAAATTGGACCAATCATAATCCATCTAACTAACAACCCACTTATTTGTAAGTGCTGAAATTACTTGTAATTTCAGCATCAGAGAGATTTGAATTTAACTTAGAAATTAGCTGCCTCTCCAAGAGAACTTCAGCTGCCGCAATAAACCAGTATACCCTAGATCTATTGACCCTAGCAGAGACTAGTTAAACACCCTGAGACTAGTATGTATAAGAGTAAGATTAGGATCGGTATTAGACTAAGAAGTTGCACGAATCTATCCGGCCGAAAATATGACAGCGTGACGAGCAGACGGTGTACCCTATCCGAAATTACTATATGATTTAACCACATCGGTCCTAACTCATCTGGTGTGACCATAAGTCTCGAATAAGACCTTAATAGATTAGAACTAACCAAATATAGATTAGAATTTAGACTAAACATTTTCAAAATGTTACACGATAATAATTTAATTGAAATGTCTCTACGACTCAATAGATCAGAGCCGATATTCCGAACGATACTAGAACTACACGGTATTGGAAGAAGACCTCGGACAAGAGACGACATACGACTAAGTAGAAACTTACCATTTAGTTTTATGGTTGTACGGCAAAAGCCAACACAAACTTTTGTATTTAGAATCTTATTAGCAATGAATTTAGATTTTCATTTGCAAACATAAAATTTTGAAGTAAATCTTCATGATCGTTTCAGGCGCTAAGCAAAATTATTAATGTACAATAACGATTGATAAAAAGATCTCAGATCGTTTTCTTAATTTCTGCAGTATTATATAAAACATTTTTGAAAAATATTTATTGAAAATAAAAATAAAAATTAGTAGCATGACAAAAAATTGTTAGTAATCATAAATCATCCTGTTGTTCCAGCTTCATCACCTAAACATAACAGCAATCATCAGCTCACTAATATCAATGAAAAACTAAATCTTTATATTAAATAAATTTAAACCATTTTAAATTTAAATTCACTTAATTTTAAAAAATCAGAACATCAAGGCTTATCCTTGGATCTTAATAAGTTTTCTATCTCATTAAATTTAAAACCTGATCATCAAGGCCTATCCTTGGATCAGAAAGAACAATTTTGTTCTCCCCCACCCACTTAGCAAGTGTCTAACGACCTCAAACGTCGATTCACTATCCAACCTTTCCAAAAGACCCAGGACTAATAGAAATTTTTCAATAAAACTAACCATTCAAATTAAGATAAACAGTGAAGAACTTCGGTTATTCATCCTTCACTTGAACCCTCCTCTTACCAGACCCAGGGTAGATCTTAGACTTAGTAAGTTTAAAATAGTATCTAACGAACTACTTGCGTTCTAATTATACCTGAACCTTGTGGATCGATTTACTATTCTCCAACCCTTGAACACAATCACTACCCCTAAGTAAGATTAAGTAAGTTAACACCTTAGCTTAGACTAGCCACGAGAAAGTGAAAAAATCGTTCTTCGGAATCAATATACTTTTCTCTCCAACCCTGAACAAAAAGACCCAGGTTAAGCTAACCAAAAAATTGTAAGGACTAACAGTCTAAGGAAATAGAAATAACTAACAACTTCTTGCATCCCTCATCCTTAACCTTGTCATTCAAAAATTTAGGAAATAAACAAACAATCGTTTTACACAACTGTGAAATAGATAACAATAAAATACGATCTTGTAACCACACCTCATACACAAACAGTTGGATACATTAGAACAAAACGACAAACAATAAAAAGGAAAATTATAAACAAACAAAGACAAATCACACGAAAAAGATTTTCAAAAAATAGAAACGCATTTTCTGAATCAGAAGCCAGCAGTTTAGACGAGCTATACAAATTAAAAGAATCAACAGATAAAAATTGTCCCATCCATGATCAATTATATTTTTCCGACTCAGAAACAACTTCAAATTCATCGAAAAGAGGAAAAAGAAGAATAAAAAAGCAATATAAACACAAACCAGTACACTTATATAATTGGAATCAACCAATTAGACACATCGATAGTTATATATTAACAGTCATCAAACAAAAAAATGAGCCACACTCAAAGTGACGATAGTCCAGATGACGAAGCAGTTTTTCCCTTTCTTATAGATTCACTCGATGATAGAGGACAACATGAATTTTGCAAGAACTTACTCGTAAATTTGTTTGAACCAGGAATCAGCCCGTGCAAACAAAAATTCTCAGATGTAAAAATCAAAAGACAAGTTATTGAACATTATTTGAAAGACATATGTAATCTAACACAACAATATGGAATCTACACCATAGAATTCAGCACACCAAATACAGCCCATCGTAAATATGTAATTCAAACAGACGATATTGAATTAGAATTTTCAAAAGTATTCATAGAATATATCAAAAGCATACAATATCATAATTCACAAAGAGCAAACTCCATATTCACTAACGAAGTTTTTGCAATAATATATAGTTATATATCTATAATAGAAAAAACAGAAGTTCAAAGTATTTCACCAACTGAAACATCCAGACATACAAAAGTACGAGATGAAATCACAGTATTTTCAACATTTCTACATATAATTCGCAAAAATTTCACTAAAGATGATGTTTCACAACACACTAAACATGATTTACAAAAGATTTTAGCATGGTTTATAATAGTTCACCCACAATTTAGATTTAATTTCACAAGCAAGAAAAAAATTTAGACCTCAAAATACAAATGACGACAATGTTTTTTCAGAACAAACAGACTACGTTTGGGACCCTGAATGGTCTCATCATGCATTTCTAAATATTCCACAAGCTATCTCAAGTCAAGCAATAAGTACAGTATCTTATCACAGAGATTATGTAAAAGTAATACCATTAACCATTGATGCAACACCATTGAATAATAATACATTTTCACCTGATACACGAAATAACAGTTTAAATTCGACCGTCATACATAATGAAAACCTTAATGGAACCAGAAATCTTACACAACAAGATATTCAAACACCATCACACTTCATAAATGAAGAAATCGTCCAAACAACAACAACTACACAACAAAGTATTTCACCAATACACCCCAATCTGACAACACCAAGAAATACAAATACATCACTAACACAGGTAACTTTACAATCAACCGTAAAACCTTCAGTTGCTCCAAAATATTCACATATGGATCATCAAACGTATAGACCAATGACAATACCGTCAAAAACACGAAAACCATTCACAAGAAACACTTTTGCAGAACACAATTATGTTTTATGCTCACAAACCAAGAACAAATCAACCTCCCCGAAAAAACACACAAAATTTAAATCACGTATGTTTCCATTATTGGAATCTCCCAAAAACATCGACCAATTCAGTAAATTTTCCAGATAATCCACAACCTACACAAGATTATACTGAAAATTACCCATTCTTTCAACAAAATAAAAAATAAACAACATACACCATATAATACAAACTATTTATCATCTGATGAAGATGATTATCACCAACCAAATATTTTTGCACCATATACTAAAGAATATCGCACACAGAGACCGCGACAATCTCAACCATCTCAAAATATGAAAATTTACCCACAAAACCCAACAGATATACAAAATCTACAACAAATGCATGTACAAAACCCATTTAATACACAATCTATTCAACCAATCCAACCACAAAATCCAATGTTAATGCATTCTTATCAACCAACTCAAATGCAAAATGAAATACCGCTTCCATATTACCTTCAGCAACAGGAAATAACAAAAAATCAACTTTCAAATTTTTCACAAATGCTAAATGCCGCAGAACTACTACAGATGACAATGAATCCATACCTCATGGGTGGATCATCAATAACATCCAATAAATCACTGATGGTATTTACAGGAACAGATCCTGAATATTCTGTAGAAGATTATTTAACAGCAAATTTAATTTTAAATTTAGGACCTGAACCAATTAATACGCCACTACATCAAAATTGGATACATAGACGCACAGCATTGATACAAACAACCTTAGATGGCGCAGCTCAAAAATGGTTTTCAGTATTACCTATAGAAATAAAATCAGACTGGAAAAGATTTACACAAGAATTTTCAAAAATGTTTGACTCCGAAAGAAATAAACAACACCAAAGAGTATTCTGTAATGAAATTCGCAGATTACCAAATGAAACAATCAAACAACTAGCAGTACGTATAGAAACACTAGTTCGAAAAACATACTCACTTAATACACATGACTATAAAAACACAAAAATGACATAAATTTTAATGATGAACTTAACACCTCAATTAAGGAAAATAGCGATAAGAAAGAGAGCATCTCATCCTTCCTCAATTCGAGAACCAGACTTAGATTTTCGAAAATTAGTAGATAAACTAGAACAAGCAGAAATCACAATGAAACTCGAAGAAACAGAAAATCTAAAACTACCATATGTTAATCGAATTGAACCAAATACTACACATATAAATAACATACAGGAATCAGACACAGACTTGATTGAAAAAATCACTGAAATACTAAATATTTACAAAAAACATCCAAACTTTAAAGGCAAACCATCTTTCAAAAAATGGTGTAATTATTGCCGACGATACGGACACAGTATTTCCGAATGTAGACAAAAACAACAAGACAATCAAGCATAAAGAACCAAATAAATCGTTCTATCAATACATGAAAAAAGACCAAAAGCTACCAAACAAAAATATATATAGTAATAACAGTTCAAGAAAACCACTTCAGAACAACACAAATTTCACAAGGAATCAATCACCATATAACTCAAATTATAGAGGAAGATCAACCGAACGAAGAAATACACGAAATTCTTCACAAAATAGATATAATCGATCGAATAGCCAAAATAACCAAAATAACTATTCACGATCAAATTCCAATACAACACAATTTGTTTCCGGATCCAGTTCCCAATCAAACACAAGGAATAGACACTATTCCAATAATCAATCACGAAACTCATCATACAACAGAAATAGAAACTTTTCACATAATAGAAATAGAAGTTATTCAAACAATCGAAATCAGAATTACCCAAACAATCGATCAAGAAATAATTCATATAATAGATCAAATTATCACAGATCAAACGATAATTATCAAAACAGATCACGAAATAATTCACAAAACCGAAACTCAAGTTACAATAATCGACATAGAAATTATTCCCAATCACCACACAGGAATAATAACCATTACCATGATTCTAAACATCGATACAGAAGTAGCACACCAAAACATCAAAGACACATTAATCATTAATCAAGTGCAGACAAATGAAGAAACAACATCAGACCCCCCAGGTATTGATGACACAGGAAATAACGAACTACAATTAAATCATATAAATTGTGAATCGCCAGATACAGAAAGTTATACAGATAATACCATCTCTGTAAATATGATAACAGTCGAAAACGACTATGAACCTATCATATATGAACAACCTTTTACTTCACATATATATGAAAATCAATTGGAACTCCTTCACAATTACTATATTGGACCCAGTGATACTACACAACTACACAAGAAGTAAACGAAATTAACACGGTAATTAAACCCGATGAAAAAGATGAAACACAATGCTCAAACACAAAACATATTTATCAAAATATACAAAAAGAACAACCCAGAGAAACAATTTGGACAATTCCATTTCTCTTAGAAAGCCCAGGAAACAAAGAATTTCAACCACCAGATCTTGAAATTGATTTTTTAATTGATTCAGGAGCAGAATCCAATATAATAAATATTCCCACATGGAATGAAATCAAAACATTACATCCAAAATTAACGCCTCTTGCAACCTCTAGTAAACTAGCAACAGCACAAGGATCAACATTAGTAAATTATGGAAAAAACCAATTATTCCTTCTCCTCACGAGAACAATGCAACAAAACAAAATTTTAAACAAACCGCTTAAACAAAAATTTCATATTACTGATATTAAGCACAATATCATTGGCATATCATCTATATCTAAATAAATATCAACAATCAACATCTTAAATAGTAAAATACTAATCAAAGATAAGTACACAAAAACAAAAAATACAGCCCTATTATTCTTCCAAAGAATAAACAAACAACCACCATTCTTCTCAAAATTTTACCCAATTTACAATGAACAACGGAAACACTTGAAACCACTATCAGGAATTATATATATAATTTTTCAATAAAACAAGTTCACCGGTATGATAAAAATCAAAATAAACAACAACTTTTTGTGTCAGATTTTGAATTTAAACCTATTCACAAGTTTTTCAAAATCAAGATCTCATCCATCAAATATTTGAAAAACACGAATTCCGACATCATTTCGTTGCACGTGTATAACAATACACCATATCAAGTAACATTACCCTTAGGACTTTTAGGATATTGTGAAACAAATGCTACAATTTCACCTATAAATGAAGTAGCCTACCGCGTTAATAATATACTCCAATTATTAGATATTTGCCAAACCACAATTCTTGACGAAGAAAATTCCATAAATAATATAATAAGTAATGAAAAAAGAAACACAGGTTACTTCACAAAAACACCATGTTTTAAACCAACATTCAATATAACAAATTACACAAAAGAACAACAAAAATTTTTAACATCGTTTAATTTTGAACATTCACAAATTACACAAATCGAATTTGATAAAGTAGCAAAGCAACTGTTAAAATACTCAGCAGTCTACGCAACATCAAAATTTGACGTTGGAAAAATTAGTTCATCACTGCATCTCCCGTGAAAACCCGACGCAGTTTTCAAAAAACAAAGAGCCAGTAAAGTACCAATTCATTTACACGACAAAGTATATAGATTACTTGACATCTTAGAACAATACAAAATTATCTCACCAGTAAATAAGGAAGAACAACCAAAAAGTAACACTTTTATCAACCCTGTTATCATTCTAGCCAAAGGCGAATCAATAAAAATAGTTTTAGACGCTAGATATCTCAATTCACTAATTGATGAATCAAAATGCAATTGGCCTATTGAACCAATACAAGTTCAGACATTTAACAACCGCAGACATTAATAGTGCATACAACCAAATGCCACTAGATGAACAATCACGACGTTTAACACAATTTGTTATTGGAAATCAACAATATGAATTTAATCGCTTATTCTATGGAATATCCAGAGGACCAGCAGCTTTTTCAGCTTTTACGAGTAAAATTTTTAGACCACTAATACTCAAGAAAAATGCAATTACCTATGTTTGCATGCAATTATCGATGTTTTTTTGCAATCACAAACCAAAGAAGAAATGTTTACAGTTTTAGAACAGTATCATAAATTACTTCAGAACAAAAATCTGAAGGCCGCTCCCGATAAATCACACTTCTTTCTAACACGAGTTAAATTTTTAGGACATAATATTGAACGAAACACTATCCCTCCATTAAAATCACGCAATGATGCTATTCAAAAACTTCAGCCACCAACAAACAAAAAGAAAATCCAAGAATTCCTTGGAATTTTAAATTTCTTAAGTAAATATGTTTATAAAATACAATTATACTTAAGACCCTTCTATAACATCCTCAGACAACAAAATTACTTTGAATGGACCATTGAACATCAAACACGATATGAAGAAATTAAAAAACTTTTTACTGAACAAATTTCAAATACAATTCCAGATCCAAATCATCCATTCTATGCAATGTGCGATGCTTCAAATTTTGGCATCGTCGCAGCATTGCTACAATCACACAGTGGCACAAACAAAATGAACCTTATATCAGCAAACTCACGACTATTCACTCAAGCAGAGCTACGACTCTCAACTCTAATGAGAGAATGTATAGCTATAATTTATACACTTACAGAATATGAATTTCTGATACTTGGATCAAAACACCCAACAGTTCTGTTCACAGACCATAAAACAATTATTTTTCTCTTTACACAAAAGTCAAATCCAAATCATAGATTTTATAGATTTCAACTAATTCTAATGAAATTTCCAAACTTATAGTTTGGACAGCAGGAAAAAATCTTGCGTTACCAAATACATTAAGTCGAAATACGCCATCTGAGTTACTCACACGAAAAACTACAGTTGAAATACCAAAAAATATTAAGTTTTATCTCGCAAAAGATGAAACATCACCCCGACTAGAATGCAAATATGCAGTAAAAACTGACATTGATCAATCACAGATAAATAACCTACAACATTTTCCACTTTACTTAGATTGCCAAAAAAATCACTACGAAGTTGATTTACTAGGAACATCAATTTTCAAACCAATTCCATACTCACAATGGATAAAAAATAACAATGAACAAAAAAGAATAAAACACCACTCGCATAAAAAAGACCTTTTTTCTTTAATTGAAAAAGAAAATTTAACCGATAAAACAAATTTATCAGGACCACAAACAAATGATTCAAAAAACACAATAAATCAAGTTTTTGACCTCCATGACCCACTTGACACAATTCCCCTATCAAAACTAGAAATTGACAATATTTTTCTACCCCCAAAAGATAAAATTACACTTGAACTTTTAAAACAATATCAAAATCTCGATCCAGTCATTAGACAATTAAAATCATGGCACAAATACAAAACTAAGCCCGTAAAAGCAGATACATCAATTTTAGGAAAAAAAACACTCCTCCGATTTTTCGGAAAATTTAATAACACAGCAATTAATGAAATTACAGATCTTTTAGAATATCAATTAAATGATTCTAAAGTTCCCTGTCTTCCTTTAAGTATGATATTAATAGCTTTTAACATCTCACATACACAAAATACCAAAGGACACTCCGGATCAGAAAAAACATACTCAAACTTCACACAAAATTTTTATTTCCCAAATGCACCAATTTGGATAAAAGTATTATGCAATGATTGTATAGTATGTCAATTAAATAAACCTTACCCAAATCAAAAACAAAAGCACAAAAACAAGATTTTAAAGGACAAAGTTTATATTTTAACCATCGCATTTCATTCGATACAAAAGGACCAATTTCACCATCCTCTGAAGGAAACTCCTACATTATGGTAAATGTTGACGCATTTACAAATTATGTAGCACGCAACCCAGTACCACATTGTAACGCTTATTATGCCTACACGACGCTTTATGAACACTGGATAGCTAAATTCGGATTACCCGAAATCTTAGTTACAGACAACGGTACAGAATTAATAAATAATGAAATCATCGCACTATGCCACTTATATAACATCAAACATAAACCAGGTACATCTCATGCACCTTGGACAAACGGTTTAGTCGAAGGTATGAACCGTTCACTACAAGAACATCTCAGATGTATCATAAATGGAAATGATACAAAATACACAGAATGGTCAGCAGATGTAAACTTATTTCCCTTAGCATGTAATTCACAAATCACGACAACTCTAGGAATATCACCATACGAAATGGTTTTTAATCAAACGCCACGTAAACCAATTATGTTTACAGCAAATTCCCATAAAAATGCACAAGGTTATTGCCAACCAAATAAAGACTCAATTTGTTATAACCTACCTTTACAAACACATGATGAAGATCATTTTCATCATCCACAGATTCTTAAATTAGCCTCCGGCACACACACCGAATGGATTTTAAATAAAGATAAAAAACACAATGAAATTTACTAAAAAGTAACAAAGAAATAGTTAAAAAGGCAAAATATTAACGACCAAACTAATTCACGCTTTACACCAGCCACAGATTTAAAAATTGGAACATTTGTCTTAATACCTATTTTTAATACACAAAAAAGAATTTCAAAAATTACAACCCTTTCGAAGAGGACCATTACCAAATAATTGCCAAACCCACTGACGTACCGTATAAACTTACAGATTCAAGTAAAAAAGAAAATGTTCAACATCGTAACAATCTATTGCCCTACTACCCAAAAGAATACGCGCTACGCGAATTAACTCAACTATATTCTTTCACAGGTTTAAAAGTTATTCAAAATCATTCACATGCAGAAAAAGAAATAGATGAACCACACAAAGTTCATCATGAAAAACAAAATCAAAAACAAACCACAACTCAAAACAATACAAAAACACCAGACCCAAAAGTACCTAAAAAAAAGAAAAAATAGGAAAATGATAGAAAAAATTCTACCACAAGAACAAGTAGAAAAATCAGAACATAGAGAATCATCACGACTTAGAAATCAACCACGTAAAAACTACAAAACAATCATTCCACAATCTAAAATATTAAAGAAAGTTGAATTTCAAAAAGAACTTTAATTCTAAAATTAATAATTTTTGCACCTCTGGATCTTTTTGAACTTTCATTTTTCAAAATAACATGCTGACAAACACGCAACAATTCTAGCTCTAATTCAGCCAATAGGATTAATTTAAATCCGTCACCTTCTATATCTATAACACCAACTTATTAGCCGAATAATATTAAACTCTAGGCATATCTATAACTATAACTTTACAATCTCCAGTTCAAAAATAAGCAACCCGCTTAAACTTGACAACTAAAAAAAATACCACCAAAAAATCATAATCCTCCCCTATCTAATAACGCAAAGATCAACAATATTTTCCCAACTCAGACCTCAAAAACCCTCCAACCAAAAATGGTAAATTAGTCTAAAGTAAAAAACGACCATATTCAATTAGCCTAAAGTACAAATATCTCAAAAATACTCCAGATCACCCGACAATTAAAAATAAAGCAAAGAAGACCTCCCGAACACCATAAAATTAGCCCCCAACAACTTTTCACAAAACTCAACCCACTTGTCAAAAAATCAAAAAATAACTCGACCACACTTGAATATTGCCCCAAACAACAAAAAAACTCGACAAAGAAATCATTTCTTAAATGCTCTTCTCTCGATCAGTCAAAATCTTTAAAAATACAATTTTCAATATTTTCATAAATTTTTTCATACTACTCAGATTTTTATTTATATTTCTATTTGATACTTTTGAGTCTTTTATAATCATTTTAAAAATTTTCGCAACATTTTTTAAATTTTCTACTCCCTATTTGAAATATATTTCCAATTTTCCCAAATCATTGACCATATTCACAGGTACGATAAATCAAAGTCTATTTAATTGATACGAACAATTTTTAGTTGAACAGATATTTTTTTACTATTTGTAATTTTCATAACATTTTTATCATCCCTAATATTGACAATGTGCAAATGTATAAAAAAGGCAATAATCACATTCGCTTTAGCAACAATCCTTTTAATTCTTTTCATTGAAGAATACTACAATAAACATAAATTTTTCCACTAGAAAAAATCAATCAGAACACTTTCAAAAATTGCTAATCAACAATCTTAAAATCAATCTTCACCGACATCATCCCAAGAAAACCCGACAATACCTACAACTACCCATAACCCCCAAACATCCACACGAATTTCTTTCCAAGATAATCCATAAACTTTTGAAGAACGACACGCTCGCTTATCCGAACCATTAGAACCAGTTCAGCGACAGGCACCCCTAAGTGAACCAACATATAACTTATACCCTACATTACCACAAGAGTTAAGTAGAATAAGAAACATTAGTCAAAACCAAAATACAGTCGAATTAAATAGACAAATTATACATCCACGACGAAACAGAAGTTTTCAAACCCCCAGAGTTCATTTTGATATACCCCAATCGCCAACACCAACTACTTCAGAAAACCCAAATAGTACATTACCAGAAACTCCCCCACTCCTTTCACAACGTAGCACCTCAATTATACCCTCAGATTACTTAGGTTCAACACCAACATCTGAGCAAATACGTGAAAATCCCTTTAACCCCCCCCCCCCCAATCCAACACGACTACCATATTGGACAACGCACCCATATACACAAGGTGAACCAAACTTAGTAAACGACCCAATAGACATTTCTACGGATACAACAACATCATCATCACTACCAGAAACATTATCACTACCGTCAACACCATCATTAAGCCAGATTTCACCGACGCTTTTCCCTTTAAATTTTCCAAATAACATCGACGCTAGATATCGAGAACAATCATCAACAAATATCCCTTTACGATTAGATTGGAACACATTCATAGCACCCCCACCATTATTTGGACAACATCAAGATAGTAACCGACCCCACAGTTGGGCATTCAGTAGACTACAATATAGACAAGATATCCACGAAGATATTCGTGAACTCAATATTCAAATACTCCAACAAAATAGTCTCCAATTGAAATTCGAAATCACGATCAAACTTAATAATATTGTTCAACATCCTTACACATTATATCCACCAAATATAACAGCTCAATCGCTACCACCATCATTTATAACAACTGAAGTAATATATAAATACGGTGGATATACCAAAAACACAATTGGCATCACATTTTATAACCCATACTAAGGATTATCATACACATGTATATTCTAAAAATATTAACATTTCAGCACATCTTTTTTCTATTATTTTTCGACCAGAACACAAATCCTTCTCCTCGCACAGGACCCCAGGATTTAGTAGTAACACACTACGATTGTGAAGAAAACGAACAAAAAACACTACACAAATATGCAATAAATCAAGTATCACAACGCGAAACAGAACATCAAGCTACAGAAACTACAAATGTAATATCAACACTGTATTCAAAAGCCCGAGCAACAACAGTCACAGGATATAAACTTACAGCAACATTTTCCAAAAAGAAAATACATTGTTCACAAGTTTCAAACGGAAATAAAAACCGACTTGATCACGAATCATTCTATCAAAGTAATATAGAAGGACTTCTACATCTAAATCCCGATGATTGTAAAAACGAATTACTCAGACTAAAAATCACAAGAAATAAAAACACAGACAGAAAAATAGTAAATTTTCAAGTCTTTGCCGATTCTGTACATCAAGCAGAACTTGAACGATATCAAGGACATATGAAACTAGACAAAAAATACCCATACAACGGCGCACACGGAAGATTAACTTATGACATACACGATAAACACTGGATACCACACATTGGAATAAATAACCCCCCAAACTGCAAAGCAGACACAAAAAATAAAGGATATCAAGAAATAATGTTTTTCGATTGGAAAATACAACTTGAAAAAGTACAACTCACACGAGAGCTATCAGATAACACAATGATCTATCAAGGAATTAGATTACCTTGCAAAATCGATCAAGGTTATTGTGACCCTACAACACGGACACAAGCAACAATTGTTTGGTTTCCCGAAGATACATGCACAACATTTCAAGTAGCAAAAACACACGCTCGAATGATAAAATTTCATGAAAAATATTTTAAAGAAACAATTCCATACGAACAAGTAAATCCATCCCGAAAAAAAAGTAATGATTTTAGAAATATTCATGATATAGAAAATAAATCAACACGTTTCCAAATATATCAAGAAACAGAAATTGCATGCAAATACAGAAACCCACTTTATAAAACACAATATTCTTAAATACTTGTCGAATACGAAAAAGGTTTCGACATGACCATTGGAAAAATAAAATTTGACCCTTATGCTACAAGTCATCCGTTAAATGAAGGAACATCATACATACCAGTTAACTTTCAAAAAAGCACAGGACAACCTGGTGGAAAACTAAAGCCAATGACTGTAGAAGTACACGTTTACAAGAACTATCACTAATGAATAACACCTACTTCGGTAATATCCATTATGATATTCACTTAGATATGAAGTTAGACTACACAATTAGTCGAATTTTTCAAGGAATGTCACTCTCCGAATTAGAAACACTTCACCAATTATGCGAATTGGAAAGGACACAAATCCTACAATCACTCGCATTAGCAGTATTAAAAATACCCTACGCAGGAGACTTATTATCAGAAAACATATCAAGTTTTCTAGACTACGAAGGAAATATTTCATGGTTTCATACTTGTACCAAAAAAGTATCACCACTATATGTTTTTGAAGATAAACGTTTCTATAAAAGAATCCCTATATTCTATAAAAATAGAGTACATTTTGTCGACACACTTTCAAGACGAACATGTTTTTGGGATACCGCAGTCCCATGTGGATCAGAAATTAGCCACAATGTAGTACAACTGAATCCTGATGAAGACAAATACTATCTCCTTACTCCATACCTTACGTTAATGCAATCACTGAAAAAAATTTCACCCGAAAGCATCAGAGCTATTGCTCGTAATCCAAATATTGATTTACAATCAATTGGTATATATTCTAAATCAGATATCCAACATCACATTAGAACACAACAATTTCAAGAATTATTAAAACAAATGGACACTATACAAAGACATTCAATTGATCAAAAATTAAGAAAACTTGCCGAAACCGCAGGATTTGCAGATATTTATACACAAGATTATAGCGGATATTTTAAAGTCATTAAAGATTATATATATTTAAACGGTGAAAAATACAGACCAAAAGATATTTCACCTATAAAAATTCTCAGTTTTGTCACCCTAAAGAACAAAATTCTAGCTTTTCTAGGATGGCCCTATTACATTTTAGAAAAACTAACTATCTTATACGCAATGTTTAACTTTATAGGATTTCTTTTCTCGCTTTTAAAAGGAATCTATAACACATGCGCTATACACATACAAGTAAACAGACAAGCAAGTGTAGCACGCATACTGTTTGCAGAATTTTTTGGAATTTTTTCATCGTCAATAAATAAGATACTTTTAGACGCACAAATAAAAGAATGTAACACAAAAATATCCACAAGACAGAACACTTACGACGAAGAACATAATAATATGGAAATAACACCTACCGCACCACAGTTGCCACCCCTACCACATAACCATCCATTATCATTAGTCCCACGTAATTTCCGAAACCTAGCAATCACAAATAACCCAAATTCTAGACCAAATATACCACAGAGTCCCATCCAACATATGATGACACATCATTCACAAAATGATAATACATACGAACAAATTGTAGAACAACCCCACACCACCACTTTTCAGTCTCAAAATAATCATTTTTTAGCCCACGATGAGCCGACAACTTGGAGCCCTAAAACGCTCAAACTCCCACCCAGCCAACCTCCAAACTCCAATTCCAATAATCCCACTTTTTGCTTTCCCACCACCCGATTTTCCTATTATTAACATATCATCAAGCACGAATTCTGATACTAACTCAGACATTTCAGTTTTATACTCTACCTCACAATTTAATAACCCTAATATAGAAACCCCTGACGAATTTGCAGACTCCGAACCATCTCCAACAAATAATAATCAGACCAACTCCTCAGTTTTTTCAAAACCCCCTTTTCAACCACTCCCATCCGTTTCCACCCCTTCTTATGCTTCGCAAGTGACCCCAACCTACTCTCCACTTCATTCCGACCGATCATAGAATAATTCTCCAGATACCCCCCAAATTTCCCGGGAACTCGATAATTTAATTACCTTACAACAACAGTTGATACACCCTAACACCCTCACAATACATCAACTGTCATGCACAATAGATGTAACATTCGCCCGGAAGATACATATCGACGGAGAACAAAACTAAGTCCTAAGACGACTGGCTAACGTCTAAACAGAGCTTTGCATGCTTTTCACCGTCTCTACCAAGCCAGTACTTTCGGTGGTCTTTCTAACATCGGGTCGACAAAAAACGTTACTGCTTTCGGCTTCGGTCAAAACACTCTAATTAACTTAATTACATGCAGAAATAGTGAGCTCATGGCTGGATCTCAGTATCCCCAGACCACGAGGTCACTCCTAAAAACAGGGCTACTACTACTTATTGAAATATTATTGTTTTTGTTCAGTAGATAAAAATCATCATCTCCATCGAAGATGGATCAACCCTTTCCCCCAACTCCTAGCTTCTCATCTTAGTAGAATGAATTCGGATGTTAATTAAATTCAATTCAGGACATGACAGGGAAGCTAAAGGTTCATATAAAATGATAAAAGTTGCAGTCCCGAAACCCCTCCGGATACTCGAATCCACTAAATCAAGCACGTTAAGCTTGATTTCCCTGTAACCCGGAAGGCTGGTTTCCACCCTTCACTGTTGTTAGCAACTGCTTTGCAACTATTGTAGCGACACAATAGTTGCAACTTGGAGCGGTCTCTGCTACTTCTGCTTTTCTCTGATTCCGACTCTCAATTTTCTTGTTGTTGTCGTCGTCGCAACTATCGTTGTTGTGTTGCTTTTCAGTTCTCTGTCAAAATGGCCGTTTTTGACGTTTCTGAGAATTGTTACGTCATCACTTCGAAAATTTAAAATTTAGGAATTTCCGAATCCTTCAGCCTTCACAATTTGTCTAATCGTTCGAATAACGTTCTTATTCCTTCTAAATCGCCAATTCGGAAGGTTCGCTGCTAAAAACTCCGAGACTGCAGAGATTGCATTTTGTCCATTCTGGTCGAATGTCACATACTCCCCGGACAGTCCGGTCAATGTCCTCATCGAATCTCGCAATGTTCGTAAAATAGATACAGTGTCATCGAACAGAATTTACAAAATGCACGAATTTACTTTTATCCACGTCATATCGACTCACTGCAGAATATAAATGGCACCATAATACATCACTATAGCCTTCAAATTCTTTCATTGATCCGCACATTGAGGATATGACCTAAGATAAAACATATTTTCCGACTTCCAATGTCAATGTCATGATTAAAACTTTTTCTCTTAGATTTAAAAGGTGTTGGTTTGCAGGACAGTCCTGCCAACCAACAAGCTGAACTTATCCTACTATGCTTCTTCCCTTCGGAAATCTTGCTTGTTATTGTCCTGAATATTAAAACTAAGATACTCTGTGGTTAGAAAGAACAATGAAACAATCTCCCTCTTCGAGAGATTACCCAAGCCTTTCATGTCACCACAAAGTGATCAGTTCTCCTAGCTGATTAAAAACAGTCATGTAGGCTGGAATATTTAAATATACTCCTTCACTCATGCCTTTTTAAATAAATAGTAAGTAAGTGTCTCTAAAGCCACTCAACTAAAATCAAAATGCAAATTTATAAATGCAACAATTTCAAAACTCAACCAAATGTTTCAGTTTTCAATTACAACTTGGTTTCTCACTTGAGTTTTTTCACACACATAAAACAATTCTGAGTTTCAACTTTTTCTTCATCACTCCTTTGTTTTCTTCTTTTATCGTCGTTTAGAAGTTCTAAAACTTTTAAATTCTCCTTATTTCATCTCTTTTTGCATCTCGTTTTTCGTCCATTCGTCAATGTTCCATTTCTTCCTCCTGTGATACTGACTCTGCACTCTCAGTTTCCGTATCCTGCAACACGTCGTTAGCTATCCTGACACTGTTGGAAGCCGTCCTCCTACACGTCTGCTCTTCTACCCTTTGTTTGCAACAAGGTAGGGGATCCACGTTAGATTCTCTGTTCCTGCAGAAGCTGTTGTGGAGACACAACGTCACATTTCTCTCCAAATATTCCCTTAACATCTCTGCCTTCTCCTTTCCACTACGTTCACTTGTCCTGGAAATTCTTTTCACAGCGGTGGTCACTGCATTCCGATGAGTCACGAGAGCTCGCTTGAAAGCTCCTGCTCCAATGTCCAGCTGATATTCACTGTACACTCTGCCGTGCTTCGACATATGCTTTTTAGCATATTCGTACAACCATGCAGTCATGTTAGCTCTGAGCCATGGCATCAATCGTCTTCTTGCCCATATCTTCTTCACTTCCATCGGAATTTTGAGAATTTTGCACATTGTCTCAAAAAGATCTAAATCTTTTAGACAATCCAATTTCCGCAATTGTTCTCTCGTTGGCGCTTCCTGTCTATTATTTTCTCTCACATGAGCTTCCAGCCATCGTATTGCCATCATAACTCCCACTATCACTATTGTTATGGGCTGTGATGAGTCTGGTAAACCCATGGAGAGCAGCTCTCCAGAGTCCCAGATCAACACCAGATTACTACGCTTGGGAAACCACCAGGTCTGCAGCAAGCAGTGGCAGGGAAACTCGTCATGTGTCAACATGATGCTCCTCCAATTACGTTTTCCCGAAGCTTCCAAAAATGGTTCCACTTCCATCATCACTCGGTGGACTTCATCATTCTCGTCTACTGTATTGTAATCTGTGACAGTTGAACCTCTCTGTTTCTGTCTCTCAAAGTCACTGAAGTTCCCGCTCACGTATACCATGAACTTCTTTCCTAGTATTGATTCCAACTCTTCCTTGGTTCTCTCTGGAACTGCTGAGAACATCTTACATAGCAACTCGTAAGATTTCTCGGACATCCTCTCCAGTCTCACACACTTCGGCACTGAGAAGGCTTGATCCACGATCGTTCTCGTACTCTTTACATCCACGGCTACGAAATGTACGGATATCTGCTCTTGCACATTGGAGCCAATGTCGAACCCACCAAATATCGTGCTCCTGATGGTCTACAATAAGTCTCACTGTGTCTGATGTGCATTTCCGTCTCGATCGCTTCCCTCCATTTTCCTATGTATTTCTGCTCAGTCTGCAGAACTCCTGGGAATACTTCTACACTGATGGCTGTGACCATCTCATGTTTCTGTTCTAGATTCAATATTGACTCTAGAGAACCAAACATGCTGTAGAATCCTAGTGCAGTCACTAGATTCACCTCGGTCCCTCCATGGCAATCTGCTATCAGTTCCGTTTCTGTTCTTGCTTTCATCACTACGTTTCCAAACAATACCGTCAATTGCTTGTGTTGTTTTTCTAGGGTCTTCACACAGACCAGACCTCCACAAACGTGACCTTCCAGTCCACAGACTTCCGCCAGACAGCTACCGGGTTTGACCCAGTCTTCTGGTCCCCAGCCAGGCAACTCCACTTTATCTTCTCCGTTGCTCCTAGAGGCCGTTATCATCACATTATATATGATGTTAAGGTCACGCAGGTTACAGTCTGCATTCAGCTCCCTCTGCGCATCTTGTGTCGCCCGTAATATCGAGTCAGCGTTGGGACTAGGACACCATGATGGCCTCATCAATTCCCACACTGCGATCAAGCTCGTTCTCAGTAATTCATCTGAGAATCCCAACCCAAACTCCACTCTTTTGTCGGATTTTGGTACGGAAGGTGCAGTCACCTCTTCTTCCAAGACCAGTCCCAATTTGGCCTGTTGATTGTTAATGCCCAATTTTGGACATCCAGAATCTTAGTAACACCGCCTGCTCGTAATCGAAGAAGCAATCGCGTATGTGTTCACTCAGGAAAGGGTTGTACGCTATCCCTATGATTCCGGCTACGTAGCTATACGATTTCTTCTTGATCGGTCAACAGTATTCACTGGACTTTGGCAGTGCCACCATAGGTTCTTTAGTGAGTCTCAGCTCCTTGTTTGAAAATCTCCTGATTTCATCTATTTTTCTCATGGGCTCTAATTCCTCGGTTCTTTCATGTTCACCCTCATCGGTTTGCTTTGCTGCATATCCAGCAGTGCTAGCAAGAGTAAGGCTTTCGCTCGCTCATCGCCTTCCCTCAGCATCTTAACACAAGTGTTCAATGCAGATACTGAAATCTGCTCTATCATGAATCGAATGAAACAGAGAGCGTCTCTCCGTTTCGCACACGCTACTGCTGCTCCCTCTTTGACTATCAGATCCCCCAGGTTCGTCATAAGGGAAACCTTCTCTTCTTTTGACCTCTTCCTTTCTTCTGAATCATACTCTTCGCGAGTTAGTCCCATCATGCACCAGGCAAACCTCAGTTGTAACTCTGTTCTTACGTAAGGTACTGCCATGAGTGAGAGCGTGTATTCTTGGCGTAATCCTCATCTCTTCTTCGAAGTACCTCAATACCATTGCTTTCCATGGAAGGCTCACCAACTGCTCCATCGTTTCTGCCTGTATCTCAGACGACGCTAAAGTCCCGTACGCCTTCTGCTTGAGGGTGGTGCCTTGCAACATTGTCTCTAGATAACCTTCCATGGCACCTTTGTCTTCCAGAGCCATCACGTACCCTCTAGCCGAGTTTCGCCTTCCATGTATCCACCTTCAGGTTCATCTATCGACACAGCCTCCGATACTGTCAGTCGGTTGTATTCTACTGGTACTAGTTGTCCTGCGACATTTCCCTTTCCGTGATTCATGGGAGATGGCTTAAAGTCTTTCATTGTGCTCTCCCCACATTGACTGGTTATTTCCATTTCTAAGGTTGCTCCAGTCAGAGTGCGGTCACTCCTTTTGGATTTATAACCTGTTGACTTTATTTCCGCCATGAGAATGGGTGGCACCATCGCTATATCAGTTAACCTTTTATCTGTGCCAGGCAATTGATAATCACCTTGTCCCAAATCTATGACCTCCTCGACTCGTTTCCTTTTCGCTGAGTTAACAGCTTTCACCGATATCTTCGAATCCACCTTCGTCTTTCCGACTCTCCTCGGTATCACTCTGCTGCCCAACTTCATTTTCATCGCATTGATTTTATCAATCACCAATTTTGATCGCATCGTCCCTCTCCTGGTTCTTGACAGATACACCACCTCTCCTTTATCGTCCTGCGGTGTCATCTTGATGGGAGAATTCGCTTCACTTTCATCAGTGGCCGAGTCGATCAACAACTCACTCAGTCTCCCTTCACACTCATCAAGCTTGTCAAGGACTTCCCTCATCAAATGTTGGTTGAGACCCGTTTTCAGAATGGACTGGGTCCCTACCACTGTCCAGACTTCTTCCATGAACGCCACTCTGTCCAACTTGCATCCCGTCCTACTCTCGTGGTCTCGATGATGTACTTCCCATTCTTCTTCGGGCAGCGTTCCCAAGAAAGGTACTCTGGCTGAGGCCTCTATTCTTCTTCTTCTAGGTAATTCCATAAGGATTCTTTGTTCGTTATTTCTTGAATTGCCAGGAGAGCTGCTCTCCGGCAAATTCCGTTTCATTTCCATAAAGGCTGACGGAGGCTCCAGTGTCGAGATGCCTTCATCCGCTGGCTCAGTCATCTCCAACGTATCTGCGTTGTTCTCAAGATCACTGAAGATATTGAAATCCAGGCTGGATGCTCCTCCTGTCGATGCCCTGTCGTCTTCCCCACCAGCTTGACTTGCATCTTGTTGCATGGGTTCTTCGGTCTGACGGCTTCCTCCCTGTCCGTCATCTCCTTCTGACATATCCTTCTTTGAGCTCGAGGGTCCTTGCTTATCATTGTCGGTTCCTTCCGGAAACTTCGGTATTATCAATATACCGGCCGATCTATCTTCCTCTTCTCCATGGACCACTTTGATTTCTTCGCAGCCGAAGCGTGCTAGGAAGGTTCTCGCCTGAAGTGTTCCTCCCACTTTCAACTCCGGTTCCACACTAGTCAGGATCAAGGAGGCTTCAGGCAGTTCGGTCTTGCCTCTCATCTTCATCGGAGCTAAGCCTAATCCCGTCCATTCCTCGTCAAATCTTCCAGGCTTGGGAGTCGCGGCGTTGCTTATTCGCCTTCTCGTCGCTTGATCCGTATATGCAAATCGTGTGTATTGTAACACGGCGGCATTTCTCCCTACAAAGTATGGATCCATCGTTCCCACGAAATTCCCTACTCTCCTTTCATTGGTTTCGAATGCTCTCAATCTAGGAGTCTGTACCACGGAGATGCTCCGAGCAACATCCTTCTTATCAGAGGGAATTCAGGGATTGCCTCCGGCAGCTTCTCGTAAACACCCCAGTCCTTCGTCTCTTCTCTCACTTTAGGATATGCTGCAGTGAGACGAGGCACTCTGGTTATTTCACCATTCGTTTTATCATAGGGTCTCAGATTCTAAAGCTTCGGAAACACTTCGATGTGTCCTCTTTCTACTTCTCCCATGCGATCACGGAAGTGATCGTCAAAATTGATGACTGTCATCTCTGGCTGCGATATTTTCGTGAATAACAGATCCTCACTCATGAGCTCCCGCAATGTGTGCTGCTCACACCAGTTCAGTGTACTACCGTCCACTGCTGATCTGAGGTTCAGGTGCAGCACCGACCTCCTATACGCCTCCACTTTAACGTCAGGGAACGCAAACGTGACTGCTGGTCCATAGACCACTGTCACAAACTCCGTGACTCCTCTGATCAGCGCTAAAAGATCGGTTCTCATAGCCAAGCTCAGATCGGTTAACAGGGGCATGCCTCCAACATGTCGTCTAACATCTTCCTCTCTTTCAATAGTCTCGTCTTCTCCCGTTCCAAAGCGATTTTGTTGTAAGAGATACTGGATAAGAGTGTGTCTCAGGTCTTTTATCTTATTCCACGAGTCCGTGGACTTCTTCACATCTAAGTTCCTCACTCTCTCTCTCTCTCTCTCATCTGCTCCGGACAACGTGTCAGTTTCATCAGTCCTCCCAAGTTTCAGTGGGTAATCGCAATCAATGTCAGAAGTCCATCTAACCGCAGGTTCTGAATTCCTTCGGTGAGCAGCAGCGCCGGTCCTTTCACGAAACTCTCTGCTCCAAATGTCACGAACAAGGCTATTAGTTCCACTATTGACACTTCCACTACTGCTTGGAGGAATTCTTTTATCAAGTAATGCTAGACTTTTGCCAAGAAGGACGCGGTCCATCCGGCTCCCAACCCTTCCAGCATGCTATCTGTCCGTTCAAAGCCTTCTTCCCCCTTCACTTCCTGGGTCGAGAAGGTTTCCAGAGTAATCTGACACATTCTGTTCACAAATTCAGCGGTCTTTTCTCCGGCTTTTTCCGCCAGGTTCACCTCCTTCAACAAAAAGGACACATCTTTGTGATCATCACGGGGCCTTCTCCATCTCTATCATTCGGGGCTGATATGATCACATCATATTTTCTTTCCGAAAGCAAGGTCACAATTGCATACACAAATTTCAGTCCATCCGGGAGATGTGCATACCCCGGAGACAACGCGAATACTATTCTCGGTGTCACTTTGGTGAACGACCCCTCCTTCGTCGCATCCACCACTTCACCCATCGACTCATTGATATCTTTTATCGCTGGCCACACAGCGTTCTCTGCTGTTGTAGGATCTCTGAGTCTGCTCAGAAAACCTCTACTGTGTAGATGGTCGTTGATGCCAGCGAACACGATCGTAATTGGGTTCATGTCCGTCTGCCTTTGTACTCCTATAGCCAGAGATATCGATTGCAGTAGGTCCAGGTCGACCGCTGCCAACATTATGACGTCCGGCCAAAACAGAGACTTGGAGGTGTACACGAACTCTGAATTCGCTACTATCATAATCTTGGCCTTCCTCATTTTTGCTTTGTCATAGGCGGCGAAGATGGTCTCATCTTTCTATATCGCTGTCAATCCGCCGTATCTTTGGTCATCACCATCTTGATTCACTAGTTTTGGATATATTCTTTCCTTCACATGACCAGGGGGTGTCTTCAGCTGCCTGAACATCTTCACATGTTGTCCAATCGGCGCCCTCGTTATCAGAAATCTTCCCGGTCTCTCTTCTCGATTCCCCTCATCGTGATTCAATCTCACGTCCTGCGATGGTAGTACATTCACTGGTCCCATTGTGTTGTTAGAGGGCAGTCCCTCTAGGTCAGCAAATCTCAAGGCCGCCGTGGAGCTGAAATTTGTACTAGCGACTATCAACCAGTCTACGCCGGTTATCGAGTACAATCTGCTGACGGATAGCGTCGCCCCATTCAGCATCCTCCTTGCATCTTCGATGAAGCTTACCCTCTGTAGATCCAGCTTCATTAGCTCGTCTTTGTATACATGCCAGGGAGACGGTATGGGTCTTGACCACATCAACGAGCCTCTGCTCGGGCGTCTCTCCTCTCGACTGGTACTTGTCGTCTCCGATCTCGTGTCCGATCTAGACGTGCTGGTTGTCTCTTCGATTGGGTTGACAGGTCCTATTCTTCTCCTAGGATGGATGGTCCTTCTCATCGGCGCTTCTCGCAATCGATCCTGTACGTCTGTCCTTTGACCTGGTTCGCTGGAGCTCTGTTGCCGGTAGTTCGTGACGGCCGGAACCGTACCCAAGCGTGTTTCCAGGCTAGGAGGCACAAAGGTGGTAATCAACGCGTCACTCGCTGTTCCTTCTTCCTTCAGCACTCCTGTGTCAAAGAGTTCCGCTTCTAACTCGTCCAACCGCTCTTGAAGACTCGATTCAACCAAGCTTGTCCTTCGATACTGTCGAAGTGGATGCCGTCCGTGGTCAGTCTGGCCTGATCCATAGCTCTCAACTCATGTTCGATGTCAATGAGGATCATTCTTCCGGCGTTCCGACTTGCGAGGTTCCTCAAGATGTTATTCCACCTGACGACTCCCTCGTTGTGCCTTCTTCCTGCTGCTGTCAAGCTTCTCGTGTTCATTGGCACAGTGCAAACGGTCAGTACCGCGCAATTGAATTTCTGCCAGACGGTAGTAAACAAACACACCATCATTGATTCCCATAGTGGTTTCTGCTCATCTGAACCTCTGGAGATGTCATTCGTCCCATCCAGGATCATCACATTGGGGATCCTCCCTCGATTCATCAGTTCCACCATTCGATATAACTGGGCTATCGTCGCGCCTCCAAAGGCGATCACCGTGGTGACCCACGAGGTCCTCAAACTCGATAGTACTCTGACCAAGCTGTCTCCCAGTATCAGATGAGATGTCCCCAGTGGTGGTTGCTGCAGGTTTACTGCCGGGCTCCAAGTCGCTCGATTGAAGCAAGCTCTCGGATCTGTCTCCGGAACTCCCGTGAAATTATATTTCAATTGATTGTTCTTTTGTACGTCTATGATGCGAGACACTTTCTTCGCTGGCATCTTCTGTATTCTTCTCTCTGGGGCCTTCGAGCTCCCTATGAGTGGTGTCACGTCACTTATACCCTGTCTGATCACGGTCTGGGAGAGTCGTACTATGCCCGCGTCGTCGATCGTTCCATAGGGTGCAGTCACCCCGGAACCTGGCGCATTCTTGTTGGCGACCAGTCGTCCAGGTGTCTCTATCAGCTTCCTCACTGTCTGTTCCAAGACGGGGTCACCCAAGGTGTCACTAGGACCCGGGATCGTCACTCGATTTGTCTCTATCGGGAGCCGTGTCTCTGTTGTTTGACTCATTTCTTGAGGCGTCAAGAGCTCCATCGGGGACTGCCCACGAGGAATATTCCTTGCAGGTATCACTTTCTCCACGGCCGTTGTCAACGCCATCTGTTCCGATCGCTCTTTGTAGTCCTGCCTCAAGCGCTCAATTTCTTGACCCTGCTTTTTGTTGCAGTCTTCGAACAACCTTCTCCACATGTCTCAATCTTCCTCCATCTTGAGCATGCTTTTGGTCATCTCGTCCAGCTCCTTCTTCGTACTTTCCAGCTCATCCTTCATCTCATCCAGATCTTGCATGGTTTGGTTCGTCTGAACCTTCTGTCCTACTTTCGCCCTCCTTGGTGGCACAGCTGCTCTCAGTGGTGAACCAGACGAGGCAGCCTCGCTGTTCATCTCCTGATGCATTCTCGTCAGCCCAGGTTTGGGCATGGAGGGCATAGGCATCTCACCTGGTTGGTAAGTCCTAGAACTTCCCAATCCAGGCTCATTCGCCAAGTCACTCCCTGGGAGAGCCCCGTTTCTCCACCTCATCACTCTCATGTTCGGGCGGTCTAGTACTCCCCTCTCTCCATATGCTGCCATCAACAGGACTTCCGTGGGGCGGTCCCCACGGTTGTCATGCCCCAAGATGTTGATCAGGGCGGTCAGCAACATGACTACCTCTGGGTCCTCCAGAGCAAAGTCTCGATCGATCAGCCGACGATAGATCGCATCTATCATCGGTCCTACATATGCCTCTGCCAGGTCCATCAATTCATCCAAGTTGAAATTGACCATACTGTTCTTCAGATTTGATTTGATTCGATTCGATTCCAATGTTTTGACTCAAGTGAGTAATTAAATGATCAATCAGGATCTAGAAAAGAAGTCACAAATATCACATTTGTCAGTTTCACCTTAAATATCGTTAAAATCCATTTAAAAACAGTCCAGATAAAAAGATATTTATCCTAAAATTTATTAAAATCAATCGGTCTCTAAAATTTTGGAATTCGACCTAAGATTGGACAGTCCGAACTTTGGATCTATTCCTAAGATCGTCATTCAGTTGTTCGTGGTCACTAACCCCTACTTACCCATGATCTTAATAACCTAACACATAACATAACATAACATAACATAACACACATATCACCCTTTTCCATATCTGCAGGTATATACCAAACTTTTGTCGATGGACTGTGTGGCTTAATGTTCTCGGAGTTGGCGGCTCGGCCAGTACTCAGTCTATAAAAGCGTCCCTCCTGGTGCATTTCCGTAATCATGAAGGGTCCCCTCCACTTTTTTAGGAGGTTTTTCGTTCCTTTCGGTGGTATAACGTTCTGAAAAACCCATACGTAGTCTCCCACCGAGTAAGCTTTTGCACCAGCTGCTTTCTTGTCGAATTTTTTCCTCTGCCTTGCCTGTGCTTGCTGAGTATTTCGTCTGCATAAATCGTTCAACTCCTGTTGACGTCTGATCACATCCCTCACGTAGACTTGTGGAGGCGTTTTCTTTCCCTCATATTCTGGGTAGAAAAAGGTTAAGGGTAAAGACTTCTCGTGACCAGTTAGCATCATGTGTGGACTGACTCCAGTGGTGGAGTGTTGCGTGCTATTATATGCTCCCATCACCTGTGGAAGGTATCTGTCCCAATCGGTCATGTACCTGGAACAATATACTCTCAGCATCGACACTAAAGTCCTGTTCTGTCTTTCCACTAAGCCATTCGTCTGAGGGTGGTATGTCGTGGAGTGAGCCTGAGCGACCTGTGAGCGTCTCATAAGCTCTTTCGTAAGCTCTCCTAGGAAAGCTGTTCCATTATCCGATTGAAATGTCATCGGACAATCATGTCTTGCTATCCACGTATTGATCAGGTGGTCGCATGTCTCTTCCGCCGAGGCAGTTATGCAGGGCACGGCCTCTGCATACTTCGTGAAGTGATCTATCATGACCAGGACTTGGTTATAATCGCTGTCTGTCATGCATATCTTTTGGTGATCTATCTGCACCACCTCGTTGAATTCAGACGACTCGATCAATTGTAAAGGAAATCGCAATTTCCTTGGATCCTTGACCTGTTGGCATGACAGGCACGCTGTCACCCACTTCTCACATGCCTTTTTCATTCCAGGCCACTCAAAGCGCTTCAGGATCCTTTGATACACTTTGTCGATCCCTTGATGGCCCATCTGATCATGCGACCTGAATAATAGTTCTGTCTGATAGAGTTGCGGCAACACTATCGCGTTATACTTGTATAGGACTTTGTCTTCTTCTCTTCTCTTGCATGCCACAATCCCGTCCTTGTTCAAATATAACCTCCCTTCCTTCTGCATGAAGTACTGTCTCAGGATACGATAACTATCTTCCTCGAGGTACCCTTTATCCGGAGAACCATTCTCGATCCTACTTTTCAGGTTGCTTGTCATGCGATCATTTCTCTGCGCCCTGAGAAGATCCGAGAATCTGTATCTCGCCTTCAAGTACGTCTTCATGACCCTCATCTGACTATTCAGCTCATTGGGCTGATGTGTGTCTTCTTCCATCTTAACGCACCAAATCTTCGCCAGCGGCTGTGTTTCTTGCTGGAACGGCTGAAGATCAGTCCTGTCTACCTCTTTTTGTGGCAACAGACTTATCGAACGTTTCGATACCGCTATTGTCTCAAAATCATCCGCTGCGTTGTCAAAGACTCTTTCGCTTGGTATAAGGTAGCGATCGCTGTCAGGATCCTGGTGCACCTCTTTGTCCAGATCTCTTGCCCGAGTTTCCACTAGTAGTGTGTGGATCGCTAGTTCGGACAGTTCTGATCCCGAGCTCGAGTTCCTGTCTGAATAGGTGTCCATTCCTGAATTTCGGGAATTGTCATCCGTTGAACAGTTTGTGCTGGAGACTGCACGCTCCTCCAGATCATGTCTGTGCCTTCTTCGCATCCATCTTAACTCCCCGGACAAAACCTTGTTCTCTAGGTCCTGTTTCTCATCAGGAATTTTTTCGTCTATTTCAGACTCCCCGGACAAACTTTCTTGTTCCGGGCGTTGATCTTGTGCTCGCTGGTTCTTCTCATCAATCGTCTCCCCGGACAAATAGTCTTGCAGCAGATTTTGTTCTAACTTTTCACCTTCCTTATCCTGGTCCACAAAGGTGACGGTTTTCTTTCGCTTGCTGCTCCCCTGTTCTTTCTGTCCGTAAGAAGTACTGGTTAAAATCTCGTAGGGTATTGAGGATACTAGTTGCTGAACTATTGTCCTACAATCCCTCTCGTTCTCTGCGTGCTGTCGTCTAGACGGCATGATCTTCACCTTCTCCCTGACTGTTAGCGATGCCACTGCTGCTGTCCAATCGGGGTCATCTCTGGTCAGTTCTCTTTCTAACAATCCACCCAGCATCCGCATCACTTGCGGTGTGACCTGCACCGTTTTATCCAATAAAGAGAGACTGTTTATGTTCATGCGAGAGAGTTCTTGCTGGACCAGATTCGAGCGCAGCATCAAATCCAAGGGGACCGGGTCCTCCTTGGATAGGATCTTTATCTCGGCTGCTTTCTCTACAGGTAACTCAGGATGCCCTGGAATTGGATATCCAGACTTATCCAACCATCTCGTTAAGGGAAGCGCTTCATATGTTTCTTTGTCCAGAAACGAGAATCCCTCCTTTATTTCCGCCTGATTGGCCTGCTTCTGCTCCAATCTTTCATAGAACTCAGTTTTCTTGCTGAGGCTGTCAGCATTCTGGTGTTTATCACGCATCCTATGTTCGATTATCATATGGTAGCCATCAAATCTTACTATCCATCTACCAATATAACTCTGATCCATCGAGTAGGTTTTCAACCAGGATAACGCTCTGTTGTCCACGCGTAACTTGAAGGGAGCGCTCCCCAAGTATGCACGGTACTTTTCCACGAAAGTGACTACTGCAAACATTTCTGCTTTTGGTGCGCCATACTTCATCTCCGTGTCACTCAAGACCTTGCTGCCGTATGCAATGGGACGGAGAACCGTTCTTCCGTTCCATTCTTGCTCTTGATGCAATATTCCTGAGATGGCTACTACCGATGCGTCTGTGTCAAGAACATACATGCCCTTTTCTGTAGGCATGCCTAGCACTGGCGCTTCGCACAGTTCCCGCTTTATGTTCTCGAAAGCAACCTGTGCCTCATCGTTCCATTCGAACTTTTTCCCCTTGTTGCGCATCAGCTTCTGCATCGGATACACCTTATCCGCATATCCTTTTATGAATTCCCGGTAGTAATTGGCAAACCCTAGGAAGCTCAGGAGCTGTGTGTCCGTTCTTGGAGCTTTCCATGTCAACACTGCATCCACTGCTTCCGGGTCCGGCCTCACACCATGCCTGTCCACCATTCTTCCCAGGTACTTAATCGAATCCCTAAGGATTTCACATTTCGATGGTTTGCACTTCAATCCTGCTCTTTTCATTCATCCAAAGACCTCATCGAGCCTATCAATGTGGTCTTCCAGGGTCGGTGTCGCTATGACTACGTCATCCACGTAATATATCACGAGATTCCCGTACTTCTTGGTCACTCTCGTCGAAGCCTGAGCCATCAGTCTTTGAAAAGTAGCCGTTGCATTGCACAAGCCGAAGGGCATCCTCTTCCACTGGTATAATCCCAATTCGCACGCGAATCCGGTTTTCTCTCTATCCTTCTTCCGCAGAGGGACCTGCCAGAAGGCAGAACCCAAGTCCAATGTGGTGAAAAACTTGGCATCACCAAGCTTAGAGAGGCTCTCGTCTATTCGCGGTATCGGGTACGCATCTTTTATCGTTACCGCGTTCAAGTAACGAAAGTCGCAACAAAATCTAAGCTGCCCCCCTTTCTTTTTCGCCATTACTACCCCGCAAGCCCATGGCGATTTCGAGGGTTCTATCATGTCGTATTCAAGCAAAATTTCTATTTCCGCTCGGCACGCTTCCGATTAGTGTGGCGTTATTCGTCTTGCGCCTTCCCTATGGGGAACGGCGCCCTCTTCTAGTTCGATTTCGTGTTCGACGAAGTTACAGCAACCGATATCCGCCTTATGTTTTGAAAATACATCTGCGTTCCGATTTAAAACGTCCCGCAGTATTTCGAAATCTCCCTCATCTATTTTCCCTTTTAAATGTTCTATCTCTGGCAAAACCGGTTTGTCAGATTCTAGTTCATATGACTAGGGGCGTTCCGGAAAATTCGAGCAGCTCGATAAGCCGTCGTCCGTTTCGGATTTCTTTGAAAACAATTAATGAATAGATTTTAATTCATTAATCTTTTTTAAAATTTTATATTTATTGGCTTGATAAGGACAGTCATTCACACTATGTTTCTTCAAGTTTTGTGTCTCTTCATAGTCGGTCCTCATCGGCAAAGCGTAATCAAGCTTCTTTCCACGCTGGATTGAAACCGTGGTGTCCAGTGTGTTCAACAACACACTGACACACAGTCCGTTTCGCGTTACCGAGAATCTTCGGCCTAAAATCGCCGAACTCTGACTATTTAGATTCGGTACTAAGCAAACCTGTTTACTATCACTTAACGAATTCAAATTCCTCATTCTAAAAATTGCCACCACAGCTTGTCCTGGCTGTAGTTTTACTTTTTTATCTAAAAAAATTAGTACCTTGTTTTCGTCTGTTATTATCCTATTAATTGGTTTCTTAACATACTTCCGGTCCGGGTTTCTGATCCGTATCAGACCGTTGTTCAAGTCAATCATCATGTCAAAATTCCTGACATAATCTCTGCCCAAGATGAATTGGTCGGCGTCGTCCAAATTCTCTACCACCAGGAAGCTCATCCAAAGATCCCGTCCTCCCATGTGGAGGACTGTTATTGGTGTTCTTCCGGCTACGTAGATAGTTCCTCGATTGGCGGCGGCCAGTCGGAGATTCGTTGGAATTAGATCTTCCCTCGTGAAGCCCATTCTTTCCCAAGTTTTTATCGGCATCACACTCACTACCGCTCCTGTGTCCAGAAGACCTGTGACTCCGATCTTTGTTCCGTTGGTGTCGAGCAGATGTGCAGTCACATCTGCTTCATACCCAATGTGTACTGCATCTTGTTCCATCATGGCGTCATGGCCTATCCTGCGGCCTTTGAGTTCCTCCTCACCCAAATAGATCTGCCCCATTTGGTCACTATCTGTTGTTACATAAGTCCTAGTGTAGATACTGATTCCATCCACGTTCAGCATCACTTGATATGGCCCATAGACCTCCAGGTAGCGTCCATGAATTTTCTTCATGCGAGGGCCACCCGTTGTTAGTAGTGCTCGCACAGCTCTCGACTCAGTGCGTGGCTCCACCTGCCTCAGATAATCTGCATATGTGTCCAAATGCATCAAAGTGAACTCGGATGGTTCACTCAGATTTCTGATTACCTGGTGTCCAGCCACTAAAATTATCGACTGTATCTGACCGGAGATTACATAAAGTTTCATGCTCAAACTGCTTGGTGCTTTAGTCTCCTCGACCTCCGTTGCTTCGAAGGTATTCAATTGTTACTGTAGTTTCCCATTCTCCAGTTCGAGTTTCACTTTTTGTTCGATCTCTTTCGTCACCAGTTCCTGCTGCACTCTATTTAGAGCATCGCTCGCGGCTGCCCTATTATCAATCTTGAAGTCATCGGCCGCGGTCACTGGTTCTGGTTCACATGTCTCTTCAGTTACCGCTTGCATTTTCTTCGTCGCCAGCTCTTGCGGTTTGTCTTTTCTGCGCGCCTCCGCTTCACTCATCAGGCGAGCCTTGCTGGCTTTCACTCCTGATAAAGCTTCCTCATGCCTTGGATGCTTGATGTCTGCCACTGCATCCCAGAATTGTGGACAATCTGATTTAAAATGACCTTTCAAGTTGCAAAAGAAACACCTCGGGCCGAATTTGGCAATTACTCCTCTCATGAAATCCTCATGGTAAACTTCTGACGCATCTTCGTCTTTGAGGCTAAACCCTATTGCTTTCATGCCTTGTTTGTAAGTTGGGCATGCTGACACATGATGGTCCGTTGAACTGCAATTGGCACAAGAGCGTCTCTTGTCCATATCATCCCTCGGTTTGTACCAGTTGTTCCCTTGGTTTGCTGGTCCGTTGTTAAAATTGCCATAATTGTTCTTATAGTAACCAGATCTCGAAGGAGGTTTCAATAAAAGGTATTCTTTTGACTTGAGCCTCAACTCCTCTGGTGTTGGCGCATTGGTTGATAATGGTGTGTAATGCGTTGCCAGTTTTGTCCGAAGTTCATCATTCTTCACACCATCAATGAAATTTGAGGCTACCGCCAGGTTCATCCTCCGGTTCGACTCATCCGGTTGGCTGCGTCTTCTCAGCATTTCCAAGTCATCGAGAAACTTGTCTATCGTATCGCCTTCTCGTTGCCTCCGTTTCTCGAAGCGCATCATCGCTTGGTGTCCCTGCACCCCTGATCCAAAACGGTTTAACAAGATTTCGAAGATTTTCTCGGCTGTGTCACGCTGATATTGCTTCTTTGCCATGACACAGTTCAGGGCTGTCCCTTCCAAGTTGCTGGTGAGCGCACTGCATTCTTGTCTTTCCGACAAGTCCTCTTCCTCGAAGTGCAGTTTCATTACCTCTATCCAGGTATCAATACAGCCATCAGATTCGTCTTTATAGCATCTTGGTTTCTTAAAGACTCTTCTGGACTTCTCACTGCGTTCATTGGTTCTGGATAACCTTGTAAGGAATGTCTCCAAAGACCTGTTTAGAGGTTCAAAGGCTGTGGCCATTGCCGTAGCATCTCTCGAGTGCCCCGCCTGAGTATCATCGCGCCTTGTTAATTTCTCTGTATTTGGTGCATCCCTGCAATCCGAATCGCCATGAGTGTTTCCCCCTTGGCCCACATGACTCCTCCCTGGGCCCGCATGTCTCCTGTTACCGGAATCACTTCTCCCAGTCGCATGTGTGCCTTGCATTTGTCGTTCGTTAGAGGTCTGTCTGTTTCCCGATGAACTTGCTCTACTGTTCGGGCCCCATGTTCTATTATCCCTTGTGGCATAGCCTGATGAACTCCCCCTGCCTCTAGTGGATCCATATGTCTTCCTCTTTTGATGTTCATTGAAGTTCACCTTCAGCTCCCTGCTGGGACCTCCTGAGTTCGGTTCCCCTTCTTTTGGTCCATTTTTGCTGCCTAGTAGCCCGTCCAACCTATCCATGATAGCCTGAGTTCGCCTCTCCATCATCGCGTCTATCTTTGTGTCAAGAGTCCCAAAAGACTGCTCTTGCTGAATTCTTAACTTCTCCATGTCGTCTCTTAAGCGTAACTCTCTCTGTTCCGCTTCTCTTGTCATTCGCGACAAGTTCTTCGCTATGTGCTCGTCCGTTCTTTTTTTCAAGCGTTTTTCGCTCCTACCAATTTCTTGTCTATTGCGGTTTATTTCCTCCCGCAGACTTTCTCTTTCAATGTGAACTGCTCTTTCTAGTTCACTCATTCTTATGGACATCTGTTCATTTTGTTCTCCTAAACTGTCCACTATGTTGTTCAAGGCTTCTTCTAGTGCTGCCCCGTTATCCACGAGTGGCGTCACTAGTGGCGGTGTAACCCGGTCGGTCCCAGGTAGCTTCGTGCTGGTCGAGATCCGGGTCTTGACTCTCTGCCTCGACGTCTTTTCATTATCCACCTCAGGATCCGTCAATGCGTTGCCTAACCCTCTGTTTTTACTCTCCCCAGTTTGCAGCTCTGAATTTGTCATAATCGCGAAGTCTCTTGACTGGCCCGGTGTGTTTACCTCTTTGCTTATTGTTCTCACTACACCAAATTTGTCCATGGTTCCAGTCTCTCTTCCAACGTATGCCTCATTCTCCTGGGTCGAACTATTGAGGCTGACTTGAGACCCAAATTCCACTTGCTCTTCTTCGTCCTCTTCCTCCTGGGATTCACCTTCATTTCCTGCGCCCCCTCCCATGGTGAATGGAAAGATGTTTCCTAAGGTGTTCCTCATTCTCTCTGAGAACGATGATGACGTTGTTTGTTTCTCAGTTTCGCATGCCATCATAGTGTTGTCTGTTGGAGATCTTCTAGTTGCCGCTATTTTAGTTGTCCGATATCTCCTCTCGATCCAATGACCCGGTGGAAGTGGCAAAATCATGGCCTTGTTCTACCGACCGGAGTAGATTCACTCGCCAGCCTTCTGCCTCTCCCTTCCAGTCCATGTACTTCCTGGTTGTCGTTCATGGCATGGTCTGTGTTGACCTCCACTTCTAACAGTTTTATACGCTCTTCTGAGGTCTTCTGACTTCTCGTTTCAACCATTCTGCCTGAAACCGTCTCCTCTTTGTCGGACCGGGATCGCTTGATCCAATCCACAAAGGGATCGGTCATCGTTTTTCTTTGCTTTTCAGGTATGAATTTCCTAGAGCTATTACCTCGTTTAAGTATCCTTGACTTGTCTAGACTCATTCTCTATTTGTCACTTCTTAATGCCTATACACTTAATTCGATTGCTAGTGACCTTATAGTTTGACTACCAATAATAATGACACAACGCAATAAATTTCACAAGATTCTATAAAATGGTGACCACGAATCCCTGTATGTTATCAGAGTACAGTTTGTATACAATTTATTCACACTAACCGATTATTGGTCGTAAGATTTGAGTACTAGCACAATATGATGTTATCAGTCAATTTAAAAGATAGTGTACTCACTACCCAATCAAGCACAGTTTATGTAGATTTAAAATCAAAAACAAAAAGAAAAAAGATAATATATAATGACAGAATATGAATACCTCTATGAAAAAACGTATGTGTATTGTACTTTTAGTCGGTCGCAGTACAATAGTCGAACTCGTCTTTTAAAGAAAAAGCTTTCCCTGCTCGGTGCTGCACCAAACAGACAAAACTTTGAAAGCAGTAAGTTTCTCAAATGGACGTCTATTGCACCCACCGAGTACTGTGTTACTTATCTGCCTTCGGACTGCCCGAGCTAGACCTACTACAATCCTCAGGGCAGTCACTTTTCACAAAAACGTATTGGGTTTCAATCCACACCAATGAATTACGTTCTTTTTAGTTTAGACTTAGAGTCGCCAAAATCCGAGTTCGGACCTGTTTTGTTTTGGTCTGGTTTTTACTGAAAGGCAAGTTACCAGTGCAGTCACTGTTTCCTAGCCTGTCTGCTAATAACCTAATACCTCTCACTTTAGTCTTTCTTCCGTCTACCTAAGTCCTTTAATAAAATAATACCCCTCCGGATTGGCACAAATAGGACCCTTCCGGACTAACAAAATTTTGACACCTCCGGATTGGGACCCCTCTGAGTTAGTTAATATAAGACCCCTCCGGATTTGGACCCCTCCGAATTAGCAACTATAAGATCCCTCCGGATTCGGACCCCTCTTAATTTGAAAAAAAAAAATTTTGACCCCTCCGGATTGGGAGCCCTCCGGTTTTGTAAAAGTAGCTTTTCGGAGATTTCCTTCTTTCAACCTATACCCCTCCGGATACGTTCTCCGATGCAATTTTGCTTTTTCAATTAACTAGGAAGGGTATGTACTACTTTCCTAGACCCTTCCGGATTGAATCTAAGCCTCTTATTTGACAATTCACACTAACGGTGAAGGGTCTTATTGCTCGCCTAACTTTGGCTCGAATAAGGTTTTTCTGTGCCTTTAGCCTTCCCTTTTCGTCTAGAACGGCCTAAAATTACTTTATTCATCCGCTATTACCTTTTGGTAGGGGTATAAGGGCTTTTCTAAAAGAAATTTATAAAACGTGAAGGGTCTACCCTTCCAAATTGGTGAACTTGCTAAAAACAATCTCAAAAAATTTTCACGCTTACTTTTCCAAAAAACTTTTGTCTCTATCAGTAAGCTCAGCTAATTTCTGATCTATTGATACCAAGATCAACTGGATATGCCCATTAGTTCCAAAGTTATTAACCAAAACGTCTTTTTTCTAAAGTCAAAAATTTTCTCTCTTATAGGTTCCGCCTAACTTTTTCCGCAATTCTGTTCTTTTCGACCTGAAAATTATTGATCCGAGCTCTTCTAGTTCAATGCAAAAGACCTGATCTAAAACGCTTTAGTTGAAAAAATTTGCGAAAAACTATGCTACCCGTACCCCTCCGGATTGATGAAACCACCAAAACAAGTTCGATTTCTCTGCAACTCGGAAGGCTTTCGGGAAGCGGGTTTAAAAACTTGTAGATTCACTAGTGGACGTTGTCCGAACAACTATTTTTACTATTCTAACTCAAAAATTTCAAAAAATTTCTGAATTTATAGTGTTTCGATTTCTCAAAAATCACGAAAATTTGGTTTTTTGTTCCAAATTAGTTCCAACCACTTCCGAACTAAACTTAACCGGTTCTATCTATTGTAGTAGTGCAGTTACGATGTAACACACTAATTTAGCGCTTTTTTCCGTTTCAAAAATTATCGATATCTCAAAAATCGCGATTTGTGGGGGGATCAAAATATCGCTATTTTGACCCTAAAAACCGGTCTGCTTTCTATGTTTTTCACTGAAAAACGGTATAGGAGTATTAATATAGGCTATATAAGTAATAATATTAGTAATACTATACCCCTCTGGGTTTGTTTAATATCCGAATTAAGGTGCTTAACTCGGATATTCGCAGTTCGGTGAAGGGTCACAACAGTGCTGCACTGTCGAGCCCCCCACAGATACAAAACTTGTTAACGATACCCAACAGTCGATTGTTGTTGTCGTTGAGCCCCTTGTTGCTCCTTGTACTGCTTCTTGCTCCTTGTACTGCTTGCCGGATCAGTCTTCTCCCAAGACCCCTCCGGATTGAGCGCAAATCAGCTGACCCTTCCGGATTGAGCGCAATTTATCATTAACGTGCTTAAATGCTCAAATAACCCTACAGTACAAGCCTCACAAACGGCTACAAAATTGATCGTAACAATCCTGACTGATTTAAATGCCTGTAACAACAATATATCTAACAACAATAAACGGGAGGGTCGGATCACATCATGTCTGGGGGGATGATTTCTACTTTTTTTTATACTTTTTTACTGTTTTTGGTTTTTTTTCGGTTATTTTTTTTATGTTTTTTGTTTTTCTTGGGTACTATACTACTTTTTGTTTGGTTTTATATATATCTTTAAGTGTTTTTGGTCACAAACCTCTCAGGGAACGACGGGACCGCGAATCCCCCCACCCTTCCTGGTTCGTGAATTTTCGGTCTTAACTAGGTTAAAAAGCTATTCACGGTAATTCGGAGGGCTTCCGCGCTCCGAACCACCCCTCCACCCCGGCGGTTTAGGCCTATTAAGGGCGTTAATGTGAGCATCCGCTCGGCGCGGAGTGCTCGTTAACGGTTCTGCCGGTCATGATGTTAAAAAAGAATAACACCCAGGATGCTTTTCACCGTCTCTACCAAGCCAGTACTTTCGGTGGTCTTTCTAACATCGGGTCGACAAAAAACGTTACTGCTTTCGGCTTCGGTCAAAACACTCAAATTAACTCAATTACATGCAGAAATAGTGAGCTCATGGCTGGGTCTCAGTATCCCCAGACCACGAGGTCACTCCTAAAAACAGGGCTACTACTACTTATTGAAATATTATTGTTTTTGTTCAGTAGATAAAAATCATCATCTCCATCGAAGATGGATCAACCCTTTCCCCCAACTCCTAGCTTCTCATCTTAGTAGAATGAATTCGGATGTTAATTAAATTCAATTCAGGACATGACAGGGAAGCTAAAGGTTCATATAAAATGATAAAAGTTGCAGTCCCGAAACCCCTCCGGATACTCGAATCCACTGAATCAAGCACGTTAAGCTTGATTTCCCTGTAACCCGGAAGGCTGGTTTCCACCCCTCACTGTTGTTAGCAACTGCTTTGCAACTATTGTAGCGACACAATAGTTGCAACTTGGAGCGGTCTCTGCTACTTCTGCTTTTCTCTGATTCCGACTCTCAATTTTCTTGTTGTTGTCGTCGTCGCAACTATCGTTGTTGTGTTGCTTTTCAGTTTTCTGCCAAAATGGCCGTTTTTGACGTTTCTGAGAATTGTTAAGTCATCACTTCGAAAATTTAAAATTTAGGAATTTCCGAATCCTTCAGCTTTCACAATTTGTCTAATCGTTCGAATAACGTTCTTATTCCTTCTAAATCGCCACTTCGGAAGGTTCGCTGCTAAAAACTCCGAGACTGCAGAGATTGCATTTTGTCCATTCTGGTCGAATGTCACAAAAATCCTCAAGCCCACCTACTCCTACACCCTCCTCAGCTTACACTGCATCATTAGCACAATCATCCACATCCACCGAAACACCTAGTAGCACTAACCGAGCTTATCGCACTTTTAAACGAAAATTCCCGAATCACCCATTCCCGACCAAACCCGGAACAGCCTGCGAATCACCCACAACACACCAACACGAAGGATTTTCTAGCAATCACCTTACCCTCATTTCCACAATATACATTAAACACACCTAACGATACTAATGACACACGTAGTTTTGTAGATGAACATGTTTTAATGCCAACACTTCATTGGACAGCTTATTATCATTTTACTAACCCCCTTTGCCTACCACTAACTAATACTCATGACGACATAGAAAAGAACAAAAACATGTTATATAGACTCACTACAACACTAACACCTAGACAATTTACTTACGTAGGATATAAAAAATTACTAAAAAAACATTCACTGCACCCCGAGCTAACGAATTTAATATCATCCGACCTAATCAAGACCAATTTTTAGATGAAGACCGCTTCGCTAACCCGCAACTAACAGAAAAATTTTTCATCAAAACGTCATACGTGTTCACACTTAATATTTTTGATAAAAAGTATGACCACATCATTTCCGAATCACTAGCAGATATTCAAGCTTACGAAAGTTTCCATGACAAATTTCAGTTATTTTCACTATTTTTTCACTTTCTTGCACCACATGAACGCGATTTGCACTGCTCCCACGATATTATGTTACGCACTAAGCAAACCCACACATATACATACTATCGTTTCATACAAAATCATTTTGATTTGCATACCCCATCAAGACAAGCACACCATCGTTTTCAGTTTCTTAACTCAAAATACACATCACCATTTTTCCTTAATTTTACATATTGCATCAAAGATACTAACCTCCACGGCATCCTACGCAACTATGACCCAGTAACCCAGATGTATACATTTTGTCCCATCACGAAGACCTTTAATGCCGAAGAATCCAGACCCTTCCTTATCCCGCATGAATTTATCCAGCCTATAGAAATACCAATTTTAGAATTCATTCACAATACTAAAAAAATCACCAAATATAAAACCTCATTCAAACCACACCTTACGAGTTTGCAGTAGGCACCGAAGAACTAAAAACCATTAAAGCACTTCAACTGCTTTGGCCACTGCTCCAAACTAAAAACATCATTCGCATACTAGCCAGACTACTAACAACATCAGATATGATACACGACATCTTCCCCCACGGCTTTTTCCCAGACGATTAACAGGTAAGTATAATTTAAAATACTCTTAACTAATAATTTTAAATTAGCACTAACCATTTTTTATTAAGGTTTCATTTATATTTCTAGTCTTCACTTCACGATCACCTACAAAAACAGAAAAGAAAAATAAAAAAAATACAAACTTGTTTAAATTCTCTTAAAATTCATTAATTTCTTGCACTAAATAATGTAATAGAATTTATACCAAATGTAGTAAATTAATCTATAAATTTTTCCCCATGAAGCAGTAAAATTAACTACGATGAAAATTTTTCATTTAAAATTCACCCAAACGCAGTAAAATTCAAATTCTATGCAATAAACTGATAAAATGAGAGAGCAGTTATAACCTTTTGACATTTTCATTCAATCGCACAAGAATTCTATCCAAACTCGCACAGCTCGCCTACGAAGAATTGTTTAAATAAGGATTTTAAGTTTCAAGTTTTCACACTCAACAACTCTAACACACGATAACAAGTTTCAAACTTTCCTTTAACCCGGCTGGAAAGTAATTATATACTAAACCAAACTAACCAACGCAGCTTACTAAACACCACAAATCATAAAATAACAGCATGACTAAGAAAAGAAAACCAACTGTTCCCAAACCGGATTAACCCAGTTTAAAACTGGATAATTTATTCTTTTGAAGACTATTATAAAGTCTAAGAAAGAAATAATAAAACACAAAAAAGTCGTAAGACAAACCCATACCAAAAACAATTTGATTTTTGAAAAAAAGGACAGGACCAAAGTAACATAAGAAAGACCAACATAAACCCATCATAAAACGTTATCACATAACAGGACCTCTCAAAGAAACAGCACGAAATCATACTCCCACTCCTGACCTAACCCACCAGAGAGGACGTCCTGAGCATGCTCTATAGCCGGCCTAACCCACCGCGCTACATCCACGCTTTTTGACCACACTTCTATTTTTAATATGATGTACTCAAGGGTGAGTAACTCTTCAAAATAACCAAACTAAAACAAAACGCTTTTGTGAAAACGATTAACTAAAATCATGATTAAAAAATTGGATTAACATAATTTTATAAAATGTAAATCATACTTTGCAGTATATAGATCAATACACAACAACAAAGACGAACATCCAAAGACTTGATGATCCCATCACACTCGAACAAAAGAATGGCTAAGCACAACCGACATGCCGTCCACAATCACAACTCAAAGGATTTAGAGTACGACTTGACTTCGCAGAAAAGGACTTCATTGAACTAGACCAATGACCACCTCGATGTTCAAGTATACGTACAGATCCGAGTTACGAGGCTTCCCTTCCACACACGATCTCCACGCCATTCCCAGACGAGGTTGAACACAAAACAAGTTCTCTACATAATACAGAAAAACCCGTCATAGCAAATCAATTTGAAATCAGATTGATTTCATTGGGGATCACAGTCGTTGTCAAAAGACGACGCAACGATTGTATGTCCCTAACTCCAGCGTCCTGGAGCTTCTTCGACAAGAGGAACCGGACAAGAATATGATGTTCGCCAAATACCAACGTTCATCATCCATCCTTCAAATTGCAGAAAGATAATTCTAAAAAACTCTGTAAAACCCGGATGGGTGGAACCTGATCTAAACTACATTTTATAATTGGATAAATTGGATATTTTACCACTGTAAAATATTTAATATTAACCAATCATAATCCATCTAACTAACAACCCACTTATTTGTAAGTGCTGAAATTACTTGTAATTTCAGCACCAGAGAGATTTGAATTTAACTTAGAAATTAGTTGCCTCTCCAAGAGAACTTCAGCTGCCGCAAAAAAAACAGTATACCCTAGATCTATTGAGCCTAGCAGAAACTAGTTAAACACCCTGAGACTAGTAAGTATAAGAGTAAGATTAGGATCGGTATTAGACTAAGAAGTTGCACGAATCTATCCGGCCGAAAATAAGATAGCGTGACGAGCAGACGGTGTACCCTATCCGAAATTACTCTATGAGTTAACCACATCGGTCCTAACTCAATCGGGTTCACACGTGCACTTTGAAAAGGAAAAAATTGTAGTTCGGAAAAAAAACTTAGCCATCGAAACATAGACAGAAAAAAGTGCACTGGTTTTACACGTACTCGTTGTGAGATGTGAAGTTCAGTTTTCATCAACATATTAACTAGATAGCAAAAAAATTCAAGTTTGAACAATGTCCCAGAACAAAAAAATGCTACCGAATTTATGGACTGTAGTTTTTAGATGAAAAATGCTCGATCCACTTAATTGAAACTATTTTTTTTTGTTTTTGCTAAAAATCCAATGAAATGCACGCCTGTGTTTCCTAGGTATTTACTCTGATTTTCCCATTGTAGTATCAAAAAGAGACATACAAGCTCAGAACTATCAACAAAAAAGAATATCTTAAATGCATTTCAAAGAAAACGCTTCCTAAAAATGATCCTTGTGGAACTTCTCATGCCATTAGATCAACGAGAAGCTACGTGTTTTTCGGTCTGATCAAACTGATACTCTGATACTTTCTTGGACATGAATTTTTCAGAAGACCTTAAAACTAACATCTGTAGCCATATTTTTTGAGTTTTGTCAGTAGAACACATGATTATTTGTGACGAAATTTTTTTTCGCGATCAACAAAACAACACTGGTTGACTAGACTTGCTTCCATCCCTCTCTCACATAACTTTCAGAATCCGCCATAGCATCCAAACAACCAGCGGATTTAAGGGAGAGGGAGGCGAACGCCCCCCCCCCCCCCCCCCCCCCCCCTGAGGAATTCAACCCCCTGCCGACCCAAAGGGTCCCCCCTTTGTACTATATTGAGATATCTTTTTTTGGCGCCGGACCCTTAACATTTTCCAGAGGCCGCTTTGGCGCCAAAGTATACTAAATTTGAGGGGGAAGCGAGCGCCAAAAAAACGCATTTTTTGAAATCAGAATTTTCCAAAAAGTGACTAAAAACGCCTTTTTGGCCTGTTTTTTCAAAATTTGCCTGCGGCGCATAAACTTTGGACAAAAACGGATCTTTATAGTGATTTGGGAGACCTCAGAAAATCAATTTGGTCAACCTAGAAAAAAGGTCGACAAAACTTTCGATTTTTTTTTTGAAAAACCGCCCTACGAGAAAATCCTGGATCCGCCCCTGATCCACACAGAAATGGGCTCATTTCCAGTTTCCAACCCTTTGATTTTTTTTTCTGAAATTCACCATGTAAAAGTCTAATTAAAATGACTTTTCATGTTGAAAACTGCATTAAAATGTGGCAGCATGAACAGGTGAACAAATTGCTACAAAATTTCTAACATGCTATATGCCGTGTAAACAATTTTTGAAGAGTTTTGTTTTGTAACTTTACGAGGTGGGTGGGAAACTGGAACAGAGCCTATACATGTTTTTTTTGTAAACCCAAAATGTTTCGTGTAATAGAAATTGAATCATAATTACCTTCTACCCTGTATAACCCCAAACCAGTATTGTTTTGGGTTCATTTGCTTTGCCCGATTGTTACGCAACTTACTCTACAAACTTATAACAATAGACCAAGAATGTTTCCTTTCCATTTTTTTTTCTTCAGACAAATTTCGACTTTTTAACTAGCAATTTTTGACGGATTATTTTTATATCCTTAAAAAGGTATTGCTGTCTTAAGCTTAAATTTTAAAAGATATTTCACCTATGATCATTTTTTGTAAAGTTGTGGGGGTTTAAACATTAGCATTTTGGCCAATTTGGGACAATTAACGCGCGATATATTTCGCGCTATAAACGCTTAAGCGGAAATTTACACCGTCTTAGAAATCGTTCCAAATTGGTTGAAAGAAGCTAATTTGCCATAATTGATTTGTTACATTGAGCAAAATCTATTCTTTTGAACTTTATACGTCGTGTGGAGAGATGATTTTCACAAAAAATCTCAAAGTTTTTTACAATTTTTTTTTCATTTTAATTTCTTTTTTCTTAAGTTTAATTTTTTGATGTTATTACTGCTCTATAGACCTCAAAAGGCAGTCGGAACAATCAGGGCTTCGCCCTGATACGAGCAGTCTTGTTTTGAGATTTGTGAGAGTCTAATTGTTTATTCTCCAGTGGTTAGGAGAATAAAAATTTGCCATCATAGTTTTTACTAAATACATGCCATAGGTGGCATTGCATAGACAACTAATGTTTTCTTTAGTTTTCTAAATTATAGTTTTTTCAACTTTCACGATATTATTGTGCAATGTGTCTGTTAGATTTAATTTATATTTCAACAACTTTCTATTTTGCTTTCATCGAAACATAATGCGGCGGTTTCCTGTGGGTTTATCAAACCGCACCATAATTTTGATATCATGTAATCAATAACCAGATAAATAGATTGCACAAAAACAATTAGTTGAAGTTTCAGTTGAAAAAAAAAAACAAAAAGGTAAAAATTCTGGCTAAGCGAGACTTTTCGAGACATAAATAAATTGTTTTTTTTTTCATCAAAACATTTACCTTCCCGCTTCGAGACGTGATAAAATTGTTTTTTTTTCATCAAAATTTTTAACATCCCGCGCTCAGTAAAAATTTTTGATAATCAATTTTAGACAAATTTACGGTCTGCTCCTACAAAGTTCGAAATAATTGATTATGATTTATCAAAAATGGATGAAAATTTTAACCTTTTTAGTTAAGTAATTCACTTTATTTCGTTTCTAATGGGTTATAATTTATTATTCTAATCTATTGTTTCTTCAATATTGCTTTAAACTTTCTTTGTATTATGAGCGATTATTATTATCACCTTTTATTTTTTTGCATTTAGATTGCTTATATACCAGGCCTTAGTATAGACAATGAACAATATAAACTGTAGAAAACAGTTTCAGCAGTTTTAACATCAATTCAGTTATAAATTTTTTCTTCGTTTGTTATCCAATTGTTCAAGATACAATTTTTTTTTTTGATTTTTACCACCAAAACATCAGCAAATTGTTTTATACTGATGATTAGTTTCAGCTTAGTTTTTTCCACTTACCGTGGGAAACTTTCGACTAATATGAAGGGATCTTTTATTTTTTGGTAAAATTTTCCGCTCAGATGAACCAAAAGGTAACATGGAGTCTCGCATTTAGAGGTTGTCAGCAAAATTATAATCCACTAACAAATTTGTTCGCGTTCTGATAACATATTGTCAAATTAGGAGATTATAATCGATTTTAGGATATTTTCAACGACAATTGTATTTGCTTATAATTGATTATGATACCTTTTAATTTCTTGAACAATGCAGTTGTTATAATGGATTATAAATTGTTCAAACCTCTAGATCTTGCCTTTATATTTCATGATATTTTTTTGTTAAAGTATAATTTTAATAACAGCACTTAAGGGTGTTTGCAGGGAAACCTGTGCTGATTTCTTGCCCAGGGTGCAAAATTGGTTAAACCCCAATTGTATTTTAACTTTTGTGTTTCAATTACTTTGGAAAGAAGCTCAAGAATTTATAAGTGCACATTCACAATTCAACTGCAGGTTTGTGCATTTCAGGCGTGAAAAGAGTGCCACACTTCATAAATTACCTAAAACTCCGTTTTCGGTTGTCCGGTCAATATGACACAGCTGTTAAGACGACAACTGCTTTTGGTGGGACCTTAGGATGACGTTACACTCAATTCTCCATTTGTAACTCTGAGAAGTTTGAACCACTTAAACTCGAACTGCTCATTTTACATCAATTCCACTTATTTGTCGTCCTAACGTCTTGTCGCCTCAATGGCCTGTCGTCTTATTTACCTAGCACCCCCTTTTTGTCCAACTAAGGAAATCAAGGATCCGAAAAATTTCACATTCAATGAAACTGATTGGAGTACACTTAATAATCACATGCACATCCTAATTACGTTTTCAGTAACACTGAAAGCAACTTTTTTCTCAGCCTCGAAAAAAAAAGAGGCTACGTTCATCAGAACATAAGGCTCGAGCGATAAAGATAAACAAAAATTAAGACATCTACAGAAGATGGAGCATGCATTACATTTTTTGGTAGATATCTTTTTGCATACCTTTTGACTTCATTGCAAAAAATGTTATCTACCAAAACGATGTGGTTCATGAGATCTGATTATTGTTCCGACCATTGAAAATGCGTAGTAACATTGAATTTAATTGTGTTTTAGTTTTTTTTTCCACGCAAAATCAGCTACCACAAATAATTATCGGACAATTTGGGTGATATATCATATTAAAAATTTTTCAGTCGTGAGTCGAAGGACACTTAGAAATTTCAAAACAATTTTCACAGCGTCGAGAAAAACCGGTTTAGAACTTTTGATTTTTGGTCTAATTGTGAGCAAATTTAAGGTAATTAGTAAACGCAATAGCTTATTTAAGCTCAGTTTAAGCGGGGAAAACCTAGTTTCACCGAAGTAAAGGTAGTTTTTGGAGTTTTGTAGCGCAATTTTGGCAATCAAAAACTATTCAAAATTTCTTTTTCATTTTTCTAGTCATCTTTTTTTAAATTGCTTCCCAATTGACCAATTTTACTATGATTCTCAAAAATGCCTAAGTTCTATTATTTCGTTCAGATTTTCTTATTACAACACGCAGAAAAAAACGACACAACTTTGAGAAAACATTTTTGTACTTTTTAGGACTGTGGTCGGAACACGCTGTACTACTTCCCAGTAACCAGCTATCCCTGTTTTTCTGTGCACTTAAAACCGCATTGAACCATACGCAATAAAAACAAGAAATAGCCGGTTACTGAGCAAGAAGCACAGAATGTTCCGACCATAGACTTAAAAAAGTACAAAAATTTTTTTTAAAATATTGTCGTTTTTTTTCTGCGTGGTGTGATGAAAAGAGCTGAAAAAAAACTGGAGATTAAATTTTTTTCCGGCGTGCGATGATAAAACTATGGAAACGCGTAAGAACGTAGTGAATTAGGCATCAACGACTCCAACGGACTCCAAAAAGGAAGTAGAAAAATTCTTCTATTTGTTTTTTTGAATTTTTTTCTTTAAAAAGTTTAAAATATTTTCAAAAGAACTTTTTTGGCCAACTGAAACTGGTCTTTTTTTTAATAAAATCAATTTTTTTAGTCTAAATTTCTAATTTTATATAAAACAAATGTTACTCAAAATCAAAAAGAGATTTTGTAAGAACCATCCCCTATATGCTATGTTAAGTATAAAGTGATAAATTTAGTATATAGCAAAGCTTTAAATAGACCGAGTAGAGTGACACTCCACTAACGCGTTAGAAGCTCGAATTACATTGCATGTTGTAAGAACCATCCCCTATATGCTATGTTAAGTATAAAGTGATAAATTTAGTATATAGCAAAGCTTTAAATATACCGAGTAGAGTGACACTCCGCTAACGCGTTAGAAGCTCGAATTATATTGCATGTTAATTATCCCAAATTAGCAATATTGGCATTTTTTGTATCCCCATAACTCAACAAAAAACATCATAAAAAAGATCATTCAAAAATTGAGATCAGCAAAAACAAATATTTTAGATCATCTCACAACAACAATGCCTTTCGGATCAAAAATTACGCGAAATATTGCTAGTTGAAAAGTCAAATTTTGTCTTGAAAAAAACAAACACTGCAAGCACAATTATTTCATCATTTTCTACAAAAGCCGGATTAAAAAGTTCCATTCTCTAAAGTTTTTCTTTGATGAATTTCCTTAGAAAACTGGTCTAAGAACCAATATTTCTAAAAAACAAATGTCATTAAGGTTTAAAAGGTTCTTAGATAAATGACTATAAAGTTTTAGAGAAAAAACTGTGCTGTTTTCTGCAAAAAAAAACCTCGTGTAGATCAAAATAATGTATAAGTTACGATTTGTAGACAATATTTGCGACGATTTTGTTTATAGATGAAACGATAAAGTCAATTTCAACTAGACAAATTAATGGTGCTGTTTAAACAAGACGACAAGACATTGAGAAGACATAAAATTTTGAAAACTGAGCGTTAAAAAAGGCATTTAAAATTAACAGATGGAGCTTAGGCGATTAATAGTTCTCAAAAATACAATTGGAGCCTTGTATGCAGCGTCGTCTTAAAGTTCCATCGAAAACGGTTATCGTCATAGCAGGTACCGACTTCCTAGCCGGACAATTTTTAACTCTGTAACTTCAATTTACTGAGATTGTGATACATTGTGGTGGTGACTTGCTCAATCTACAGGACATAATCATTTCACAAAGTATCAAATTCAGTATTAATTCAAGGCGGAGAAAAACTAATAAAACCCGAGAACCTAAATATTAAACTCATATTAACAGTTTTAGCAATTTTGAGTATACCCAAAAATGGCAAAAATTACTAATATTAGTTTAACTATTAAGTTCTTAACTGGAACTGGTGCAGCTTTTTTGTTACGATTATTCTTCTTTTTTATAAAAAGAAGAATAATCGTAGCAAAAAAAGCTGCAATAGTTCCAGTTCGGAAAACAATTTGCCAATCATTGGAGCATATAAAACTTCATACAATTTCTTTAAAACATCTTTGTTAATCATTTGAGTAAATAAAATAGAATGAGCCTAAATTCATACCCCTCTTCCAGCAAAATTTAAACGCTCAGAAAAAAATCTATAAATATTTCGAGATACTGTTTTCAAACATAGCAAAGTTACAATTGATTTACCAGCAACCACACCTTTTCTAAATTGGATATGCAATTTTTGAAAATGAAACATTAGGATTAAAAAGGCAAACTCAAAACGCAAATTAAGAAATAAAATCAACCATAAGCGAATATTGATTCCAGAATTTGAAGCTTGCCGATTTTTTTGTTTCGGAGTCCATGTCTAAAAATCAGGTGACAATACATGTCGTGTTAACCTTTTAGAGCGAAATCAGTGTAGGTGACAGCTGTTTATTCATTTTTCATTTTGTTTTCTTTCAAATTGACTATTTAAATTTAAATCAACTCTCAGACATGAAGGCATACAAACATAATTTTCTGACTTACAAAGCGGGCGCTTTTTTTTTCTCCAGACCAATTTGGGCTTTTTAACAAGCCATTTTGAACCAACAATTTTAGATCATCTGAACGTACTGCGCTCAAACTCTTAACTATATTTTACCTGTATTTAGTTTTTGCAAATTTAATGGAGTGTGAAAAAGCAAATTTAGTCTAGTTTGAGAAAATTAACGCGCCAGACATTTTGTGCTTTTAACGATCAAAATCATTTAACCCGCTCGTAAATTGTTCCAAATTGAATTGAGGCAACATACTTGTTGTAATTATTATGTTTCTAAACGCTAAAAACGTCACTTTAAACTTGGCAGGAGGAAATGAGAGAAAATTTCTTACAGAAACAATCTGAAAAAAATATATATTTTTATTTTGAAATTTTTTATAATTTTTTTTCGATATTTTCAAAAGTTTTTTTTTCAATAAAATTGAAGAGCAGTCAGCAAGGACCTCGTCCTGATACTAGGAGTCTTGTTTTTTTTGTACATTCAGAAAATCCTTGCGTTGTCTTCGAACACACGCTTAAATATAAAGCATTGCGCTCGTTAGAGTTTAGGGTTGAAAATAAATTTAAAAAAATTATTCAAATATAATCGAAAAGACGTTTTTATGGACGCAAGATTACCGACCTTAAATAAAATTAGGGCATCTGCCATGTATTGGAAATGTCTAGACATCGGATACTCTAAAAAATAACCGAAATTAATTTTTTTTCATATCTCTAGCTTAATACAAAAAAATTTTGTGAATGATACTATATGCACCGTAGGTCATTGCGTTGTAAGAGTTATTGTAAACCTTCAAAAACAAAAAAAAACGTGAAGTGAGACAAAGAATATTTCATTTTTTTGATAGTAGTTTTAACAATGTATACCACATTAAAAAACAGGCATTTTATGAGCTCTTCTAGCCCCTTCTCAAAGATAAACAATCAATTGTATACCTTCTGCTTTTGCATAAAAATTATTTAGATTAGCTCCTATCGGAAAAATCTTGAAATTGGAATTGATGACATCTAATTACGTCAAAATTTTCCAGAAAAGTTAACTTCAATTTTTGTGCTGCTTGAAACGTTTTGTCTGAAACAGTCCAGGAGAATCTGCTTGCTTTTTGAGTGGGCTGCGTAATTTTCGCTTAATTTTTGTTTAAAAAATTTGTTCAAAACTAATTTATTTTTTTGAGAAAACCTTAAAAAACAACGAGATGTTTTTAGTGAGTTAATTTTTTAATTTAACTACATATCCAACTTTTCGCAAAAAATAATAATTTTTCCTTTTTAAACTTGAGTGTGCAATTTTGAGGACTCAGAGAACTTTACATTTCGATGCAGTTTTTGATTAAAAAAAATTGATTTTCGAAGGCAACATTTTTTTAAATGAATTAGATTTAGTGGAACTGAAACAGGACAAAAAAATTTTCATGAGAAGAAAATTGTCTCATTTTTTAATGAAGATTAAAAAAATACATCAGATGAAACTCAATCAGCATGAAACTCAATTTCTACACAAAATCAGAAAAAAATTGGTGCTATAATTTTGGTAAAGCTGCACCTATGCTAAAATTCCAATGGAAAGTAAATAAAACGAACTAAAGAGGTCATCAAGTTCCGGTTACTGTTATTAAGCAAAAAAATAATCTTTTTTAAAATTTTGGATTTTTTTTTGTTAAAAATGTTGACATCTGAAACTTCCCTAGATTTATAGAGCCAAAGCTCTAGCGAGAAAACGACAAAAATGCAGCTACGCCTCGGTTTCGATCCTGCGACCAACAGATTTAGCGGCTCCCGTTCTCTCATTTACAACTAAGCCACGAACGCTAAACATTTCAGAAAAACTGCCCACAAAAAAAACAGAAAAGACGCTATGAAATTTTCAGTGCTTAAGATTTTGATTATAGCAGAAAAGCCACCAGATGATCTTTTTTCCCCCGAGTTACGTTAGAAAAAAGCTCGTACTAATACTCTACGCTCGCAAGCTAATTAGTGTAAATATTGGTTTTTGTCAACAGAGTAATGCGTCCCTGATATGCTAGAATACAAATTAAACAATTTTGCTTAAGAATGGAAGAGGCAAGTTGTCAAGTTTGCAGGAACTGTTTGTGTACCTGAAACCATAAGTCAAACAGCGAAAAACTAACATTGAGCGTGAAATTTTTTCCTTAAAAATCACTGAAACCTATATAAGAGTACTCACTACGTTCATTACTCTCAAAAACATCCTATCACAATAGCGATATGCTGCATATTACACTTAAATGAAAATACGTCATTAATAACCCACCGAAAAACCTCATTAGTTAATTTCCCTCGTAAGAAATATTTCAATACATTGCATAAGCTTCAAATAAACGCGGAGGCCCCATCTCAACCGCGACAAATATCAGTAGCCAAAATTAGGTTCATCAAGCAATTTTAAAAAAACAGCAAGAAAGCCAACGGCAACAAAGAATCTTACTGAATAGCTGGCTGGTTCTGCAGTTGATTCTCACTAATTGCTTAGTCAACTTTCTTTTGTTCGAATTCGGTGAAGAAACTTGTCAAACTTAACTTCCGAAATTCATCCACTTCGTTTCATCTCTTACGAATAAGGTATGCAAATTTAATAATTAACAATTCGTTCAATAAATATAAGAATAACCGGCAAACTTAGTCTACCTCACATGTTCAATGTTGCTGGTTGGATAATTAAAGAAGACAGCTGAATTGAGCGGCTCAAGAGCTCTTAAACAATTAACTTAATTCTGGCTGATGAGATGAAATTGAGTTTAAGAGCTCATAGAATTGCACGAGATAGATGGACATTGATATCACTATTTCTAGTCTTCTGTCAGAAAATTCAAATGTATCAACAGCATAATAATATTTTATATTCTTTGAAAACAAAACGTATGACAAACAATAATAAAAATATAGAATCTTCAATCCACAAAAATTAGGACATAGAGAAAAAGCAAAAACGATACAAAAAGTTGAATAATAGAGAGCAAATAAACGCGTCAACGATTATGGTTTGCGGGTTTTGCAACAATTGGTAAATGGTAGTGTTCGCTACAGCGTGTATTAATCATATTAATCAATATTCGACACGATCAGTTTAGTTAGGTTGAGTTTCAGGGTGCTCTACACATTTGTCTACATGGATGCCATAAGCGAACCACTTCCGTCCTGCACAGCCACTGACTCTTGTTTGATTTCCATGGCCGAACTCACAGGTAGGTTCTGTTGTGGAGTCATACTCTTCATGGTAGTTGGAGGAGTGTTGTTTCCACTCTGAGCCCCATTTAGCTCAGATTGATTTTGCATATTTATCTCTCCAAAGTGTTGATCGTCGCTTGAAGAATTAGCCTGAACGGATTCGTTGTTAGCCAATCCCTGGTGTTGCAAAGAAGAAACATCATCTCCTTGTTGCTGCTGAATATCTTGAATGGAGGGTTTTATTTCGTCTATTATCTGGCTTTGGGTGCTAGAGATTTGTTGTGGCTGTACCGAAACGGTGTTGGGATTGTTGATCTGTTGGTAAGCTGCCGCTTGTTGCATCAGTTGTTTTGCATGCATCTGCTGCTGTTGCATGTCAACTGATCCCTGGTGCATTTGGTTGTTCTGTTGCATTATTATCTGTTGGCTCTGCGGTTGCTGGGATGAAAACTGTTGTTGAGACGGTGGGGTGCGTGAAGGTCCGTTGTTGGACATAGACATCATAAACTGTTGGGAGTTGTTTTGTTGCAGGGAGTTACCGGTCGTTGATACGACAGTTTGGTGTTGCTGAGGCTGCATCATTCTATTCTGTTGTTGTTGCTGAGAAGCGTTCATAAATTGTTGCTGTTGATTGGATGGAGAGCCGAAGTTTGGATGCATCTGCCCTTAAATCAAAAAGTCGCTAATTAGCCTAAAATTAGTAACTTGAGGCGTTCGAAAAAGCGAGACCAGACTGCTTATAGTTAATCTTACCTTGCATCTGCTGAGGTTGTGACGTTTGCTGCATCATTTGCATCTGTCCAGAATTCGACCCATTATTGAACTGAGGCTGACCGCCCATCATGTTTTGTTGCTGAATCATCATCCCTGTCTGGTACATTTGATCTAAACACCGCATAAAAATGAGACGGTAATTATTCAAATCTTGATGCGTCTGTTCTACACTGGGCAAAACAAATTTGAACATTAAGACTTACTTATTCTTATAAAATGCAACAAATTCTTCCATGCACTTCTCAAATCCTTATTGATTTTGTCTCATTTCGGACAATCCGAAAAGGTAAATACTTACTCTGACCATTGGAAAACTGTTGGTTATTCTGGGAGGATCCCTGTTGCACAGATGAGGTGACCATGTTTTGTTGACTCTGAAATGCCTGTTGCTGTCCCGAAGTCATGGCAACTGCGCCCGAAACCGACGCTCCATGCGTACCGCCGGGGTAAGCAAACTCATCTTCTTCCTCTTCATCATCCTCATCGTCGTCTTCGCCACCCACTACAGGGGCACCCATGATAGCCGCCGTTACAGTACCTGTTTCTTTGTACTGTTCTAATTGCTGAAAAATAGATTCCGCCGTTATTGTTCCTGTTTCTTTGAACTGCTCCAGTTGCTGAACAAAAAAGATTAGACATAGCATAGCGGAGGAGTTGATAAAGATACCTGGAAAGACATAAGACAAAAACGAAATGGATCATTATCCAAAATTGAAGGGTGCAAAATAACGTCACAGAAGATTGCATAAAAAAGACATTAAACTTAAAAACTTTAGCAGCTTTACAACTTTCGTTGAAATATACATATTTTCGATCAAACGGAAGTCTTCACTCACTCGAAATCACAAACTTAAATTTTCCATCAAAATAATTTATCAACACAATTTGTCCCACAAGACTGCCTATTAAGATGAGTAACATTTTTAAATCATTTGATGTTCTAACCTTCTGATATCGAACTTTATCTTCTTCTGACATCCGTACGTACATAGACTTATCTTCTTCGCTCATGTTCGACCACTCTGCTGAAAGAACTTTGCTGATTTCTCCGACGCCTTTCGACGGATGATCTTTCATAATTTCGGGTCTCTTTAGCTTCGAGAATATAAAAAATGGAGACCTAAAACCATCAAATCGTCTCACAATTACATTATATTGATGAAAAACAACGACTAGAAATTAGAAAAAAAAAAACGATTTTAAAGTCAGCGTAATGAATGACTGTACATATCTTCCACTGGTGTAGCAGCGAGCTCAAGTTTCAGCCAAATCAAGTCGCGGTAATATAAAATAAAGCCAGACATACGAGAACGTTTGGTGAAACTAAAATTACATCACTGAGCTAATCGCCAGAAAACTCCTAACCTATCCTTAAGACTACGTTCTAAAAACTAAACCAGCAAAAAACAGTTTACTACTACAATTCTCCGCTTACAGATTCTTCTTAGGTGCATTGGGATCCTTCTTCTTTCTTCGTCTTTTGGGTGTGTTTTCTCCGGGGAATAGAAGTTTCAACTCATTTTCGTATCTCATTTTATCTCTATCTGCCATCTCTGCGAAGGGCCTCTTTTGGTCCATTGTCATTTCCTGGAAATCATGAGTATTTACAAAATTAATTTAATAGTCCATTTGTCATCCGTTATTAACTTATTCAATAGGTGCAGAATTGAGTTTTTCATACCTTCCATCGCTTAGCGCATACTGTTGAGAATTCTGATAATTTAATTTTTTGGCCGGGGAACTGGTTGTGGTGTTCAAGGCGACAAGCATTGACAAAAAATGCATAAGCTGTCATCTTGCCTTTTGGCTTCACGGGATTCTTTTTGGGTGGCATTTTCAGGAAACTGAAATAAAAACAAAGTTGAAGACTAATGAGTACAAAATTCATCATTTTAAAACGCAAATTATCCCGTAAAAACCCAATATCCGGGCACAGGACAACAACCCGACGGGTCTTCAAAAGGCAGGACTTCAGGTCGAAATTTAAACTTAACAAGAACCTCAAAGCACAATTTTTTCATCTGTAAACCATTGCTTTTCAAAAATTTAGGCAAGTTTAGTCGTTAATAAGCGTTATTCATGACAATTATTAACTTAGGATTGGCATGCGGTCACAATATCAGCCGGTTTTTGAAATGCATAAATTACTAACAAGAAAATTGCCATCAACCTTGTTTTATTTTTCAACTTTCCTTACATCATTTGGAGGCCTAAATTTTTTGAAAACGCCAATAACAACTGAAGAAAAATTATGAAATTGAGAAACTCTTCCAAAAAAAATTCAAATTTATCATATTTCATGACTTAATGAGAAAAGTTCGGCTTAAATCCCTTATTTAACGATTCGGCTTGAAGTCCCGTCGGCTTGATGTCCGGCACCCCCAATATCCAACGAGTTGAAGTCCTCTGGAAGTCGACTAGTTTTCATTTTCAGTCAATTTCTTCTTTAATCAATCCAGACAATGCTTTTTAAAACTGAAAATTGGACATAGCTGTTCCGTCGGGTTTCTTTTTCAGTACAGCGAGTTTTAAAATAACTTATTAAGTTCAGTTTGCGATATAAATTAAACAAAACTGTTAATAATAATTAATACGTTGTCCCCATTAGTCCACGTATAAGCATTGCAATTTCTATTCGCAATGCTTAAACATGTATTCGCAATACCTCAATGTTTAAAAATGAAAATCTCAGAATTTGATCTCGGGAAAAAATAGGGACGTCCCAAATGTTACCTGCGGTGAATCGCGAGTACTGTCGGGTCGCAAGCTCGGCTGAACGTCGAAAACAGGGATATTTTAATCAAAACGTATATTAAACAATGCAAAATTGTAAGCACAATGTATTAAGATAGGGAATATCTCTAGCGTGTTAAAGTATGACGCAAATGATAAAACATGAGAGCAACGTGATTGGCTGAACTTTCGACAAGACTGTTTAGCACCAAACTTGGAAATCGAAAACATGTAACCAACAATGGAATCGAAAAAGAAAAAACTGAAAAATGACTCTTGTTTGACCTTAGACCAGGGATTGCAATATATTGAATGATCAGATATTGAATATTGAGACGATGTCAATATTGAATTTTTAATATTGAGATATTGAAGGCTAGATATTGATATTGATATTGAATTTTTTGTAGATATTGAGAAAAACATCATCAGGCATTTCTGTAAAAAACCAAAAGAAATTCGAGATAACTCAATGGACTGACTAAGTCAAACAGTCATACAGTCAACTCAACTCACTCAAGCATTAAATTAAACAAATTAAACAAAGAACAATTACATTGCAAAAAAAACTAAACAAATTTAATTATATATTTCGAAATTCAATATTGAATTTGGTCTCTGGTATCTTAAAATAGTGATAATATTGAGATATTGAGCTTTTAGATATTGATATTGATATTGATATTGAAATTTCATCCTATTTGATATTGATATTGATATTGAATGGAAGATATTGATATTGAGCTCAATATATTGATATTGTATTGAAATCCCTGCCTTAGACATAGAAAAATGTGTGTAAAACTTTTAGAAACAAATAGAAGTGGAAAAAACCAAATAAGAACGTAACTTTATCCAATAGATGTCAATGTGAAAAGGAAAACATCGGTGAAAAAAATTTGTGGAAATCCTTTTTGATAGGTTCGAGACCCACCAAGCCAAAAACTACACGAAGTTTGGGTTGACTCAAATCTCGGAGGTAAACAAGAAAACGATTTCAATTCGGCCTTGATTGGGGTGGGTAATAAAAGGTACAAAAATTAAAAATCAGTCCCAATTTTACCGAAATAATCAATCGCGTTACACTAAAAAAACTCGACGGCAACGACTAGTAAACCGACTACTAAGCCTCTAATGGTTTAAGGTGGGCGCTCTATGCGCGAGTCGCTACTTCGCCGCGATAACCGGCCCTAATTTTAGTACAAGGTCCTACCCTCTATTGGCAAGCTCGAAAAATGTTGGCGCGACTGCGGCGGTCATAATTAAACTAATTAGTTTTCTGCTGTTGGAAGAAGAATTTATTAATAGTTGGCTTCCAATTTGTAGAAGCAAAATGGAGTTGACCCAATTGGGAACGATTTTTCATTTTGGTATACATGAAACTTGATACCAATGGAACTTCACCGTATCTGAAACAAAAAGAAAAAACTCAAATATGTAACATTCGCCCGAATACTACACAGCGACGGGGCGTAGAAAAAGTACCTATTAACGACTGGCAGGCGTCAGTTACCTTAACTCTACCCGTTTTTCACCATCTCGACCTTGCCAGTTGATTTTCTGGTCTGTCTAGGGCTAAGTAAAAAGTTACTATCTTTAGGCCATCAGTCAAACGACTTTTGATCAGCTTTCGTTTCCTAGTACGGAATGTAAAGGACTTGGGCGAAGTAAAATTGGATATTTTAGAAATAAACAAAAATTTTAGTCAAAATACCGATGCGCTTAGCTCGGATGGTTTGCATCCTTCTAATGGGGGTGTTGAAATTTTGGTGCAAAGTTTCAGAGATTCTTTTAGAGGTTCTGATATTAATGCAAACACATGTGAGATTACAACCCGCCCCAGAATGAAGCAAACCCAACAATCATCAAATTTAGATCCAAAAACGACAGAAATGATACAATTTTTTCAAAACGGTGCAAAATTCTTTAGGAAATACTAGTTTCGCATTTTTTCTTGATGCAAACTTTGGCGATTATTTAATTTATTTAATTTATTATGCTGAATATTAAATTCTGGTTGTTTTGTGCAATTTTTCTAATTTCCAAGGCTCAGATGGAAAATATAGAAAAACCATTGTTTACTGGGGCTATCTAAGCTGCCATCAAAAGATATTATCATCGAAATGTGGGATAAATGAGCGGAGAGCTACCACACTGACTCATCTTTTATCTTTTCCTTTTTGCGTTGTTACTGACCCAAAGTGGGGATGTTGAAAAAAACCCTGGTCCTATTGAAACCATTGAAACATTCTACGGCATCTGCTCAAACAATTGTGCAAATCTTAAACTTGTTCATTTGAATTTTCAAAGTATTATTAGAAAACGGATGCAATTGAAAAAATTTCTTGATGATATGGGCGAAAATACAAGTATAGGAATTTCCGAAACGTGGCTTAAAAAAGAAGATAGTGACAATTTATGGAATCTCCACCCTAGAACGCATGCGATGTTCAGATATGATAGGCAATCAGCGGTAAAAAAAAAGGCGGTGGCGTTTTGTTATATATACCAGTCAAATTGGCTCCGAAATTGAGGCCTGATTTAAATTTATTTCATAAAAAAAAATATGAGTCAGTGTGGGTTGAGTGCAAATCTACATTTAACATTTCCAGTAAAGAAAAAATGTTAGGTAATTTGTGTTATAATCCAAGCAGATCAAACGTTATTGATTTTTTGGAACAATTAACGCTTAACATAGATAATGCATTTTCAGTTTCTAAAAAAATTACGCTTCTGGGTGATTATAACATAAATTATCTGGATAGCAAAGAAAAAGAAAATTTAGATTCTATAATTATTCCATATGGATTGAAGGTTTTTTGTCCAAACGATGAGACCAGAATTAGTTCCTCAACTAAAACTCATATCGACTACATTATCAGTGACTATGAAACAAACGGCATTGAATTTTGTTTTGATACACCTTATAAAACCGACCATTTTGCTTCATTTATTTTGACGGACATAAAATGCGGCAAAAGTTTACCGAGGATAATTTCGACTTTCATTACGAAAAATTATCAGAAAAATGAATTTTGCAATACACTCTCCGCTCTTCCTTGGTATCTCTTATATCAATGTACAGACGCACAAAACATGTTCTCGACGCTGATTTATTTAATTTCTAGTGCTCTTCAGCAACATGCTCCTATCTAAAAAAATTTGTTCGTAATTTTAAACCAAAAAATGTATCGAAAACGGAATGGTTCGATTCAGAATGTCAGCAATTGTTGAATAAGAAACAGAATTCACTCAAATCGTATCGCAGTCAAAGCACAAGCGATGCAGCTTTATTAGATCTGTCCAAGGCTTTTGATTCTATTTCGCATGAAGTTTTAATTGAAAAAATGCTTTCTCTCGGTTTTTCAAATGGAGCAAATGCTTTAATTGCTAGCTTCCTAAACAAACGTATTCAAAGAGTAAACGCCAATGGAATCTTTTCAGACTGGATTGAAATCAAACGAGGTGTCCCACAAGGAAAGGTACTTGGTCCGTTGTTGTTCAATTTATATGGTAATGACATACAAGAGCGATTATATGAAGGTTGTACTTTAGTTCAATATGCTGACGACTGTATGGTTTTTTCCTCTTCTATAATTTCTGAGGATGCTTTGAAACGATTGCAAAAATCACTTAATAATCTAACGGAATTTTTTGGAGAGAACAAATTGAATCTGAATGCATCTAAATCGGAATTTATAACAGTTTGTCAAAAAAAAGATAGCAAAAATGTAGATACTGATACAATAGTAATTAATGGGCATTATGTAGCCAAAAAATCAGAATGCAAATATTTCGGCTTTATTCTTGATTCAAGTTTATCTTTTTATGCTCAAATCAAAACAATTCTCCAAAAAATGGCACAAGGAATTTAAACTATAGATACAATTGGACAACAACTGCCGACATTATCATTAGTTGCCTTGCTTCATTGTCTTGTTTTATCACATTTAGATTATTCAGCAATATTTTTACAACAAATTAATGCTATTTTGATGCTATCTCTAGAGAAACAGTTGAACTGGGCGTTAAAAAGAACATATTTCAGATCGAAATTTAAATCTTCTTCCCTTCTTCGCATTAGCAAATCGTTCATTGGAATCGAGAAAAGAATTGAATTAAAGTGTATAACATTCTTATACCAATATCTTACAAACAAAAAGAAGGCTTTTCAAAATACATTGAGACTACCGACTGCCAACTATAGGCTCAATAAAAGAACGAAACAAATTATTTTTGACAAGCATTGTTCAACCGCTTCTCTACAAAAATCATTTTTTCATTTGACTTCTAAAAAATGGAATTCACTGCCATAATTTTGCGCAATTTAGAAAAATCGAGAACAGGATTCAAGAAAAAATTGAAAGAATTTTACGTGAGTGAATTAAGAAACAATCCAATATGTACAAATACAAATACGTGGCGTGATTTCCGTTTTTGCTAGTTCTATATCTTTTAATTTAGTTTAATTTTCCAGACATTTTTTGAAAGAGAATCTGTATATACTCTGTATATACGCTGTATGTTTGGACTATCTATAACATCGTTTGTAAAGTTTTGATACCAGCTCGTTCTTAATTCTTAAAACTGATGTTTTTTTAGTATCCGTAACTTCATATATTTTGATCAACCAATTTCTGAACTGTAACCGAACTTGTTTTGTTTTGTTTTGTTTTGTTTATTGCTTGTTTTCTGATGTTGTGTTTTTGTTTGATGTACCAATGAATTTTAACCAACTTTATTATTTACACTTTGCTATACTGATGCCTCGGCTTTTTACTGTATAGTAATTCAAGTGTTCTTTCTTCTTCTTCTTCTACAACCACATAGCTGAGTCTCGGATCCTCAGACTACGTGATTGTTATTAAAAACACGGCTCGAATACCCTATTTTAATATGTTTTTGTGTGACAGTTCTATATTAAATCCATTGGAGATGGATTGACCCTTTCCTCTTTCTAGCTACTCATATTCTAAAGTATCCAGTTACACCGGTGTTAATTCAAAGTTCTATGGCATCAGAGTAGCTAAAAAGTTAGTTTTATGCAGTCCTTCAACATACAACAATCTCTAGGGGACCAAGCCTCCGCTCCCGTAATCTTCTCTAGATAACGTTCTTATCTTTCCCAATTTGTGGCACGGGAGGGTTCCGCGGAATACTCCTTCCCCACTGAAGCTTCCTTTTTCACTAATTTCCACTGCTAAGGATCTTATCGTGTGTTATTGCCACGATAAGAGGCTCCGTTTTTCTCGTGTTCCGGTACGACCGTTTTTCACTATATCTGTCGTTGTTCTGTTTTTTCGTTCCTTTTCGTCAAAATGGCCGTCTTTTTGTATTTTTCATGGCACATACTCCCCGGACAAGTCCCCATCAATGTCCCTATTGATCGCATAACACCGGGTTATCGTCAAGTAGTACTCCAGTTCTCTGTAACTAATCTTACAAATCGCATAAGAAAATGAAATTTATCTACTCCACCTCAACTCACTACGTGTCACAAATGGCATCGTACTACATCTCACTGCTTTTCAACATTTTCACAAAATATGCACCATGAGGAGTGTTCTAGATAAAATTTCTTTTCTGACTACTTACGTCATCTTGCCATAAAATTTATTTTCGCTCTTTGTGATTAAAAAGTTGGGACGTGGCACGGCCACGCACCCGTTAAAATTAACTTAACGTCACTCACCAAGTATAATCAGTTATTTATCCGGTCCTATTTGATATTAAAACAAAGAAACTCTGTGGCTAGGAAAGTTATTGAGTTACTCACCCTTCTAGAGCGAGTTTACCCAAACCTACCATATCGCCGCACAGTGAAATTGTGTCTTACACAGGTTAAAAACTTCAGTCGTGTTTAGATAGGTAAATATACTCACCTATGTTCTATATATATACATAAGTAACACAACTAAAATTTTCTTTCGACAATTTTAACAATTGTAAATATTTTCAAAGTTTGGTCTGACCAAACTAGATCAAAACCAAAAGGTTTAACAAGTTCTATAATCAAACTTGGTTGATTAGTTCAAGTTTTAACACACAAAGACCTTCAAGTTTTTTTCTCCTTCTCTTCCTTTCTTGTTCATGTCTTCATTTATCCTCTTCGTTCCATCATCTTCATTCCATTGCTTCTCCATCCTGATCTTCAGCTTCACTGTCTTCTAGAACTTTTTCCAACATGTCCATGGAGTTGCGGGCCGTGCCCCAACTCTCCTGTTCCAACAGCCTCGGTTTGCAACAAGGTAGCAGGTCCACATTCTCCTTTTGTTCCCGGTTCCTGCAAAAGCTGTTGTGAAGACACAGGCTCACATTTTGTTCTAGGTCAGCTCTTAAGACCTCTTTCTTCTCATCTTCAGTTACACAAGGCGCTCCAGCTACTCGCTTCACCGCCGTGGTGACCGCGTTTCTGTGCGTCAGGAGTGCTCTCTTATAGACTCCCGGTCCTATATCTAGCTGGAAAGATTGATAGGCTTCCGTGTTCCTCGACATGTGACGCTTCGCGCGTTCATACATCCATGACGTCATCACTGCACGGAACCAAGGCATCAACCTTTGCCTTGACCATATTCTTTCAATGGCTTTGGGTATTCTCAGAACCTTGCAGGTGGTTCTGAAAAGATCCAATTTGCGGCTCATCTTTACGTTGCGCAGCTGCTCAGGAGTCGGCACGGCCCTCTCCTGTTCAATTGTGTCCGCGTTAGCCTCCAACCAACTCACTGCCAGCATGGCACTAACCACCACGATTGACACCTGTTGATTCTGATCGGGCAACCCCGTAGAGTACAACTCCTCCACGTCCCATACTAGCATCAGATTCCCGCGTTTGGGGTACCATAACGTCTGCGCCAAGCAGTGGCAAGGATACTCCCCATGGGTCATTAGTATGTTCCTTCGGGTCCGATACCCTGAGGCTCCCAGCAACGGTTCCACTTCCATCATTATTCTATGCACCTCGTCCTTTTCTTCTATGGTGGGGAATTCAGTGGGTAACGCTCCACTCGCTTTCTGCTTCTGGAACTCGCCCACATTACCTTCGTTCAAACTCATGAACTCTTCACCCACTACGTCTTGCAACTCGCCTTCAGATCTCTTCGGGACTGTCCGAAACATCTTTGCCAACAAATCATATGACCTCTCCGACCTTCTGGCCAACCTCACGCACTTTAGCACAGAGAAAAGTTGGTCAATCAACACCTGCTGCGTCCTCGCATCCACCACCACCATGTGTGTAGGATACCTACTCTTGCAATATGGTGCGGAGCTCGAACCCACCAGATACTTTGAACCAGTAGGTCTATGATAGGCCTCACTATCCTTCAGATTCATTTCATTTTCAAGAGCTTCTCACCAGCCTCCAATCTTCTGCTCTGTCTGTAGTGCTCCAGGGAATACTTCCACGCTGATGGAGGTCACTAGCTCATGGGCACGCTCCAGGCGCTCAAGCGATTCTATCGAGCTCGTCATTCTACAAAATCGCAAGGCAGTGGTCAAGTTAATATCCGTCACCCCATGACAGTCCGCGACCAACTCCATGCCACTCTTATCCGACATGCTCAATCTTCCGTACAATCGTGCCAGTTGTCGATGCTGCTCGCTCAGCGTGATCAGGCAGTGTCCCAAGTTGCAAACATGTCCTTCCATCCCATTATGTTGAGCTAAACAGGTGCCTTGCCTCAACCAATTATTCGATGGACTTTCCTCGGATGGCTCCGTGGATGGGCTGCTCTTTCGCTTCGTCACCCTCATGGCCAGCAGATGGTGTATCATGGCCAGATCATGTAGACTCGCGTCATCATCCAGGTCTAACGAGATATCCGCCGTCATGTCCCAGATTAAACCGGCGTTAGGATGGGGGCACCAAGAAGGCTTCATGAGCTCCCACATGGTTACTAGGCTGGTTTTCAAGGGACCGTCCCAAGAACCACAATCAAAACTCACTTGCCCCTTCAACTCGGGAACCGAGGGTTCGACCACTCGTTCTTCTAAAATAATTCCCAGCTTGGGTTGTTCTACCATCAGCATTCCAGTTTCCTTAATCCGTTCGACCCAGAAATTGAGCACTACGACTTGCTCATAGTCGAAGTACGCTTCCCTGGCTTCTTCATTCACGAAGGGTTAATACGCCATCCCCGGTATGCCAGACACGTATTGGAACGACTTCAGTTTCCCTAGTGTTGCAATGACTTTCTGTCCCCTGACGGTTTCAATCAACTCCCGGCTCACTTTCAATCCTTTGTTGGAATATCTTCTCACTTCTTCCAACTTGCGATAGCTCTCCATGTCGTTCGACTCCCTATTTGGTACAACCAGCGGCATATCCTGATATAGTTCCAGGAGTGCCCTGAGGAAGTTTCTTTCGCAGTCAACTCCCTTTTGCCAAATGATCTTTATGCATTCTCCCAAAACAGGAATGGGGATACGATCCACCACGAACCTTACAAAGCAAAGGGCATCCTTACGCTTAGCCCAGGCTATCGCAGAATCGTCTTTTGAAATCAACGCTCGCAGGGCTTCCATCAACTCCAGCTCCTGTTCTTTTGATTTCAAATCATTATTGGCTTCATATTCCGCCTTCTTGATGCCCATCAAGCACCAAGCCAACCGCACTTGCAGGGCAGTTCTCATGCACGGTTGAGCCAGGTACGCTGCCACCGTCGCAGGTGCATGCATCGTCTCGTCGAAGTATCTTTGGAGGGCCGCCCTCCAAGAGATTTCCAGTAGCTTTTCCAGCCCGATTTCGTTCGCCTCCGAGGACATTATCGTGCCGTATTCTTTCCGATTTAGGTTAGAATTCTCCGTAAGCCCTTTCAGATATTCCTGCATGGCTCGCTTCTCGCTCCAAGCCATCAGGTGTCCTCTCGCTGAGTTCCTTGCCTTCAACATCTCCACATAACCCCTGCTGGGTCTCCCATGTGGACCGATTCCGGCACAGTGACTCGACTGTACTCGACCACGTCGAGTTGTCCCTCTAGTTTCATCTTGGCCATGTTGGTTCGCGAGGGCCTGTAATCATCAAGTCCTCCAGATCCACACTGACTGATGATCTCCATCTCTAGCTTAGTGCCTGCTAAGGTTCTTGCAGTCCTCTTTGATTTCGTGGCTGTTGTGGTCAGACCTGCCAAGAGCATAGGGGGTATCAGGTTCTCTTTTTCTCCCCTGGTCAGCGTCGCACCATCTCCTTGCCCGCTCTCGCCTGAACGACCTGCGCTCGTCAAAGAGGCCACCACTGCACTGGCTTTCGACTTCACTACCCTCTGATTTACGGCTCGACTTCCTGTCTTCCCTTTCAGTTGCTTCAGCCCTTTTCTGGCTCGTCTGACGGGTAATTTATTCGTGACCTGCTGGTCGTCGGCACTGTCCTCCGTAACTGACTCGGTCAGAACATCAGACTCCATGGAGTTCATTATTTTCTCCAGGACCTCACGCATAATGGGTTGGTTCAATCCGACCTTCATTATGGACTGCGTTCCATATCGTCGTATCACGTCCCATGACCTTTCCATGAAGTTCACTCGGTTCCAGGTTGCCCCTGTCTTGCTTTCTAGTTCACTTTGGTATCGCTCCCATTCCTCTTCCGGTAGCGTACTCAGGAAGGATACCCTCATTGACTCTTCAATTTTTCTCCTCCTCGGTGACTCATGGAGCAATCTTTGTGGATCCCTATTTCGGCACTCTCTAGCCTGACTTATTGGGTCCATCGGGGATAAGTCGGCCGACGCCTCTTTTGTAGGGGACATGAAAGACGATGGCGTCATCACAAACAGACTCCCATCGACTTCCCCGTCGTCGTCTTCACTAAACCGGTACTCCAGCAAGTCTCTCTCTAACGCTCCTAGATCCGTCTCACCCGGCTTTTCTGTCTTCCCCCGATGTCTTCATCGTCCTGATCCATCAACTCATCGTCATCCGCATCAGGTTTTGGCTTAGGTCCTGAAGGGCCTTGTCATGTGTCTATGCCCGAATCCGGCCGCGCCGGTACGGTCAGGTCTCCTGCGTGATAAAACAATTCATCATTCACCAGGAATTCTACGGATTCCTCGCCATGTGGTGCCAGGTCCTTTATCGTTATGTATGAGCCTCCTCTGCACTCCTTTGCCACTTCCAGCATCACTACTTTCACTTCTCCTGACCACCTCTGTCTTGATAAGTCATCTGTGGGAGCATACAGCTCGTTCCACACCTCAGCCGAGACCTCTGGTCTCCTGGAAGGCGGTGCTTTGATCTTTTTCCTGCTCCAAGCATCAGGAAATGTGAAGTCAAATGTGTGCGCGGCCGCAACGTTCCAACTGATGAAGCGCGGCTCCATCCCTTCACTCCACTTCAGCATTTTCCTCTCTGCATCACGAGCTGCTCCGATGCGAGGGGCAATGATGGGAGATATGACTCCCAACAACATCCTCCTTATCGGTGGGTATCGAGGGCATTGGTCCGGCAGCGGCCTGGACCCGGAAAGCCACGCTTGCTGGTTCTCCTTCACGTGTGCGTAGGCCTCTGGCAAAAGTGGGACTCTCATTGCCGCTCCTGAATCTTTCACTACTGGTCTCAGATTCCAAAGTTTCGGGTTAAACTGGATGTGGGAAAGGTCTTCGCGGCCCATTCGGCACTTGAAGTTGTTGTTGAAATCCATCAACACCCAACCCGGCTCCGCTATTCTTCCGAACAGCCTATCATCGTTGGCCAGCCCTCTCAGCTCCCTCTGCTCTACCCAATTCAGCACGAAACAATCTACGACTGAGACCAGGTTGACATACAACACAGAATGCCTTGACTTGCACGTCCGGGAACACGAAAGACATCACCGGTCCATACACCACCGTGACGAATTCCCGCAGTCCGTGAATCAGAGCCAACGGATCGATCCGCATCATGACCGCCAAGTCTGTCAGCATGGGCATGCCACAATACTGTTTACACTCACTCGCATCCGTCGCCACCTTATCTTCTCCCGTGACACTTCTGTTCTGTTGCAAGAGATATTGGAGCAGGAGAGTCCTCCAGTCTTTCATTTTCCTGAGCGAGGCGGTCTCCAGCTGCGCGTTGAACTCACGACTTGTCCCCTGGAGTTGTTCGGGGTAACGCAGCAGCACAAGCAAATCACCCAGCCGACCGTAGGTCATGGCAATCAGAGTCAGGAGTCCATCCAATCTCAAATCTGCCAACGCTTGGGTAAAGAGGTTCGCCGGCCTCTTCACAAAATTCTCATGACCAAGTGTCACGTACAGGGCTAATATCAGGCCAATCGACAGCTTTCTGATATCCTTGACGAAGCTCGCGATCAGGTTCCGTGATGCCCTCGGATAGCACGTCGACAGGAAGGATGGCGTCGATCCCACTCCCATTCCACCCAAGATGGCATCTGATCGTTCATATTGTGCCCTCGTGGCCAATACGTCAGCTTGGAACTTGTCCAACGACATCGTGTTCACATCCTGCATCAACTTCAACATCATACCCCCGGCTAACTCCCCCCCCGGCTAACTCCCGGGCATCAAACAAGTTCTTCAGATACGGGTGTATCTCTTTGATCACTGCCGGCGCATGCTCGAAAGCGTCCTCTCCCAAGGTACACAGTCTTGGTCACAAGTACAACCATAAGTTGTTGTGCGGCTTCGTGCGCAAAGCCATTGCCATGAGATCTTCTTCCGCTGATGTCATGTTTTTCCTGACTGTCCTTCCCTGCTCGTTCTCTGCGTGATCCATCTGTCTGAACCAGAGATCATCAGCCACCTGCTGTACTAACAGATGATCGTCATCTACCCCTGGTCTTAACTTCAGCAACCTGGCGAAGTTGGACAGCTCCAACCCCAGAACCTCATCTAGCACCAACCGAGTTGTGCTACAATCTTTGAGTCCCTGTATGGCATTGGAAATATCAGCCCAAACGGCAGGAAGCTCAGATCGGGATGGTTAATAATTGTTAGGGTCTACCATTCTGTTCGGGGCAGGAATTATTACGTTGAACCGTCCCTCCGCTATCGTCGTGACCATCGTTTACACAAACTGAAGGGGTTCTGGCAATGCAGCGTACCCTTTTGACAACACAAAGACCACCTTCACTACTTTTTGGGTGAAACGTTGTTTTGCTGCTTTTCTACCTCAGCCATCGCCGAGAGCAATGTCATTATCGCCTCTCCTATGACCTCATTGCTCGGGATCGACCCTCCGTAAGACGGGACAACAAACCCTTGCTTTGCAGATGATCATTCGAGCCTGCAACCACTATCACCTGCGGCTCCATGCTGATCACCCTTCGCACACTTATCATCATGCCTATTGACTGTCCCCAGTCCAATTTAGGCGCCGTCAAGAAAATCACGTCGGGCCAAAAGAGAGAACGGGGCGTGTAGAGATAGTCCGAACTCGCCACTATCAGGTACTTGGCAGCTTTCATATCCAAGGGATCATAAGCGGCAAACAGGCCATCACCGACTGTTGCCTTCAGTTCCCAGTATCTCCTGTCATCTCCATCCACCGTGGTCGCTCGGGGGTAGTCTCTTGAATATTCGCCAGGCGTCTGACCGGGTGGCTTAGCAAACTGCCTGTACATTTTGTGATGCTTGTTATTAGGCTTGCTATCTTTCTGAAACTTGCCCTTACGAGCAGGTGGCGTCAGTTCCCTGGCCCTCTGGCGGACGTCCGTAAGAGACCGGGTATTCAGAGGTCTAAAAGTGTTGTCCTGAGGCAATCCATTCAGGTCTGCATGCTGGAGCGTGGTCGTGGAACTGAACTGCTCCTGCTCTGCTAGCAGCCAATCCACACCTGGTATTCGATATAGTCGCGACACTGTGGGTCCTTCTCCGCCAATCATTCTCATTGCGTCCTCCCGACACGTCAATGTCCGTCTTGTACTGTCCCCAATGACTAGGGTCCGGACGGTTCCAAAGCAGCACGCTGCTTGGTTCAACTCCTTCCACCGGCACGGCGCTTGTCGATGGTCCTGCTGCTGAAGCAGGGTTTGCCATAGCGGGCGGGTCGTTCCTCCCAGACACGGTCTGGGAGTTATTCCTGTTCTGATCAACTGGTCTCCCGAGTCGGCTTTCAAGTGGTTGTGTCCTGGGAGGAGGAGCAGTCCCTAGCCTCTCTCTCACGTTGGAGCGATGGGTGCAGCTGTAGCCGTCTCCGTTGCCAAAGGCCCTAGGCGGTTGACGAGGGATTCGGGCACGCTTGCCCTTATTCTATTTCCTCCGGTCGAACCGGTCCAAGCCAGAGAACTGGTCGCCTCGACTCCTGCTCCACTTCCCTCAACTGTGTCTGAAATACGTCATTGATCCAGTGTCTCCCTTGTTGGGTGTTGAAATGTATCCCATCTCTGGTGAGCGCGATGTGATCAATCATGCGCAACATGTTCTCGAGATCCAGAAGCCGCAGCTCGCCACGGTTGTTTCTCACCAGACTGCGGATCATTTCGTTCCACCGTGTCACGTTGCCATTCATAAAATCTGCCACTACGGTGCCCACCATCGGGTTCTGCGGTATCGTGCACAGCACCACAAATCTGGGCCTGTACTTCTCTGTAGTTCGTTCAGGAGGCAGACCAATAGAGGCTCCCACTTGCTCTCCGGAGTCACTGGGGCTCTCGAGACGTCGTTGGTTCCCAGCATTATTACCAGCGTATCCAGGTAATCTTCGCTCTAGAACTCCATCATCTTGATGACCTGAGCCACTGAGGCTCCTCCAAAGGATAGAGCGGTAGTCTGTCCGTAGACGAAGATCTCATTCAGATCCCTCACCAAACTGTCTCCTATGTTCAAGTGGCGATTTCCTGGGGGAATCACCTGGTCGCTCGTAGCGGGGTTCCAGCTCATGTCATTCAGGCAGGCTCGAGGATGCTCCGCGGCCAATTGCGTGAACTGGTGACGTGCAATCAGATTCTTCCTAATGTCCGCCACGCGAGACTTCTGAAAGGTTCCGCCATGCGCAGTCCCCGAGGATGCTACTGTGCGGGGTGCTTGCTCCGAACTATTGGATGAATGATCACGACGTTGGGAAGGAACGATCCTACCCAATGTCCGCCCAGTGGTTCTGTTGATCTCATCCATTGTTGCTCGATTGAATGATTCTTGAACTGGGGAGCGAGATAGGTGTCAGAAGGGTCTGGTATCGTGTTCCTCTGACTGGGAGCAGACTGTTGTGTCTGCTGAGGAGCCTCGGGCCCTCTCGATGTACACAGCTCCTGCGCTCTTGTCTTGGGGCGTGTGTCCCTGGATCCCTCCGAGGACTTCGTCGTCGCCAGAACCTCCTGTGACACTTGGCTCACCTTTGCCATATACAGCTCCTTCAGGTGCTTTATTTCATCCTCCTTGTAGGCCACCTGCAGATCCTCGTACTTCTTTTTCCATTCGTCTCTTTCTCGAGCTATCGCCCTATACTCCTGGAGTTTGGCACACAGCTCACTCTGATCTCTCTCTTTCTTCTCCAACGTCTCAATCGTCTCCGACGTCTGGATCTCTATTTCGCTCGCCCTCACTCTCTTCGGAGGAGGAGCAGCTTTTGGAGAGTCGACTAAATGTGACGGGCCTGGCCCATCACGTTGTCTTTTCGCTCCGATGAGCAGCTGCGCAGGTTGGATCGGCAAGGGCATCTCACCTAGCCGGTGGTCCCTCTGTTCAACCAGTCCTGGCTCACGAGCCAGGTCGTGGCCAGACATTTCTCCACGCCGCCATCTCATTAGTCGGTTTCGACTCACCGAAGGCCAACATCAACACCACTTCTGTAGGGCGATTCCCTCGACCCTCTCGTCCTAACGCATTGAGGAGCGCGACCACAAACATCCCCAGCCCCGGGTCTTCTCGTGTAAAGTCACAATCGATCAGCCGCTGATAGATCTCGTCTAGAGTCGCTCCTAGACTCGCTGAGAGGAATTCCATTAGTTCGTTCGTGTCACCCACTTCTTATCGTGTTGATTCTTGTTATCGTGTAGTTTCTTCCGGGTCGTTTGATTCAATGAACTCAATAAACAATTTCTGATCAATCAAGATCTAAAAAACAAGTCGCGACTTAAAATCATCATTTTTGGATAAGACATCAATCAAACCTTTAAAACTCTTCATTGAAATTCTCTTCTCAATTCTGACTTAAAAATTTAGCACCAAGGTGGATCGTCCACCTGTATCTTTGTCAAGGTAGCACAAATGAGCGCTGTCACCTTGACTACCTGGAGTATTCTAGGTCTTTTATGACACAAAACATGAATAATATCAAAACAATAACATAACACATAAACATCACACATCTACACTATCACATACAAACATAATCCCTAATATTGTACCTAAAACTTAATCCTGATCTAAAACTTGACCCTAATTCCTATCAAGTGAACTTAATAAAAACCACTTATCGCCGAATGCAATTCCTAGCATATGCTCAGATAGTATTTTTTATGTAAGTAAACCTCTTTGTCTGTTTCTGAAAATATCACATGTACAAGGGCATACAACTCTCTCGGATGTAGCTTTCTCCTATTGGGATCATAGACTGGTAACGAGAGAGAGGTCACGGCCAAAACCAAGCTCTCTGGATTTACATGTTGCTTATCAGTGGCCTTAGTGACCAAGAAACACAAATGTTTCCCTGGTATCTGTGATGCAACAGAGGGCAGTGCTATCATCCCTCCCACACCAGGCCTCTGTTTCCATAAAAATTCGATGTTCTTATACTCTCTTTTGAAATCAGCCGCTAGTGCTGTTTTGAAGCTTACGTCCGCGGTTATCGCTATAGCACATGTGCGTTCCTAGAGTATAAAATCGCTGTCCGTTATCACGATATTGTTTGAATAATGGTTCGGTAGGTCAAAATAAGATTCAAAAATTCGTCCAAAAGGTGGTTTTATAGCATTCTCGCTCTCTGCCTCTAGTTCTCCGGTTTCTCTTGCCGATTTCAATTTTTTTTGTTATCAGATTTTTGGTGTGGGTGAGTCCTACCCCCACTCCCCGGACAAAAATATCCATCGACGTCCCCGTCGATCGCCCAAAGTCTAGGAAATCGAGGTTGGATTGTGGAACACGTAGAGGACCATATGGGGCGACCCAGTTGGACTCGGTATTGTCATGACTGACGTGTTTGATGCCGTCTTTGTCGACTTCCTGAATCGTCAGGATCGTCTTTTTTGGATCTGGCGGCAGATCATGGAGCCATTCGAGCACCTGCAAGTTCGTTAGTTCTTGCTCATGAGTCTGTTCCGCTTTTGGTTCGAGCTCCACTTCCGGTTCTGATCGATCATCGATCCAATCCTGATCCATGTCATTCACCAAGTCGACTTCTTCTTGCACCGCCACTTCGTCCAGTCCTACCAGCGAATCCATCATATCACTTCTTACTATCCTGTCCACGACGAAATCCTCGCCGTACGGATTGTATTTCTTCTTGTTTTTTCCTCTCTTGCTCTCGCGTGTTTCCATGGTGAGAGGAAAGTCAGGCTGTATTCCTTTGTCAATTTCAATTTGTTCCGGGCAGTCCCAGTCTTCCTCGGCATAAGGTAGAGTTTCATCGTCCACCTCTACTCGCTCGGTCAACTCCAGGTCTAGTGGTAGGTCGCAATCGTCCACCACCTCATTCCCGTCGTTTTTGTCGCGAGTACCCCTTTCATTCACCTCACAAGCAGGATCCACTATCAAATAGTCTCCCTCTTGCATGTCCGCTGGGATGCACCAGTCCTCTGATGATGCATTGTGCGGTTTGATGTTTTCGTAATGAGCTGCTCTTCCTGTGCTCAGTCGATAAAACCGACCTCCTTGGTGCACTTTTGTTATTTGAAATGGACCACGCCATTTCTTTAATAACTTCTTGTTTCCTTTTGGTGGAACCACTTCCTCGAACACCCAGACGTAGTCGCCAACTGAGTAGGCTTTTGCATCGGCTGTCCTTTTATCAAACCTCCTTTTCTGTCTAATTTGCGCCTGTTGCGTGTTCCTCCTGCATAAGTCATTGAGGTCCTGCTTTCTTCTAATAACATCCCGCACGTACGTTTGCGGTGCTGTTCTCTTCCCCTCATATTCAGGGTAGAAAAACGTCAACGGAAGCGCTTTGTGACCCGTTAGCATCATATGCGGACTTATTCCCGTGCTGGAATGCTCTGTGCTGTTGTAGGAACCCATCACTTGCGGTAAGTGTCTATCCCAGTCATCCATGTAGCGTGAGCAAATATCTGTCAACATGGATACCAGCGTGCGATTCCGCCTCTCGACTAGGCCATTCGTTTGCGGGTGATAAGTGGTCGAGTGGGCCTGTGCTACCTGCGACCTTTTCATTAATTCCTTCGTGAGATCACCCACAAATGCTTTGCTATTGTCCGATTGGAATGTAATGGGGCAGCCGTGCCTCGCTATCCACACATTTATCAAATGATCGCACGTTTCATTACCAGCACATTATTGTAGCCCGTGGCTGTCATGCATATCTTTTGGTGATCGATCTGCACCACTTCATTGAATCCTGATGATTCTATTGATTGCGGATGGAATATAAGTTTCCTGGGGTCTTTCGCCTGTTGGCATGACAAGCACGCAGAGATCCACTTTTCACATGCCTTCTTCAAGCCAGGCCATTCGAATCGTTTCTGTGTCCTGTTATACACTTTGTCCACTCCCTGGTGGCCCATTTGGTCATGTGAACGAAAGAGCAATTCGGTCTGGTATAACTGTGGTAACACTATCGAGTTGTAATTGTAAAGGACCTTGTCCTCCTCTCTACGTTTACAGGCTACGATTTCGTCTTTGTTCAGGTACAACAAATCTTTTCTTTTCAGGTAGAACTGCTTCAAGATCTTGTAGCTGTCTTCTTCCAAGTCTCCCTTGTCAGGTGCTCCATTCTCGATCCATCTCTTCAGACTGCTCGTCATTCTATCATTTCGTTGAGCCCTTAGGAGATCCGACAGCCTGTACCTGGCTTTCAAATACGTCTTTACCACGTTCATTTGCCCGCTCATTATCTCCGGGGCATGGGCATCGTCCATCAACTTAACGCACCATATCTTCTTCAAAGGTGTTGCTTCCTGCACAGATGGCTCCAGATTGGTACGGACGACCGTACCATGTGGCAGTAATCTGGTTGGGCGTTTCGAAACTGCTATCAGATCGAGCTCGTCGGTAGCATTATCCACCACGGTGCCCTCCTTATCGGAGGTGTACCTGTCTCTGTCCGGATCCTGATGCATTTCCCCGTCCAGCCCGCGATGTTTCCAGTCCACCAACAAGGAATGAATCGCAATCTCCGATACATCAGAATTAGAAGTAGTCTCGGATGTGTTGTCCCAGGACTGCGGCCTCGAGTCATCACTTGAGTCGAGTGACTCCACACCATCACGTTCCACTCTGTCTGTGATGTTTCTCGACTCCCCAGACAAAACTCTGTCCATTGGTCGCTTCGAATCCGACTCCCCGGACAAAATTCTGTCCCTAGGTGGTCTCATCAACCTCTCCCGGACAAATCGTCCTGTACGGGCCTGAAGATGTCCGACTCCCCGGACATTGTTTCGTCCCCGGAAGAACAATCTGAGCCCGGCTCGTACTCTGCTTTTGCATCTATGAAATGAACTTTTCTCGTTTAGCTGGATTCCGACTTCACCTTGACTTCCTCAGTGATTTGGACCGGGATCGGTTTCCCACGTTCTGGGAATGAAGTCCACAACAAGACTTCCTTTGGCATTGAGGTCACCAGCTGGTTCACTATCGACCGGCAATCCCGTTCCACATCGCGACCGCGAATGATCAACGGCCTCTTCTCCGTCTTCTCAGTTACGGTCAATCGCTGCATGGTCTCCATCCACTCACGATCATGTCTGTCGACTTCTCTATCCAGCAAGTCACGAAGTTTCCCCATGACGTCCGGCGCCACATTCACTGTCCTATTTAGCAGAGCTATGCTGATTATACCCAGCCTGGTAAGCTCCTGCTGCACCAGATTTGATTGGACTAGCAGATCCAGCGGAACGGGTTCACCCCTGGCTAAAACCTTTACCTCAGTGGTCGTTTCCACTGGAAGTTCAGGGTGTCCTGGTATAGGGTGCCCTGACTTATCCAGCCACTTAGTGAGTAGTAGTTTGTCGTAGGTTTCCTTGTCTAGGAATGAAAACTCGTCTCTGATCTCCGCTTGGTTAGCCTGCTTCTCTTCGAGGCGCTCATAGAATTCTGTCTTCTTACTGGGGCTATCAGCATTCTGATGCTTGTCACGGGTACGATGCTCTATGATCATGTGGTATCCATCCAGGCGCACGATCCAACGACCAATATAACCTTGGTCCATCGAATAGGTTTTCAGCCAGGCAAGGGCACGATTATCCACACGCAACTTGAAAGGAGCACTCCCCAAGTAAGCCCTGTACTTTTCCACAAAAGTGATCACCGCAAACATTTCCGCTTTAGGTGCGCCATACTTCATCTCGGTATCGCTCAAGACCTTACTTCCGTAGGCTATTGGACGGAGAACCGTTCTCCCGTTCCACTCTTGCTCTTGGTGAAGTATGACTGATATCGCAACCACCGATGCATCCGTGTCCAGCACGAACATCCCCTTCTCTGTTGGCATGCCAAGGACCGGTGCCTCGCAAAGTTCACGTTTGATGTTCTCAAATGAAACTTGTGCCTCATCTGTCCAAGTGAACTTCTCGCCCTTGTTTCTCATCAACCGCTGCATGGGGTATATTTTGTCAGCATACCCCTTGATGAATTCTCGATAATAATTAGCAAATCCCAAAAAACTCATTTGTTGTGTATCTGTTTTAGGTGCCTTCCAGGTCAACACCGCTTCGACCGCTTCAGGATCTGGTCTCACTCCATGCTTATCCACCAGGCGGCCCAGATACTTTATGGAGTCTCTGAGGATTTCACACTTAGAGGGTTTAACTTTCAGGCCCGCCTGCTTCATGCAAGTAAACACCTCATCCAACCTCTCTATGTGGTCCTCTAAGGTTAGTGTTGCAATCACGACATCCTCGACATAACACATGATGAGATTCCCGTATTTCTTAGTCACACTCGTGAGTGCCTGGGCCATCAGTTGCTGGAATGTGGCCGTCGCGTTGCCCAATCCGAACGGCATCCTCTTCCACTGGAACAATCCCAGCTCGCACGCGAAGCCTGTTTTTTCACGATCTTGCTTTCGGAGTGGCACTTGCCAGAACGCAGAGCCCAAATCCAACGTCGTGAAGAACTTCGCGTCTCCCAGCTGGGGTAGGCTCTCATCGATGCGGGGAATCGGGTATGCGTCCTTTATAGTCACTGCGTTCAACAAAACCTAAGTTGCCCCCTTTCTTTATCGCCATGACTACGTCACAAGCCCACGGGGACTTTGACGGCTCGATCATGTCATACTCCAATAACATCTCGATTTCCTTCCTGCACGCTTCTGACTTGTGAGGGGTCATTCTTCTCGCCCCTTCCCTATGAGGTAACGAGCCCTCTTCTATCTGAATCTCGTGTTCTACAAAGTTACAGCAACCTATTTCGGCCTTTTTTCGAAAAAACGTCTGCATTCCGACTTAGCACCGCCCTGAGCGAATCTAGTTCCTTGTCTGATATTTTACCCTTCAAATGATCTATCTCAGGTAGGACCGGTTTATTCGCTGCTAACTGTGTTTCTGTCGGCTTCTCGGGAAAGTTGGAACAACTAGACAACCCATCATCTGTTTCCGACTTCATTGAAAACAATTTCCTAGAAGATTTCAATTCATTTACTCTCTTCAATATACATTCTCGGTTCGCATGCAAGGGACATTTAGTTACATCAAACTTCTTCAAGTTCTCCGCACTCTGAAAGTCTGTGTTCAGAGCCAAAGCATAGCCATGTTTCTTTCCCCTCTGTATTGTCACTGTTGTTGCTTCTGTGTTCAACAACACACTCACACACAGTCCGCTCTGAGTGAGTGAGAAGCTTCTTCCTAAAATAGCCGAGCTTTTACTGTTTGGATTTGATACCAGACACACCTGTCTGTCATTGCTGAGTTGATTCAAGTTCCTCATCCTAAACGTCGCTATTACGGCTTGGTTTGGTTTCAATCTAACCTTTCGATCCAGAAAAATTGGCACCTTGGCTTGGTTAATTAAGATCTTATTAAGGGGTTTCTTTTCATACTTTCTCTCAGGATCCTTGATCCTAATCAACCCGTCATTGAGATCGATCGTGACATCAAAGTTGCGTACGAAGTCTCTCCCTAAGATGAACTGATTGGATTCGTCCAAACTCTCCACTACTAGGAAGCTCATCCAAAGATGTCTTCCTCCAAGCTGCAGTGAAATGATCGGGGTTCGTCCAGTCACATAGATCGCTCCATGATTGGCAGCTGCCAGTCTTATGTTTGTCGGTATCAGATCCGACCTGTCAAAGCCCATGTCAGTCCAGGTTTTGACTGGCATGACACTTACCACTGCACCCATGTCTAACAGTCCTTTCACTGAAAGCTGTCTGCCCTGCACATCTAGCATATGTGCTGCCAGATCGGCTTCGCAACCTATGTGCACCGCATCTTGTTCGAGCATGGCGTTGTTCCGATTCGTCTAACCTTCAGCTCCTCTTGACCAATGTATATCCGGCCAATCTGATCGTTCGCATCAGTTACGTGAGCTTTTCTGTAGATATTGATGCCATCCACATTCATTAGAATCGGGTATGGGCCATGGACTTCGATGTAATGTCCATCCATTTTCATCAGCCTCGGACCTTCTGTCGTGAGCAGCGCTCGCACAGCCCTGGAGTCCAGTTTGGGATCTTTCTCCCTCAGGTAGTCTTTATAAATGTCCAGGTGGACTAGTGTAATCTCGGATGGTTCACTCAAGTTCTTGACCACCTGGTGCCCTGCGACTGAGATAATGGACATTATCTTCGTCCCTTCCTTCGTCATGCCGAAAGTTCTACCAGATATAACGTTCAGTTTTACTCCCTGCTTCCTGGGTTCCTCTTTGTTTTCTTTTTCCGTCGTGTTACCCAGAATTTTAAAATTTTCGCAAAGATCTGTGCTCTCCAGTTCCGACCTTACCCATTGCTCCACTTCTTTGGTGGCTAGCTCCTGTTTGACATTTTGCAACGCTGTCCTTGCCGCCAGACCGTAATCCACCTTGAGTGGGCTAGCCGACTCTGCCTCCAGGTTCGAGGCTACCACCTCGTCAGGCAGTGTCTTTACCTTCTTAGTCGTAAAGGTGCTCGGTGTCGTCTTCTTTCTCCGAGACTCGGCCTCGTTAATCAGACGTTCTCGACTGGCCTTGACACCCGAAAGTGCCTCTTCGTGGCGGGGATGTTTCGCGTCCGTCGCCGCTTCCCAAAATTGAGTGCAGTCCGACTTCGAGTGTCCAAATTACAGAAGAAGTACCTAGGATCATATTTCATGATGAGCCCTCTGACGTACTCTTCGTGATCCTCGTCGGTCGGGTCGACGTCGGCGAGAAAGTAGCCTATTGCCTTCATGCACTGTTTGTATGCAGAACACGCGGAAACGTGATGGTCCATCGAACCACAATTTGCACACGACCTCCTCTTATCCATGTCATCGCGAGGTTTGTACCAACTGGAGTTCGCACCAGTGTTTGTCCCGCTGTAGTTACCATAATTGCTGTAACGGTTTTGCGCCCTCGTTTTTATGAGTAAATACTCGGGTGACTTCATACGCAAATCATCGGGCGTGGGTACCTGGTCAAGTGACAGGGTGAAATGTGTGGCCAACATCGTCTTCAACTCTTCACTCTTTACTCCGTCCATGAACTTTGAAGCAATCGCCAAGTTTCGCTCGGATATTTTCTCATCGGGATTGCTTCTCCTCCTAAGCAATTCAAGGTCGTCCAAAAATTTGTCTATGGATTCGTCATCTCTTTGATGCCTCTTTTCGAACTTCACCATAGCCTGGTGCCCTTGTACTCCAGAGCCGAAACGATTCAGCAGGACGTTGAATATCTTGCGAGCGCTATCTCTCTCATTGGTTCTTTTCGCCATTACACAATTTAGTGCAGTACCCTCCAGATTGCTTGTTAGCGCGCTGCACTCTTGTTTCTTGGATTGAGTCTCTTCCTCAAAGTGCAACTTCATCACTTCTATCCAATTGTCAATGCAGCCGTCTGACTCGTCTTTGTTCGACTTCGGCTTTTTCAGTGTCCTTCTTGACCTCTCTCCTCTCTCGGTTGACTTCGAGAGCTTAGTGATGAATGTCTGGAGAGATCTATTCAGAGGCTCAAACATCGCGGCATACGTCGTCTTGTCCTGTGAGACTGTAGTCAGATCTGGCACTGAACTGACTTGTGGCACAGTTGGTAACCTTGTCTCCGGAGTAGCATCTGCCTCCGACGGGACCGGATTCGTCCAGCCAGGCCTCGACGTGGCTGCCCTTGGCCGCTCCCTATTCCTAGGTTCGTAATTCGTTCTCGAACTTTGCTGGGCCCTGGCATAGCTGCCCGTACCACCTCCATCATTCGCATGGCGTGAGTACTCTCTTGGGTTGGAACGCTCCTCCCAATTGCTCCCATTCAAGATCGCGTCAAACTTCCGCATCATTAAGTCAGATTTCGCATCTAACCTTTTTTCCAGGCTAGTCATCGTATGGGCGTAGGTATTATCATGATCGTTCAACAATCGCTCGATCTCTTTTGTCATCTACCCTCTCTTTCCTCTGACTCCTTGTTTGCCTGTGCCAGGCTCTCCGCCAGGCATTGATCGGTGCTGCGAATCAATTGAGCCTGATCAGCACTCGCCTGCGACTTCACGTGCGTTAGTTCGTATCTCAAATTCTCTCGACCCTAGTGAGCTCTCTCGTCAACCTGATCTATTCTCTTGGTCATGTCCCGTCTCAGTTCATCCAGACCATTCATTACGCCAGCGAACATGTCACTTATATCGCCAGTTGCCCCCAATGGCGGGGTTAGCCCCAGAGAAGTTGAGGTCAACTGCGGCTGCAGCCTGGTACTTGATGACGCACCGCCTTTTTGATTGCTCATCGACGTCATCAGTCTGTCGAACGTTGATGACGCTCCCATCGTTATCCCATCTGACATGGGCCTGGTCGGCGAGGCGGACGACGCCTTCCTGCTCATGTCGTTCCTTGGGCACGGTTTGAAGTTCACATCCGGATGGGTTATCCCCGGGTGGTCATAACTGGCAGATAAACCTTCAGTTCGTAGTGACGCCATGCGCTCATCGTACAAAGACTTCCAGCTCTTCTTGGCCTTCGAACGCGGTTGTTCTTCACTCGGGCTTATACTCGACATCATCGCGTTGTTGCTCTACTTGGCCAGAGATGAGTGGGTATTAGCTGGATGTGAAAATTCTCTCCTCCACCTATGACTCTTGGTCTCCGATTTGGACATTCCCCTGAATAACACTTCCTCTCGCGGCTCGACCTCGGAACGCTCCGAGGTCTCCTCCGTCCTCTGAACTTCCTCCCGCTCGAGGTCCTCGCTCGGCTCAAAGTCGGGTCGAATAAGCGTCCGTTCCCCTTCGTCAAAGGGGTCCACAAGCGTTTCGCTCGCGGGCCCGGCCTCGGAGCTCCGCCCTTGATCGCCATCGAGGTTTTTCTCGCTCCTTAGTTTCATTTCGCTCACTGAAAGATCAGATTGACCTTTAGTCGATTTGTCTTCAGCAAACACGTTGGAAGTGCTGCTAAACGAGGATCGGCTACGCCTAGTTTTAAGTTTTCGCGTGCTTCCCTTGCTCAGCCTGGGAATCTTAGTGGTCGATGATAACGAGTCCCTGCGCTGCATACTTTGTAACAAATCCGAATATTTGTATAATTTAATGGCGATGCACACGTACCGCAAACAGGATCAAGTTAAATTACCTAAAGCTGCCTACTCAATTCCGTTAGTATCAAAATGTCTCTTAGATTTCTTAATGACAATACTAGTGACTCAGCTAAAGTTACACACAGGGCATACTAGGTATTGCTACAATGCTAATTCAACCCCGTTGTATAGTATAACAGTATCACCAAATTTTCACAAGATATAATCAATACACAAAACACAATTGATAATCAGATAAGAATATCATACAGGTGACAGCGACCTTTCGTCAGTATCAATTTACCGCCACACTCTTATCAAGTCACTGCTTTGTTAAAATCAAACAATCTTTGGCAAAAAGCAGTGATGATTCAGAAACAGATCAATAAAACTTAGTCTTAAAGAAAAAGACTTCCCTCAATCGAAACGATCCGAAAGAACAAAGCCCAGGACACAGTCTTCTCTGGTGAGTATGTATTTGCCTAATATACCCACCGAGGTCTTCTTTTAGGTGTCCTGCGATTGCCCGAGCTGTCCTACTAAGTAGCTCAAGGCAACCTCTGATCGAAAATTTCTAAAGTCTATGAAAAAGCTCCCCCACACCCGGAACGCTCCAAGTGCACGAGAGCAGGGAACAACTTTTCTTCTCAAGTGAGTGTGTATCAGCCTAATACACTCAACGAGGTCTCCTTCTATGTGTTCCCGGATTGCCCGAGCTTTCCTATTAAGTAGCTCAAGGCAACCACACAACCAAAATCACAATCAAAAAAAAATTTTGTTTCGGGTACTTCTGATACACCCGATCTAAAATCGTCGACTTATGGTACCAAAATTATCCCGATCGCTTGGCTAGTCTTTGAGAAATCGCCAAAAACGTGTTTGTCCAATTGGCCTTTTTTCACCACTTATATAGGTTCTGAGAAACTTTTTCCGCAATTCCTATTGAAAGTGCCTAAAAATAATTGAAACGAGCGTAGTAGCCCTGTACGGCACTGGAATATTGCAAAAAACCGGACCAAAATTGGTTTGGAGACAAAAATTTGGCCAATAACTATCAAATTTGGACCCTCCGATTCCTTCCTTTTCCAATCTCTAAGTCGTTAGCTCTATCCACGGAGCTAGTCGGAGGGTTACTCAAAAATTTCTCTAATAACCGATTACGTTATGCTAGCACGTTCCTAATGCCAAAAAAATTATTGCTCTAACTCTAAAAACTCAAAAACTCGATCCCCGAAACAGATTGACAAAATTCAGAAAATTATCGAAATTTTGATAGAAAGTTTTTCGTTTTTCCCAACTTCTACTGTGTCTTTTCTCACGCGGTTTCTCTAGTCAGGGGGATCGAACTACGTAGTAACTCCCTGTACAAAAGTTTTTTGCTGTTCGGAAAAGCTCGGATCTCCAAAAATTTGGTGAACTATAGTTTGGTCGAAAATCGGTAATTTTCGACAAAATTTGGGTGTTTCTTGGGTCTAAATAGGAGATAAAAAATATATAGTAAGGACAATAATCTATTAGCAGTCGTTAATGAATATTTCTATACTCTCCTTTGCGCAAAAATACCCGAATTAAGACCCTTAACTCGGAAATTTGTGATTGACGGAGGGTACAATCGGACCGCGCCAATCGTGCCCCCCACCACATAAGTTTTAATGAAGTACTACCCGAACGATACTAAAATTGTTTCAACGATACCCAACAGTCGTTGTGGATGTTGTCCCTATTACCCTGTTGAGTGTGGAACACGTCGGTCCGCTTGCCACTCTACCCTCCGGTTACCGGCAAAATCACCATTAACGTGCTTAAATACTCAAATTACACTCAAGGGAGGGTATCCAACCCTTCACCAAAACACACAATCTTTCTATCAGAAATGATATAAATCAATCTGAAACAACAACAAATAGGAAGATCAGATCACATCTTGTCCGAAAATAACATATAAACTGTCACTTTATGTTTTTTATTGTTTTTGGTCTTTTTTGGATTTTTTGCTGTTTTTTGTACTTTTTTGTTTTCAAATAAATTTGTTTTTGGCTTTTTCTTGGTTATAAACTATTTTTGTTTGGTTTTACGCTTTCTCTTAACGCTTTCGCTTTTCTGACCAATTGATTTTGGTCCCGGGATCTTGGGATAAGCGGGCTCATGACTCCCCACCTAACCCTCCGGCCCCCGGAATTTTCGGTGTTAACTAAGTTAAAAAGCTAAATAGAACTAGGCGGAGGGTTGGCACCTCTCCCCTAGTACAACAAAGGTCATTAAGGCCTCTAATTCGGGCATACGCCCGGAGTGGAGGGTTCGTCGCTGAAACGTTTGCTGATCATGATGGTCGTATGCCTTTAACAGGCCCACCCAGGAGCGCCATAAAAACGTCTATGTAACCTTCGCTCAAATACTACACAGCGACGGAGCGTAGAAAACGTACCCATTAACGACTGGCAGGCGTCAGTTACCTTAATCCTACTCATTTTTCACCGTCTCGACCTTGCCAGTTGATTTTCTGGTCTGTCTAGGGCTAAGTAAAAAGTTACTATTTTTAGGCCATCAGTCAAACGACTTTTGATCAGCTTTCGTTTACATGCGAACACAACCACATAGCTGAGTCTCGGATCCTCAGACTACGTGATTGTTATTAAAAACACGGCTCGAATACCCTATTTTAATATGTTTTTGTGTGACAGTTCTATATTAAATCCATTGGAGATGGATTGACCCTTTCCTCTTTCTAGCTACTCATATTCTAAAATATCCAGTTACACCGGTGTTAATTCAAATTTCTATGGCATCAGAGTAGCTAAAAAGTTAGTTTTATGCAGTCCTTCAACATACAACATTCTCTAGGGGACCAAGCCTCCGCTCCCGTAATCTTCTCTAGATAACGTTCTTATCTTTCCCAATTTGTGGCACGGGAGGTTTCCGCGGAATACTCCTTCCCCACTGAAGCTTCCTTTTCCACTAATTTCCACTGCTAAGATAAGAGGCTCAGTTTTTCTCGTGTTCCGGTAGGACCGTTTTTCCCTATATCTGTCGTTGTTCTGTTTTTTCGTTCCTTTACGTCAAAATGGCCGTCTTTTGAGAAACATTCACTCTTCAATCGAAATTTTAAAAATAAAAATTCTAGAATATTCCTACTCTCCCTCGCAGCACTTTTTCGTTACTAAGGCCTTTAGTCGTCCTTTTTTGTCCCACCGGAAGGTTGCGCTGTGCCAATCTGGCAGAATGGCACATTAGTTCAGATTGCTCATCTACGGTGAAGTTCCATTGGTATCAAGTTTCATTTATACAAAGTAAAAAATTGGTCCCAACTGTGTCAACAAGATTTTGCTTGGACAAATTGTGAGCCAACGAAGTATTAAATTCTTCATTGAACAGCAAAGAACTAATCAGTTTTATTCTAACCATTAAGTTCTTATATTGTAAGCAAATATATAACGAAGAAAAGTTGTGTGACTACTTTTGCCTAATAACATTACGAGGCCAGATTGAGAATAGGCGAATCCACTAACACATTTTCACAGGGTTTAGCGTACAAATACCTGTAACATGAATATTCTCGGTACATTTGTTTTGTTGCGGATTCCGCCACAAGCAAATATATAATTAGTTGTTCTGGATTCCACAACTGTAAATGAATTCCGCAAAATGTAAGTGGAACCCGCAAATGTAAATGGAATCCGCAAAATTTAACAGCGGACTCCGCAAGTGTAAGCGGATTCCACAAATTGTATTTGAATTCCGCATTTTTATTTATTACTGAACTTGCATATGAACAAATAACCGCTAGAGGTGGAATTATTATCTATACCAACGTGCAATTTGACAGCAAGGACTCATCCATTTATCAGCGGAGTCCACAAACAATTCTTATAACAATGTTTAACTAAGTGGATGTCAAATCTTTCTTTATCTTTGTCTGATGATGGGATGACTTTTTGGGATCGGAAAAATGAATCATCGAAAGCCGTTTGTGCTAATCTGCCAGACTGGCACAGCGCAAGCTTCCGACACAACACGGAAATAGAATTAGAGGCCTTAATGGTTGGAATTTATTGCAAAGGAGGGTCAGAAAATTCGGGAACTTTAAATTTTCAAAAGTTCGATTAGCGAGTGAATATTTCTGAGAAATATGAAAAACGGCCATTTTGAGCAAAAAGTGACAAAAGTCAGAACAACAAACGAATTAGCGAGAGAAAGTTGGAAGAAAACAATAGAAAAAACGAAGCCTCTTTTCGTGACGATCACGCACGATAAGACAGCCAATCAGAGACAACAGGCAGTAAGGAGGCTTCAGTGGAGGAAGAAGAAGAGAGCAGTACCCTCCCGTGCCGCGAATTGGGAGTAATAACGACGTTTTTACAAGGAAATCACAGAAGCGGAGGCTCGGCCACCCAGAGACAGTATATGGTGAAAGACTATAAAGAACTTACTTTTTAGCTATTCTGATGCCATAAATATTTGAATTAACACCGGTTTTAATGATATTTTAGAATATGAGTAGCTAGAAAGAGGAAAGGTTCAATCCATCTCCAATGGATCTAATATAGAATTATCACCAAAAACATAGTAAAATAGGATATTCGAGCAGTGTTTTCAATAGCAATCACGTAATCTGAGGATCCGAAACCCAGCTATGTGGTTGTGTTCGCATGTAAATGAGAGCTGACTAAAAGTCGTTTGACTGATGGCCTGAAAATAGTAACTTTTTACTTAGCTCGAAACAGACCAGAAAATCAATTGGCTAGGCCGAGACGGTGAAAAACGAGTAGAACTAAAGTAACTGACGCCCGCCAGTCGTTAATAGGTACTTTTTCTACGCTCTGTCACTGTGTAATATTTGAGCGAAGGTTACATAGACGTTTTTATGGCGCTCCTGGGTGGGCCTGTTAAAGGCATACGACCATCATGATCAGCAAACGTTTCAGCGACGAACCCTCCACTCCGGGCGTATGCCCGAATTAGAGGCCTTAATGACCTTTGTTGTACTAGGGGGAAGGTGCCAACCCTCCGCCTAGTTCTATTTAGCTTTTTAACTTAGTTAAGACCGAAAATTCCGGGGGCCGGAGGGTTAGCTGGGAAGTCCTGAGCCCGCTTGTCCCAAGTTCCCGGGACCAAAAACAATTAAAGAGAAAGCGTAAAACCAAACAAAAAAAGTGTATAACCAAGAAACAGCCAAAAAAAGTTTATCTGAAAAGAAAAAAGTACAAAAAACAGTGAAAAATCCAAAAAGACCAAAAACAGTAAAAAAACATAAGGTGACAGTTCATATGTTATTTCCGGACGAGATGCGGTCTGACTTTCCTTTTTTGTGGTTGTTTCCGATTGATTCATATCGTTTTGGTTAGAAAGATGGCGTGTTTTGGTGGCGGGTAGTTTGACATTCGACCAGAATGGACGAAAATGCAGTTTCAAGTTTTTAGCAGCGAACCTTCCGAATTGGCAGTTTTGAGGGATTAAGAGCGTTATTCAGACGATTAGACAAATTGTGAAGGCTGAAGGATTCGGAAATTCCTAAATTTTAAAAATTCGAAGTGATGACGTAATAATTCTGAGAAACGTCAAAAACGGCCATTTTGGAGAAAAACCAGAATAAAAACAGAACAACAATAGTTGCGACGACGACAACAACGAGAAAATTGAGAATCAGAATCGGAGAAAAGCAGAAGTAGCAGAGACCGTTCCGAATTGCAACTATTGTGTCGCTACAATAGTTGCAAGGCCGTTGCAAACAACGGTGAAGGGTGGAAAACCAGCCTTCCGGAAGGAAGGTAAGGGTCTTATTTCCCCAGATTCAAGAATCCGGAGGGGTCTCGGGACTGGAACTTATATCATTTTATACAAACTTTTAGCTTCCCTGTTATGTCCGGAATTGAATTTTATTAACATTTGAATTCAATTTGCAAGGATGAGAAGCTAGGAGTTGGGGGAAAGGGTTGATCCATCTTCGATAGCGATGATGATTTTTATCTACTGAACAAAAGCAAAAATAATTCAAAAAATAGTAGTAGCCCTGATTTTAAGACTGACCTCGTGGTCTGGGGATACTGAGACCCAGCCATGAGCTCACTATTTTTGCATGTAATTAAGTTAATTCGAGTGTTTTGACCGAAGCCGGAAGAAGTAACGTTTTTGTCGACCCGATGTTAGAAAGACCACCAAAAGAACTGGGTTGGTAGAGACGGTTAAAAGCATTTAAAGCTCTATTTAGACGTTGGCCAGTCGTCTTAGGACCTAGCTTTATTTTCCGTCGATATGTACTTCCAGGCGAATGTTACATAGATGTTTTTATGGCGCTCCTGGTTGTTATTCTTTTTTAACATCTGACAGGACAGTTAACGAGCACTCCGCGCCGAGCGGATGCTCACATTAACGCCCTTAATAGGCCTAAACCGCCGGTGCGGAAGGGTAGTTCGGAACGCGGAAGCCTTCCGGATTACCGTGAATAATTTTTTTAACCTAGTTAAGACCGAAAATTTACGAACCAGGAAGGGTGGGGGGATTCGCGGTCCCGTCATTTCCTGAGTGGTCCGTGACCAAAAACACTTAAAGATATACAAGAAACCAAACAAAAAATAGTATAGTACCCATGAAAAACAAAAAACAAAAAAAAATAACCGAAAAAAAACCAAAAAAAAAGTTTTAAAAAAAAGTATAAAATCAGTAGAAATCATCCCCCCAGACAAGATGTGATTCGACTCCCCCGTTTGTTGTTGATAGATATATTGTTACTACAGGCATTTATATCAGTCAGGATTGTTATGATCAATTTTGTGGCCCGTTTGTGAGGCTTGTACTGTAGGGTTATTTGAGTATTTAAGCACGTTAAGGCTAAATTGCGCTCAATCCGGAAGGGTCTGCTGATTTGCGCTCAATCCGGAAGTGTCTTGGGAGAAGACTGATCCGGCAAGCAGTACAAGGAGCAACAAGAAGGGGCTCATTGACAACAACAATCGACTGTTGGGTATCGTTAACAAGTTTTGTATCCCTTTTGGTACGAAAAGTAAGATAGTAATCTGTGGGGGGCTCGACAGTGCTGCACTGTAGTGACCCTTCACCGAACTGCGAATATCCGAGTTAAGCACCTTAATTCGGATATTGAAAAAACCCGGAGGGGTATAGTATTACTAGTATTATTACTTATATAGCCAATACTAATACTCCTATATCGTTTTTCAGTGAAAAACAAAGAAAAGAGACCGGTTTTTAGGGTCAAAATAGCGATATTTTGATCCCCCCACAAGTAGCGATTTTTGACATATCGATATTTTTGAAACGGAAAAAAGCGCTAAATTAGTGTGTTGAATCGTAATTGCACTACTATAATAGGTAGAACCGGTTAAGTTTAGTTCGGAAGTGATTGGAACTATTTTGGTACCAAAAACCGAATTTTCGCAATTTGTGAGAAAACGGAACACTATAAAATCAGAAAGTTTTTTGAAATTTTTGAGTTAGGACAGTAAAAATAGTTGTTCGGACAACGTCCACTAATAAATCTACAGGTTTTAAAATCCGTTTCTCGAAAGTCTTCCGGGTTACAGAGAAATCGAACTTAACGTGTTTGATTCAGTGGATTCATCAATCCGGAGGGGTCCAAATAGCCTAGTTTTTTGCAAATTTTTTCAAGTAAAGCCTTTTAGATCGGGTTTTTTGCATTGAAATAGAAGAGTATAGGCCTTCTGAGCTCGGATCAATAATTTTCAGGTCGAAAAGAACGGAATTGTGAAAAAAGTTAAGCGGAACCTATAAGAGAGAAAATTTTTGAATTTGGCAAAAAGACGTTGTGGTTAATAACTTTGGAACGAGGGGTCAGATCCAGTTGATCTTCATACCATTAGATCAGAAATTAGCTGAACTTACTAATAGGAACAAGAAAAATTATTCGAAAAAGTAAGCGTGAAATTTTTTTGAGATTGTTTTTAGCAAATTAACCAATTTGGGAGGGTAGACCCTTCACGTTTTCTAAAAAAAAAATTTTGGAAAGCCCTTACACCCCTACCAAAAGGTTATAGCGGTTGAATAAAATAACTTTAGGATGTTCTAGACGAAAAGGGAAGGCTAAAGGCACAGGAAAACCTTAATCGAGCCGAAATTAGGCAAGCGATAAGACCTTTCACCGTTAGTGTGAACTGTCAAATAAGAGGCTAGCGATAAGACCTTTCACCGTTAGTGTGAACTGTCAAATAAGAACTTCAATCCGGAAGGGTCTAGGGAAGGACCACATACCCTTCCTAAATAATTCAAACAGCATAATAGCATCGGAGAACGTATCCGGAGGGGTATAGGTTGAAAATCAAGGGAATCTCCGAAAAGCTATTTTTACAAAATCGGAGGGGTCCCAATCCGGAGGGTTCCAAGATTTTTTTCTAATTCGGAGGGGTCCCAATCCGGAGGGGTCTTGTTTTCACAAAACCGGAGGGGTACCAATCCGGAGAGGTCTTATATTTACTAACTCAGAGTGGTCCCAATACGGAGGGGTCTCAATTTTGCCAATCCGGAAGGGTCCTACTTTTGCCAATCCGGAGGGGTACTGTTTTTTGTCAACCCGGAGGGGTATTATTTTATCAAAGGACTTAGGTAAACCAAAGAAAAGATAATAGTGAGATGTATTAGGTTATAAAGAGACAAGCTAGGAACCAGTGACTGCACTGGTAACTTACCTTTCAAAAAAGACCAGACGAAAACGAAACAGGTCCAAACTCGGATATTCGCGACACTAAGTCTAAATTAGAAAAAAGAGTGTTTAACTCATTGGTGTGGATTGAAATCCAAAACGTTTTTGAGAAAAGAGACTGCCCTGAGGATTTTAGTAGGTCTGGCTCGAGCAGTCCGAAGGCAGATAGGTAGCACAGTACTCGGTGGGTGCAATAGACGCCCACTTGAGAAAATTACTGCCTTCAAATTTTTGTTTGCTTGGTGCAGCACCAAGCAGGGAAAGCTCTTTCTTTAAAATTCAAATTCGACTATTGTATTGCGACCGACTAAAAGTACATTACACATACGTTTTTTATAGAAATATTCTTAATTAGTTATTTTTGATTTTACATCAAAAAAATTTGTACTTGATTGGGTAGTGAGTACACTATCTTTTAAATCGACTGATATCATCATATTGTGCTAGTTCTCAAATCTTACGACCGATAATCGATTATTGTGAATAAATTATATACACGCTGTACTCTGATAACATACAAGGATTCGTGGTCACTATTTAATAGAATCTTGTGAAATTTATTGTGTTGTGTTATTATTATCAATAGTCAAACTAGTAGGTCACTAGCAATCGAATTGAGTGTATAGGCATTAAGAAGTGACAAGTTGAAAATGCGTCTAGACAAATCAAGAATACCTAAACGAGGTAATAGCTCTAGGAAATTCATACCTGAAAAGCAAAGAAAAGCAATGACCGACCCTTTTGTGGAACGGATCACACGAACCCGGACCGACAAAGGGGAGACGGTTTCAGGCAGAATGATTGAAACCAGGAGTCAAAGATCCTCAGAAGAGCTAAAAGCAATGCTAGAAGTGGAGGTCCATCCGGACCAGGCCATGCATGAGAATCAAGAAATGCATGGACCGGACGGGAGAGGGAACAGAAGGCTAGCGAGTGAATCTACTCCGGTAGAACAAGGCCAAGATTTTGCCACTTCCATCGGGACACTGGACCGAGAGGAGATGTCGGAACTGTCCGACATCTCTACTGAAATTGTTGCAACTAGGAGATCTCCCACAGACAACACCATGATGGCAGGCGTGACGGAGAAGCAAACAACGTCCTCATCGTTCTCAGAAAGAATTAAGAACACTTTCGGAAACATCTTTCCATTCACCATGGGAGTGGGTACAGGAAATGAAGGTGAATCCCAGGAGGAAGAAGAGGACGATGAGAAGCAAGTGGATTTTGGATCTCAAGTCAGCCTCAATAGTTCGACCCAGGAGAATGAGCCATACACCAACAGGGAGACTGGAACTATGGACAAATTTGGTGTGGTGAGAACGATAAGCAAAGACACAAACACATCAGGCCAGTCAAGAGATTTTGTGACGCGAACTGGGGAGAATAGAAACATCGGGCTAGGCAACGCATCGGCGGAACCAGAGGTGGATAATGAAAAAACGTCGAGGCAGAGAATCAAAGCCCGAATCTCAACCAGCACAAAACTACCTGGTATCGATAGGGTGACACCGCCACTAGTGACGCCACTAGTAGAAAACGGGGCATCATTAGAAGAAGCCTTGAACAACATAGTGGGCAGTATAGCAGAACAAAATGAACAGATGTCCATAGGAATGAGTGAACTAGAGAGAGCAGTCCACGTTGAAAGAGAAAGTCTGCGGGAAGAAATAAACCGCAATAGACAAGAAGTTGGTAGGAGCGAGAAACGTTTGAAGGAAAGAACGGACGAGCACATAGCGAAGAACTTGTCGCAAATGACAAGAGAAGCGGAACAGAGAGAGTTACGCTTAAGAGACGATCTGGAAAAGTTAAGAACGCAACAAGAGCAGACTCTTTGGACTCTTGACACAAAGATAGATGCGATGATGGAGAGGCGAACTCAGGCTGTCATGGACAGGTTAGACGGGCTACTAGGCAGCAGGAAAGGACCAAAAGAAGGGGAACCGAATTCGGGAGGTCCCAGCAGGGAGCCGAAGGTGAACTTCAATGACCATCAAAGGAGGAGGACATATGGATCCACTAGAGGTAGGGGCAATTCAAGGCTATGTCACAAGGGATAATAGAACATGGGGCCCAAACAAAAGAGCAAGTTCAACAGAGAACAGACAGACCTAAAACGAACGACCGACGCAAGGCACACATGCGACTGGGAGAGGTGATTGCAGCAACAGGAGACATGCCAGCCCATGGAGGAGTAATGTGGGCCAAGGAGGAAATAGTCACGGTGATTCGGATTGTAGGGATGCACCAAATACAGAACCCTTAACAGGGGGCGACGATACTCAGGCAGGGCACTCAAGGGATGCTACGGCAATGGCCACAGCCTTTGAACCCCTAAACAGGTCTTTGGAAACGTTCCTTACGAGGTTATTCAGAACCAATGAACGCAGTGAGAAGTCCAGAAGAGTCTTTAAGAAACCATGATGCTATAAAGACGAATCTGATGGCTGTATTGATACCTGGATAGAGATAATGAAACTGCATTTCGAGGAAGAGGACTTGTCGGAAAGACAAGAATGCAGTGCGCTCACCAGCAACTTGGAAGGGACAGCCCTGAACTGTGTCATGGCCAAGAAGCAATATCAGCGTGACGTAGCCGAGAAAATCTTCGAAATCTTGCTAAACCGTTTTGGATCAGGAGTGCAGGGGCACCAGGCGATGATGCGCTTCGAGAAACGAAGGCAACGAGAGGATGAAACGATAGACAAGTTTTTAGACGACTTGGAAATGCTGAGAAGACGCAGCCAACCGAATGAGTCAAACCAAAGGATGAACCGGGCAGTAACTTCAAAATTCATTGATGGTGTGAAGAATGATGAATTTCGGACAATGCTGGCAACGCATTACACACCACTATCAACCAATGCGCCAATACCAGAGGAGTTGAGGCTCAAGTCAAAAGAATTTCTTTTGTTGAAACCTCCTTCGAGATCTGGATATTACAAAACCAATTATGGCAATTTTAATAATGGGCCAGCAAACCAAGGAAACAACTAGTACAAAAAAAGGGACTACATGGACAAGAGAGGCTCTTGTGCCAATTGCAGTTCAACGGACCATCATGTGTCAGCATGCCCAAATTACAAACAGGGCATGAAAGCTATAGGCATTAGCCTAGAGGACGAATATGCGTCAGAAGTTGACCATGAGGATTTCATGAGAGGAGTAATTGCAAAATTCGGCCCGAGGTGTTTCTTTTGCAACTTGGAAGGTCATTTTAAACCAGATTGTCCCCAATTCTGGGATGCTGTAGCAGACATCAAGCATCCAAGGCATGAGAAAGCTTTATCAGGAGTGAAAGCCAGCAAGGCTCGCCTGTTGAGTGAAGCGGAGGCGGGCAGAAAAGGCAAACCGCAAGAGCTGGCGATGAAGAAAATGCAAGCGGTAACTGAAGAGACATGTGAACTGGAACCGGTGACTGCGGCCGATGACTTCAAGATTGATTATAGGGTAGCCGCGAGGGATGCTCTAAATAGAGTGCAGCAAGAACTGGTGACAAAAGAGATCGAACAAAAAGTCAAACTCGAACTGGAAGATGAGAAACTACAGGAGAGACTGAATACCTTCGAGGCAACAGAAGTCGAAGAGACAAAGGCACCAAGTAGTTTGAGCATGAAACTTAATGTGATCTCCGGTCAGAGGTTCGGCATGGTGCCGCAAGGAAGCAAAATACAGTCGATAATCTCGGTAGCTGGACACCAGGTAATCAGAAGTCTGAGTGAACCATCAGAGTTCATTTTGATGCATCTGGACACATATGCAGATTATCTGAGGCAGGTGGAGCCACGCACTGAGTCGAGGGCTGTGCGAGCACTACTAACAACGGGTGGCCCTCGAATAAAGAAGCTTCAAGATTGCTACGTGGAGGTCTATGGGCCGTATCAAGTGATGCTGAACGTAGATGGAATCAGTATCTACACTAGGATTTATGTGACAACAGATAGTGACCAAATAGGGCAGATCTATTTGGGTGAGGAGGAACTCAAAGTCCGCAGGATAGGCCATGACGCCATGATGGAACAAAACGCGGTACACAATGGATACGAAGCAGATGTGACTGCACATCCGCTCGATACCAATGGCAAGAAAATCGGAGTCAATGGGCTTCTGGACACAGGGGCGCTAGTGAGTGTGATGCCGATAAAAACTTGGGAAAAAATGGGCTTCACGAGGGAAGATCAAATTCTGACGAATCTCCGACTGGCCGCCGCCAATCGTGGAGCAATTTACGTAGCCGGAACAACGCCGATAACAGTTCTCCACATGGGAGGACGGGATCTATGGATGAGCTTCCTGGTAGTAGTGAATTTAGACGACGCCGACCAATTCATCTTGGGCAGAGATTTTGTCAGGAATTTTGACGTGATGATTGACTTGAACAACGGTCTAATACGGATTAGAAACCCGGACCGGAAGTATGTTAAGAAATCAATTAATAGGATAATAACAGATGAAAACATGGTACCATTTTTTTTAGATAAAAAAGTAAAACTACAGCCAGGGCAGGTTGTGGTGGCAATTTTTAGAATGAGGAATTTGAATTCGTTAAGCGATAGCAAACAGATTTGTTTAGTACCGAACCCAAATAGTCAGAGTTTGGTGATTTTAGGCCGTCGCTTCTCGGTAACACGAAACGGACTGTGTGTCAGTGTGTTATTGAACACACTGGACACCACGGTTTCAATCCAGCGTGGAAAGAAGCTGGTTACGCTTTGCCGATGAGGACCGACTATGAGGAGACACAAAACTTGAAGAAACACAGTGTGAAAGACTGTCCTTATCATGCCAATAAAGATAAAATTTCAAAGAGGATTAATGAATTAAAATCTATTCATACATTGTTTTCAATGAAATCGCAATCGAACGACGGCTTATCGAGCTGCTCGAATTTTCCGGAACGCCCCTCGTCATATGAACTAGAATCTGACAAACCGGATTTGCCAGAGATAGATCATTTAAAAGGGAAAATAGATGAGAGAGATTTCGAAAGACTGCGGGACGTTTTGAATCGGAACGCAGATGTGTTTTCAAAACATAAGGCGGATATCGGTTGCTGTAACTTTGCCGAACACAAAATTGAACTTGAAGAAGGCGCCGTTCCCCACAGAGAAGGCGCGAGACGAATGCCGCCACATAAGTCAGAAGCGTGCCGAGCGGAAATCGGAAATAGAAATGCTGCTCTAATACGACATGATAGAACCCTCGAAATCGCCATGGGCTTGCGGGGTGGTAATGGCGAAAAAGAAAGGGGGGGGCAGCTAAGGTTTTGTTGCGACTTTCGCTATTTGAACGCGGTGACGGTAAAAGATGCGTACCCGATACCGCGAATAGACGAGAGCCTCTCCAAATTTGGTGATGCCAAGTTCTTCACAACATTGGACTTGGGTTCGGCCTTCTGGCAGATCCCTTTGCGGAAAAGGATAGAGAAAAGACCGGATTTTCATGCGAATTGGGGTTGTACCAGTGGAAGAGGATGGCCTTCGGCTTGTGCAATGCAATGGCCTCTTTTCAAAGACTGATGGCTCAGGTTTTGACCAGAGTGACTAAGAAGTACGGGAATCTCGTGATGTGTTACGTAGATGACGTGGTCATAGCGACACCGACCCTGGAAGACCACATTGATTGGCTCGATGAGGTCTTTGGATGCATGAAAAGAGCAGGCTTGAAGTGCAAACTGTCGAAAAGCGAAATCCTTAGGGATTCGATCAAGTACCTGGGAAGAATGTTGAACAGGCATGGTGTGAGACCGGACCCGGAAGCAGTAGAGGCTGTGTTGACATGGAAGGTTCCGAGAACGGACACACAGCTAATGAGCTTCCTAGGGTTTGCCAATTATTACCGTGAGTTCATCAAAGGATATGCAGACAAGGTGTATCCAATGAAGAGGCTGATGCGCAACAAAGGAAAGAAGTTCGAATGGAACGATGAAGCACAAGTTGCCTTCGAGAACAAAAAGCGGGAACTGTGCGGAGCGCCAGTGCTAGGCATGCCTACAGAAAAGGGCATGTATGTTCTTGACACAGATGCATCGGTAGTAGCCATCTCAGGAATATTTCATCAGGAGCAAGAATGGAATGGAAGAACGGTTCTCCGTCCCATTGCATATGGCAGCAAGGTCTTGAGTGACACTGAGATGAAATATGGTGCACCAAAAGTAGAAATGTTTGCAGTAGTCACTTTCGTGGAAAAGTACCGTGCATACTTGGGGAGCGCTTCCTTTAAGTTATCCTGGTTGAAGACCTAGTCGATGGATCAGAGTTATATTGGTAGACGGATAGTAAGATTGGATGGCTACCACATGATAATCGAGCACAGGATGCGTGATAAACACCAGAATGCTGACAGCCTCAGCAAGAAAACTGTGTTCCATGAAATATTGGACAGAAGCAAGCCAATCAGGCAGAAATAAAGGAAGGATTCTCGTTTCTGGACAAAGAAACTTATGAAGTGCTTCCTTTAATGAGATGGTTGGACAAGTCTGGACATCCAATTCCAGGACATCCTGAGTTACCTGTCGAGAGAGCAGCCGAGATAAAAATCCTATCCAAAAGGGACCCGGTGCCCTTGGATCTGTTGCTGCGCTCAAACCTGGTCCAGCGCAGGAACTCTATCGCATGAACATAAACAGCCTCTCATTATTGGATAAAACGGTGCAGGTCACACCGCAAGTAATGCGGATGCTGGGTGGATTGTTAGAGAGAGAAATGACCAGAGACGACTCCGAGTGGGCAGCAGCCATGGCATCACTGACAGTCAGTGAGAAGGTGAAGATCATGCCGTCAATACGACATCACAAAGACAACGAGAGGGATTGTAGGTCAATAGTTCAGCAACTAGTGTCCTCAAAAGACCACGAGGACTTAACAAGTACTTCATACGGTCGGAAAGAACCGGGAAACGATACGCGAAAGAAAACAGTTACCTTTGAGGACCAGGATAGTGATAGTGAGAAGGTTGAACAGAAACTGGTGCAAGATTGTTTGTCCGGGGAGACAAACGGTGAAAAAAGTCGGCGAGTTCAAGATCAACACCCGGGACAAGGAAGTTTGTCCGGGGACTCTGAGATAGATGAAAAAGTTCCTGACGAGAAACAGGAACTGGGGAACAAAGTTTTGTCCGGGGAGTTCAGATGGATGCGAAGAAGGCACAGACCTGATCTGGAGGAGGGTACAGGCTCCATCACAGACTCTTCAACAGATGACAATTCCCGAAACTCAGGAATTGATACCTACTCAGACAGGAACTCGAGCTCGGGATCAAAACTGTCAGAACTAGCGATCCACACACTACTAGTGGAAACTCGTGCAAGGGATCTGGATAGAGAGGTGTACCAGGACCCTGACAGTGATCGCTACCTCATACCAAGCAAAAAAGTCTTTGAAAAACGCAGCGGATAATTTGGAGACAATAGCGGTATCGAAACCTTCGATTAGTCTGTTGCCACAAAAAGAGGTAGTCAGGACTGATCTTCAGCCGTTCAGGCAAGAAACACAGCCGCTGGCGAAGATTTGGTGCGTTAAGATGGAAGAAGACACACACCAGCCCAATGAGCTGAATAGTCAGATGAGGGTCATGAAGACGTACTTGAAGGCGAGATACAGACTCTCGGACCTACTAAGGGTGCAGAGAAATGACCCCATGACAAGCAACCTGAAAAGGTGGATAGAAAATGGTGCACCAGACAAAGGTGACATGGAAGAAGACAGTTACCGTATCTGAGACAGTTTTTCATGCAGAAAGAGGGGAGGTTATATTTGAACATGGACGGAGTTGTGACTTGTAAGAGAAGAGAAGAAGACAAAGTCCTATGCAAGTTTAACGCAATAGTGTTGCCGCAACTCTTTCAGACAGAACTATTATTCAGGTCGCATGATCAGATGGGCCATCAGGGGATCGACAAAGTGTATCAGAGGATCCTGAAGCGCTTTGAGTGGCCTGGAATGAAAAAGGCATGTGAGAAGTGGGTAACAGCGTGCCTGTCATGTCAACAGGTCAAGGATCCAAGAAAATTACGATTTTCTTTACAGTCGATCGAGTCGTCTGAATTCAACGAAGTGGTGCAGATAGATCACCAAAAGATATGCATGACGGACAGTGGTTATAATCAAGTCTTGGTCATGATAGATCACTTCATGAAGTATGCAGAGGCTGTGTCCTGCATAACTGCCTCGGCGGAAGAGACATGCGACCACCTGATCAATACGTGGATAGCGAGACATGGTTGTCCGATGACGTTTCAATCGCATAACGGAACAGCTTTCGTAGGAGAGCTCACGAAAGAGCTCATGAGACGCTCACAGGTTGCTCAAGCTCACTCCACGACATACCATCCCCAGGCAAATGGCTTAGTGGAAAGGCAGAATAGAACGTTAGTGTAGATGCTGAGGGTATATTGTTCCAGGTACATGACCGATTGGGACAGATACCTTCCACAGGTGATGGGAGCCTATAATAGCACGCAACACTCAACCACTGGGGTTAGTCCACGCATGATGCTCACCGGACATGAGAAGTCTTTACCCTTGACCTTTTTCTACCCAGAGTATAAGGGAAAGAAAACGTCTCCACAGGTCTACGTGAGGGATGTGATCAAACGTCAGCAAGAGTTGAACGACTTGTGTAGACGAAGTACTCAGCAAGCACAGGTAAGGCAGAGGAAGAAATTCGACCAGAAAGCAGCTGGTGCAAAAGCTTACTCGGTGGGAGACTACGTATGGGTATTTCAGAACGTTATACCACCGAAAGGAACGAAAAGGCTCCTAAAAAGTGGAGCGGACCCTTCATGATTACGGAAATGCACCAGGAGGGACACTTTTATAGACTGAGTACTGGCCGAGCCGCCCACTATGAGAAAATTAAGCCACATAATCCATCGACAAAAGTTTGGTATATACCTGCAAATATGGAAAGGGGGATTTTCTGATGATGGAAGCTGCTTTTGAGGTCAACGAGAAGGGCACCAGGGAGAAGAACGATGGAAACGAAGTCGTAGAGGAAGGAACAAGTATACCACTGGACCTGGATCCAAATGAGGTGATCGAAGCAGACGATGAGACCTTACCATACGCAGAATAAGACTGGCAAGACCCCGAACAAATGGAGGTCCCCAAGAACTTGGAACCAGATCTTCCGTTCACGATACAGACCCGACAGAACGACGGGACAAGAACCAAAAAGAAATATAACCCTTACGGTGACGCCTTTGTAGTGGACAGGATAGATCTGAAAAAGATAGTGGAAGAAGTGGTAGGTCTGGAAGGAATAACAGTGTCACAAGACATCGACATAGTAGATGACCACGACCAGGAATGGATCGAGGACCGGTCGAAACCCGAAGTAGAATTCGACGACGAGCAACAGGAGTCCTACGAAAAAGAACTCACAAATCTGCGAGTCTTGGAGTGGCTGAACGAAATTACATCAGACCCCAAAGATACCAGTGTCGGAATTCAAGATGTAGATCGTGAAAGCATGAAATACATGAAAACCGAACGAGATGATCCTTCCTGGGCTGCCCAGGAAGGGCAGCTACTCATTCCGACTTCCAACCTCGACTTGATATCCGGTATGCGATCGGCGGGGAAGTCGATGGATATTTTTGTCAGGGGAGTGGGGGTAGCACTTACCCACACTGAAAAATTGATAATAAAGAAATTAAGAATAACAAGAGAGACAGGAGACTTAGAAGCAGAAACAGGCGAAGAACATAAAAAACCTGACATAGGGAGGGTGGTTGAGTAACATTTTAACTTACCAAATGAATATTCAAGTGGCATAATATTAACAGATAGTGATTTCATACTCACAGATAGAACATGTGCGATAGCAATCACAGCAGACATGAGTTTTAGGACAGCGTTAGCGGCAGATTTTAAGAGAGAATATAAAAACATAAAATTCGTTTGGAAGCAAAGACCAGGAGTAGGGGGCGTAGCAGCCTTGCCTCCGGCGGCGCCACAGATACCGGGAAAATACCTATGCTTCTTGGTGACGAGGGCGACGGAGAAGCGCACGTGGACCCAGAAAACCTAGTCTTGTCCTTGACGAGGTTGAGAGACTTCCTCGTGGAAATGGACGTGAAGGAGCTCTCGCTTCCAGTGTACCATCCAAACAGAGGACGACTGCATCCTCGGGAATTGTACGCGCTTGTACACGTGATATTATCTGATACTAATATACAAGTATATTTACAGAAGAAATATTACTTAAGTATAGGCTGAGTGACGTGCAAGAGGGTGTTGGACTAAATTATGTGGTGTGTGATATGTGTATTATGTCATGTTATGTGTTGTGTTATTAAGATCTTGGGTAAGAAGGAATTAGTGACCATGAACAACTGAAGGATGATCTTAGGAATAGATCCAAAGTTTGGACTGTCCCATCTTAGGTGGAACTCCAAAATTTTAGAGATCGATTGATTTTAATTAATTTTAGGATCAAAGTCTATTTATCTGACTATTTTAAATAAATTGTAACGAGAAGTTAAGGTGAAACTGACAAGTGTGATACTCGTGACCTCTTTTCTAAATCCTGATTGATCATTTATTTGCTCACTTGATGAATTGATGGACCTGGCAGAGGCATATGTAGGACCGATGGTAGATGCGATCTATCGTCGGCTAATGGATCAAGACTTCGCTCTGGAGGACCCGGAGGTAGTTTTGTTGCTGACCGCCCTGATAAACATCTTGGGGCATGACAACCGTGGGGACCGCCCCACGGAAGTCCTATTGATGGCAGCATACGGAGAGAGGGGAGTACTAGACCGCCCGAACATGAGAGTGATGAGGTGGAGAAACGGGGCTCTCTCAGGGAGTGACTTGGCGAACGAGCCTGGATTGGGAAGTTCTAGGACTTATCAACCAGGTGAAATGCCTTTGCCCTCCAAGCCCAAGCCTGGGCTGACGAGAATGCATCAAGAGATGAACAGCGAGGCTGCCTCGTCTGGTTCACCACTGAGAGCAGCTGTGCCACCAAAGAGGGCGAAAGTAGAACGAGGGGTTCAGACGAACTGGACCATGCTAGATCTAGATGGAATAAAAGACGAGCTGGAAACGACGAGAAGGGAACTGGATGAGATGACTAAGACCATGCTCAGTACGGAGGAAGATGGGGACATGTCGAAGAGATTATTCGAAGACTGCAACAAAAAGCAGAGCGAAGAAATTGAGCGCTTGAGGCGGGATTACAGAGAGCTGATGGCGTTGACGACAGCCGTGGAGAAGGTGATACCTGCAAGGAGTGGTCCTCGTGGGCAGTCCCCGATGGAGCTCTTGACGCCCCGAGAGATGAGTCAGACAACGGAAACGCGACTCCCAACAACAATAGGTCGAGTGACAATCCCGGACCCTAGTGACACCTTGGGTGACCCAGTCGAGGAAAAAACTGTGAAGAAGCTGATAGAGACCGCTGGACGACTAGTCGCCAACAAGAATGCGCCAGATTCCGGAATGACTGCACCCTCTGGAACAATCGACGATACGGGTACAGTACGGCTCTCCCGAAGCGTGATGAGCAAAGAGGGAGTTAGCGACACAACGCCACCAATGGGGAGCTCTGAGGTCACAGAGAGGAAGATACGAAAGATGCCGGCGAAGAAAGTGTCACGGGTAATAGACGTACAAAAGAACAATCAGTTGAGATATAACTTCACAGGAGTTCCGGAGGCAGATTCGAGAGCTTGTTTCAATCGAGCGACCTGGAACCAGGCAGTGAACCTGCAGCAACCACCGCTGGGGACATCACATCTGATACTGGGAGATAGCTTAGTCAGAGTACTCTCGAACTTGAGGACCTCTTGGGTCACCACGGTGATGACCTTCGGAGGCGCGACGATAGCTCAGTTATTTTGGATGGTGGAGCTAATGAACCCAGGGAGAATCCCCAATGTGATGATCCTTGTTGGGACGAATAACATCTCTAGAAGCTCAGATGAGGAGGAAGCACTATAGGAATCAATGATGGTGTGCTTGTTTACTACTCTCTGGCAGAGGTTCAACTGCGCGGTACTGACCGTTTGCACTGTGCCAATGAATGTGAGGAATTTGACTGCAACAGGGAGAAGGCACAACGAAGGAGTAGTCAGGTAGAATAACATCCTAAGGAATCTCGCAAGTCGGAATGCCGGAAGGATGATCCTCATGGACATCGAACATGAGTTGAGAGCAGTGGATCAGGCCAGGCTGACCACGGACGGCATCCACTTCGATAGTATAGAAGGACAGGCTTGGTTGAACGGAGTCTTCCAAGGGCGATTGGATGAGTTGGAAGTAGAAATCTTTGACACAGGGGTGCTAAAGAAGGAGGGAGCATCGAACGAACCGGTGATTACCACCTTTGTGCCTCCGAAACTGGAAACACGCTTGGGGACGGTCCCGGTCGTGATGAACTATAGACAGCAGAGCTCTAGCGAACCAGGTCAAAGAACAGACGTTCAAGATCGATTGGGAGAAGCGCCAATGAGGAGGACCATTAATCCTAGGAGAAGTTTAGGGCCTGTCAACCCGATGGAGGAGGCGACCAGCACTTCTAGATCAGACACGAGATCGGAGACGACAAGTAACAGTCGAGATGAGAGACGCCCTGATAGAGGCTCGTTGATGTGGTCGAGGCCCATACCTTCTCCCTGGCATGTGTACAAGGATGACATGATGAAACTGGACCTTCAGAAGGTGAGCTTCGCTGTGGATGCCAGGAGGATGCTGAATGGAGCGAGGCTATCGGTCAGTAGACTGTACTCGATAACAGGCGTAGACTGGTTGATAGCCGCTGGCATAAACTTCAATTCCACGACGGCCTTGAGGTTTGCTGACCTAGAGAGACTGCCCTCTAATAACACAATGAGACCAGTGAACGCACTACCATTGCAGGACGTGAGATTGAATCGCGATGAGGGGAATCGAGAAGAGAGACCGGGAAAATTTCTGATAACGAGCGCGCCGATTGGACAACATGTGATGATGTTCATGCAGCTGAAGACACCCCCCGGTCATGTGAAAGAAAGAGTGTACCCGAAACAAGTGAATCAAGAAGGTGATGTCCAAAGATACGGCGGATTGAAAGCGATAATGAAAGACGAGACCATCCTTGCCGCGTACTACAAGGCAGAAATAAGGAAGGCCAAGATTATGATAGTAGTGAATTCGCAGATCGTGCACAATTCCAAGTCTCTGTTTTGGCCTGACGTCATAATGTTGGCAGCGGTTGATCTGGAATCTACTGCAATCCGTGTCAATGGCTATCGGGGTACAAAGACAGACGGACATGAACCCAATCACAATCGTGTTTGCTGGCATCAATGACCATCTACACAGTAGAGGTTTCCTGAGCAGATTCAGAGAGCCTTAAACGGCAGAAAATGCTGTATGGCCAGCAATAAAAGACATCCTCGAGTCAATGGGTGAAGTGGTGGATGCGATGGAGGAAGGGTCCTTCACAAAGATGACACCGAGAGTAGTGTTCGCGCTGTCTCCGGGGTATGCACATCTCCCGGATGGACTGAAATTCGTGTATGCGATCGTGACCTTGCTTTTGGAAGGTAAATATGATGTAATCATATCGGCCCCAAATCGCATGATAGAGATGGAGAGCCTGAGACCACTCAGGGCTGAGCTACCTGCGGTGTGGTCAGATATCTCGAACGCAATGAGAGAATTCAAGTATCATGCGCTACACATGCTAGTGTTGGACGAGGTGCTGGGGTTGGAACTGTCCAATTTCAGTCGACAGCTCAAACTGAAACCGGGAGCCTTGTTCGTGACGTTTGGAGCAGAAAGTTTCGTGAAGTGACCGGTGATACTGCTCACCGAAGGAGTTTAGAACCTGCGGTTAGATGGACTTCTAACACTGATTGCTATTACCCTTGGAAACGTGGGAGGACTAATGAAACTGACACGTTGCCCAGAGCAGATGAGAGAGAATGTGAGGAAATTCGACATGAAGAAAGCCACGGACTCGTGGAATAAGATAAGAGACCTGAGACACACTCTTATCCAGTATCTCTTGCAGCAAAATTGCTTTGGAACGGGAGAGGATGAGACAATCCGATCTAAGCTTGGCTATGAGGACCGATCCCTTAGCGCTGATCAGAGGAGCCACGGAGTTTGTGACAGTGATTTATGGACTAGCAGTCACGTTTGCATTCCCTGATGTTAACGTGGAAGCGTATAGGATGTCGGTGCTGCACCTGAACCTCATATCAGCAGTGGACGGTAGTGCGCTGAACTGGTGTGAGCAGCACGCATTGCGGGAGCTCATGAGCGAAGATCTGTTATTGTGCCATTCTGCCGGATGACACAGCATAACCTTCCCGCGACAGAAAAAAGAGTGACTAAAGGCCTTATGGACAGAAAAGTGTTGCGACGGAGGGTCAGTCAGAATGTTCTAGAATTTTTATTTTTAAAATTTCGATTGGAAGAAGAACATTTCTGAGAAATAGAAAAAAGAAGGCCATTTTGAATAAAAAAGACGAAAATCAGAACCACGATATAGATTGTCAAGAACAGTTGTATCAGAGACAGAAAAACACGGAGCCTCTTATCGTGGCAAGAACACACGATAAGGACCTTAGCGACAGATATTTGTGGAGACGGAGGCTTCAGTGGGGGGAAGAGAAATACCACGGAACCCTCCCGGGACACGAAATATAGGAGATAAGAGTGTTATCTCAAGAAAATCACGGGAGCGGAGGCTTGGTCCCCCAGAGACTGTTATATGTGAAGGGACTGTGAAAACTGACTATAACAGCTGCTGTAATGTCCTAGATCTTAATTAACACCGATATTATTTGATATTTCGGGACATGAGTAGATAGAAAAAAGGAAAGGGTCAATCCATCTCCAATGGATTTAATATAAAACTGTCACACAAAAACATATAAAAATAGGTTGTTCGAGCCGTGTTTTTAATGACAATCACGTAGTCTGAGGATTCGAGACTCAGCTATGTGGTTGTGTTCGCATGCAAACGAAAGCTGATCAAAAGTCGTTTGACTGATGGCCTAAAAATGGTAACTTTTTACTTTGCCCTAAACAGACCAGAAAATCAACTGGCAAGGTCGAGACGGTGAAAAACGAGTAGAATGAAGGTAACTGACGCCTGCCAGTCGTTAATAGGTACTTTTTCTACGCTCCGTCGCTGTGTGATATTTGGGCGAATGTTACATAGACGTTTTTATGGCGCTCCTGGGTGGGCCTGTTAAAGGCATGAAACCATCATGATCAGCAAGCGTTTCAGCGACGTACCCTCCGCTCCGGGCGTAAGCCCGAGTTAGAGGCCTTAATGACCGTTGTTGTACTAGGGGGAAGGTGCGTACCCTCCCTCTAGTGCAATTTAGCTTTTTAACTTAGTTAACACCGAAAATTCCGGGGGCCGGAGGGTTAGGTGGGAAATCTAGAGCCCGCTTGTCCTGAGGTCCCAGGACCAAAAACAATTAAAGAGAAAGCGTAAAACCAAACAAAAATAGTGTATAACCAAGGAAAAGCCAAAAACAAATTTATTTAAAAACAAAAAAGTACAAAAAACAGTAAAAAAATCCAAAAAAGACCAAAAACAGTAAAAAACATAAAGTGACAGTTTATATGTTATTTCCGGACGAGATGTGATCTGACCTTCCTATTTGTTGTTGTTTCAGATTGATTTATATCGTTTCTGATAGAGAGATTGTGTGTTTTGGTGAAGGGTTGGGTACCCTCCCTCGAGTGTAATTTGAGTGTTTAAGCACGTTAATGGTGATTTTGCCGGTGACCGGAGGGTAGAGTGGCAGGCTGATCAACGTGTTCCACACTCAACAGGGACATCAAGGACAACATCCGCAACGACTGTTGGGTATCGTTGAAGCAATTTTAGTATCGTTCGGGTACTATTTCCTTAAAACTTAAGTGGTGGGGGGCACGATTGGCGCGGTCCGATTGTACCCTCCATCGATTACAAATTTCCGAGTTAAGGGTCCTAATTCGGATATTTTGGCGCAAAGGAGGGTGTAGTACTATTTATTAACGACTATTTATAGATTATTGTCCTTACTATATATTACTTATCTCCTATTTAGACCCAAGAAACACCCATTTTTTGTCGAAAATTACCAATTTTCGACCAAACTGTAGACCCCCAAATTTTCGGATATCCGAGCTTTTCCGATAGGCAAAAAGCTTTTATATAGAGAGTAGCCACGTAGTTCGATCCCCTTTATTAAAGAAACCGCGTGAGCAAAGATTCAGTGGAAGTTAGAAAAACGAGAATTTTTCGACCAAAATTTTGATAATTTTCTGTATTTTGTCAATCTGTTTTGGGGATCGAGTTTTTGAGTTTTTAGAGTTAGAGCAATAAAATTTTTTGCGTTAGGAGCGTGCTAGCATAACGTGCTCGGTTACCAGAGAAATTTTTGGGTAACCCTCCGAGTAGCTCCGTGGATAGAGCTAACGACTTAAGGTTTGGAAAAGGAAGGAATCGGAGGGTCCAAATTTGATAGTTTTTGGCCAAAAATTTGTTTCTAAACCAATTTTGGTCCGGTTTTTTTGCATTTTTCCAGTGCCGTACAGGGCTACTACGCTCATTTCAAGTATTTTTAGGCACTTTCGACCGGAATTGCGAAAAAAGTCTTTCAGATCCTATACAGGTGGTGAAAAAGGCCATTTTGACGAACGCGTTTTTGGCGATTTCTCAAAGACTAGTTATCCGATCGGGATAATTTTGGTACCATAAGTCGACGTTTTTGACCACTTTTCCGAATCGCAACCGTTTTTGGGTTGATTATTTCGGAAAAGAAAAATTTTTTAGAATTTGTTGGTTCGGAGGGTCCAAGTAACGGGCAACCCTCCGAGCGGCAGAAAATTTTATCAAAACATCTTTTTATTCAACTGGGAAGGTTGACCGTGTCAGCCAACCTAGTTTTAAGTCAGGTAGACCGCTTTCAGAGGCTTTACTGCGGTGATTTAACCCTTTTTCTTGATTTTGGGGGAACCCTCCGAAGTGACCCTCCGGAGTCAGCTAAACCCTTTAGCAACCCTCCTTAGTGGAAAATTTCCACGAGATCACCCTAAGAAGTTGAAACAGCTCCCCCTAGAACCCTTAGCTTATTTTGACGCTTTTTGAAGCTAGTAGGAGAACCTTCCAAGTGAGATCAGAAAATTTGAAAATTTTGGAGGTACCCTCCGAAGTGACCCTCCGGAGCGTATTAAGCATCTTATTGACCCTCCTTAGTAAATTTAGGGGGACCCTCCGAAGTAACTTGGGTGATTAAGATACCCTCCTAAGCTACTTGAGTGATTGAGGTACCCTCCGAGGTAACCCTCCGGAGTGTCTTAAACCTTCTAGCGACCCTCCTTGTAAGAGACTTGAGTAAACCTTCTGTGGCAATTTGGGAAACGGAAAATATCTATTTAATTAGGATCATATTAGGATATTAGGCGTGCTTATCAGGGTCATAAGAACCAATTCTGACCCGGAAATTCGTGATCAACTTTGGATTCTATATTGGGTGTATTAGAAGTACCCGAACAAATTTTTTTTTGATTGTGATTTTGGTTGAGTGGTTGCCTTGAGCTACTTAATAGGAGGTTCGGGCAATCCGGGAACAAATAGAGGAAGACCTCGGTGGGTGTATTAAGCAAATACACACCCACTTGAGAAGAAAAATTGTTCCCTACTCTCGTGCACTTGGAGCAGTCCGAGTGTGGGAGAGCTTTTTCATAGACTTGACGAATTTTCGACCAAGAGGTTGCCTTGAGCTACTTAGTAGGACAGCTCGGGCAATCGCAGGACACCCAAAAGAAGACCTCGGTGGGTGTATTAGGCAAATACACACCCACTTGAGAAGACTGTGTCCTGGGCTTCGTTCTTTCGGATCGTTCCGATTGGGGAAAGTCTTTTTCTTTAAGATTAAGTTTTATTTATCTATTTCTGAATCATCACTGCTTTTTATCGAAGATTGTTTAATTTTAACAAAGCAGTGACTTGATAAATTGTGTGGCGATAAATTGATACTGACAAAAGGTCGCTGTCACCTGTAGGATATTCTTATCTGATTATCGATTGTGTTTTGTGTGTCGATTATATCTTGTGGAAACTTAGTGATACTGTTATACTATACAACCGGGTTGAGTTAGCATTATATCAATACTGGGTAGACCCTGTGTGTAACTTTAGCTGAGTCACTAATTTAGTCGTGAGAGATCTAAGAGACATTTTGATACTGACGGAATCGAGTAGGCAGTGTTAAGTGATTTAACTAAATCTTGTTTGTGGTACGTTTGCATTGCCATCAAATTAAGAATACTTTCATTTTGACAAAAACTATGCAGCGCAGGGACTCGCTAGGATCGACTACTAAAATTCCCAGGCTAAGCAAGGGAAGCACGCGGAAATTTAGAACTAGGTGTAGCCAAACCTCGTTTAGCAGCGCTTCCGACGCGTTTGCTGAGGACGAATCGACTAAAGGTCAACCTGATCTTTCAGTGATCGAAATGAAACTAAGGAGCGAGAAAAACCTCGATGGCAATCAAAGGCGGAGCGCCGAGGCCGAGCCTGCGAGCGAAACGCTGGTGGATCCCTTTGACGAAGGGGAGCGAACGCTCATTCGACCCGACTTTGAGCCAGACGAGGTCCTCGAACGGGAGGAAGCTGAGAGGACAGAGGAGACCTCGGAGCGTCCCGAGGTCGAACCTCGGGAGGAAGTGTTGTACAGGGGAATGTCCAAATCAGAGACTAAGAGCTATAAATGGAGAAAGGAACCTTCACATCTGACAAGTGCACACTCATCCTTGGCCAAACAGAGTAACAACGCGATGATGTCGAGTATGAGTCCGGGTGAAGAGCAGACGTTCTCGAAGGCCAAGAAGAGTTGGAAGTCCTTGTACGACGAACGCATGGCGTCACTACCAACTGTAGGTTTGACTTCCAGTGATGACTACCCGGAGATAACCCATCCGGATGTGAACTTCACACCGTGCCCAAGGAATGATATGAGCAGGAAGGCGTCATCAACCTCGCCGACCAGGCCTATGTCAGATGGGATAACGATGGGAGCGTCGTCAACCTTCGACAGATTAATGACGTCGATGAGCAAGCTAAGAGGCGGTGCGTCATCAAGCACCAGGCTGCAGCCACCGTTGACCTCTTCTTCGCTGGGACTAACCCCGTCATTTGGGGCCACTGGCGACATAAGTGACATGTTCGCTGGCGTAATGAATGGTCTGGATGAACTGAGACGGGACATGACTAAAAGAATAGATCAGGTGGATGAGAGAGCTCACAAGGGTCAAGAGAATCTGAGAGACGAGCTAACGCACGTGAAGTCGCAGGCGAGGTTTGATCAGGCTCAATTGATTCATAACACCGATCAATGCCTGGCTGAGAGCCTGGCACAGGCAAACAAAGAGTCAGAGGAAAGAGAGGCAAGGATGACAAGAGAGATCGAGCGATTATTGAATGATCATGATAATACCTACGCCCAAACGATGACTGGCCTGGAGAAGAGGTTGGACGCCAAATCTGACTTGATGATGCGGAAGCTTGACGCGATCCTGAATGGGAGTAGTTGGCAGGAGCATTCCAACTCAAGGGAGCGCTCAAGCCATGCGAATGTTGGAGATGGTACGGGCAACAGTGCCAGAGCCCAGCAGGGCTCGAGAACGAACTACGAACATAGAAACAAGGAGCGGCCAAGGGCAGCCCCGCAGAGGCCTGGCTGGACGAATCCAGTACCGCCGGAGGCAGATGCCACCCCGGAGACAAGATTGCCAACCGTGCCACAAGTCAGTTCAGTACCAGATCTGACTACAGTCTCGCAAGACACAACGATGTATGCCTCGATGTTTGAGCCTCTGAACAGATCTCTTGAGACATTCATCACCAAGCTCTCGAAGTCAACCGAGAGAGGAGAGAGGTCAAGAAGAACACTGAAAAAGCCGAAGTCATATAAAGACGAGTCAGACGGCTGCATTGATACTTGGATAGAGGTGATGAAGTTACACTTTGAGGAAGAGAATCTCTCCAAGAAACAAGAGTGCAGCGCGCTGACGAGCAACCTGGAGGGTACTGCATTAAATTGTGTAATGGCGAAAAGAGCCAATGAGAGAGACAGCGCTCGCAAGATATTCGACATCCTGCTGAATCGTTTCGGCTCTGGAGTACAAGGGCACCAGGCCATGGTGAAGTTCGAGAAGAGGCGTCAGAGAGATGAAGAATCAATAGATAAATTCTTGGACGACCTTGAATTGCTCAGGAGGAGAAGCAACCCGGATGAGAGAATATCCGAGCGAAACTTGGCGATTGCTTCGAAGTTTATGGATGGAGTAAGGAGTGAGGAGCTGAAGACGATGTTGGCCACTCACTTCACCCTGTCGCTTGACCAGGTACCCACGCCCGACGACTTGCGTATGAAGTCACGCGAGTATTTACTCATAAAACCGAGGGCGCAAAACCGTTACAGCAACTATGGCAACTATAGCGGGACAAACACTGGTGCGAATTCCAGTTGGTACAAACCTCGCGATGACATGGACAAGAGGAGGTCGTGCGCGAATTGTGGTTCGATGGACCATCACGTTTCTGCGTGTTCTGCATACAAACAGAACATGAAGGCCATAGGCCACTTTCTTGAGGACGCCGACGCGACCGACGAGGATCATGAGGAGTACGTCAGGGGGCTCATCATGAAATATGGTCCGAGGTGTTTCTTCTGTAATTTGGAGGGACACTTCAAGTCGGATTGTACTCAATTTTGGGACGCAGTAGCGGACGCGAAACATCCCCGCCAGGAAGAGGCGCTTTCGGGTGTCAAGGCCAGTCGAGCACGTCTGATGAACGAGGCTGAATCTCGGAGTAAGGAAACGACACCGAGCACCTTTGCGACCAAAAAGGTTAAGACATGGCCTGACGAGGTGGTAGCCTCGAACCTCGAAGCAGAGTCGTCTAGTCCACTCAAGGTGGATTACGGCCTGGCGGCAAGGACAGCGCTGCAGAATGTCAAACAGGACCTTGCCACGAAAGAAGTGGAGCAATGGGTAAGGTCGGAGCTGGAGAGCACAGATCTTCGGGAAAGTCTTAATGTCCTGAGTAAGACGACAAGAGCAGAAGATGAAAAAGAGCCCAAGAAACAGGGACTAAAACTGAACGTTATATCTGGCAAGACTTTCGGCATGACGAAGGCAGGGACCAAAATAATGTCTATCATCTCAGTCGCAGGGCACCAGGTGGTCAAGAACCTGAGCGAGCCATCCGAGATTACACTGGTCCACCTGGACATCTATGCCGACTACCTGAAGGAGAAGGATCCCAAACTGGACTCCAGGGCAGTGCGAGCGCTGCTCACAACGGGAGGTCCGAGGCTGATGAAAGTGGACGGACATTATATCGATGTCCATGGCCCTTACCCGATTCTGATGAACGTGGATGGCATCAATATCTACACGAAAGCTCACATAACTGATGCGAACGATCAGGTTGGCCGGATATACATTGGTCAAGAGGAGCTGAAGGTCAGACGAATCGGACACAACGCGATGATCGAACAAGATGCTGTGCATATTGGTTGCGAGGCAGATCTGGCCGCACACGTTCTGGACGTGCAAGGCAGACAACTTTCAGTAAAGGGACTGCTAGACACGGGAGCAGTAGTTAGTGTCATGCCAGTCAATACTTGGACCGACATGGGTTTTGATAGGTCGGATCTCATACCGACAAAAATCAGGTTGGCAGCTGCCAATCAGGGAGCGATCTATGTCGCCGGACGAACTCCGATCATCTCACTGCAGCTCGGAGGGAGACATCTTTGGATGAGCTTCCTAGTAGTAGAGAATTTGGATGAATCCGACCAGTTCATCCTAGGAAGGGATTTCGTTCGCAACTTTGACGTCACGATCGATCTCAATGACGGATTGATTAGGATCAAGGATCCTGAAAGAAAGTATGAGAAAAGACCCCTTAATAAGATCTTAATTAATCAGGCCAAGGTGCCGATTTTTCTGGATCGAAAAGTTAGATTAAAACCGAACCAAGCCGTAATTGCAACGTTTAGGATGAGGAACTTGAATGAACTCAGCAATGACAGACAGGTGTGTCTGGTACCAAATCCAAACAGTAAAAGCTCGGCTATTTTAGGAAGAAGCTTCTCACTCACTCAGAGCGGACTGTGTGTGAGTGTGTTATTGAACACAGAAGCAACAACAGTGACAATACAGAGGGGAAAGAAACTTGGCTACGCTTTGCCTCTGAACACAGACTTTCTGAGTGTGGAGAACTTGAAGAAGTTTGACGTAACTAAATGTCCATTACATGCGAACCAAGAATGTATAATGAAAAGAGTAATTGAATTGAAATCTTCTAGGAAATTGTTTTCAATGAAGTCGGAAACAGATGATGGGCTGTCTAGTTGTTCCAACTTTCCCGAGAGGCCGACGGAAGCAGAGTTAGCAGCGAATAGGCCTGTCCTACCTGAGATAGAACATCTGAAGGGTAAAATATCTGACAAGGAACTAGATTCGCTCAGGGCGGTGCTAGATCGGAACTCAGACGTTTTTTCAAAGCATAAGGCCGATATAGGTTGTTGCAATTTTGTAGAGCACGAGATTGAGATAGAAGAGGGCTCGGTACCTCATAGGGAAGGGGCGAGAAGAATGACCCCAAATAAGTCAGAAGCGTGTAGGAAGGAAATTGAAATGTTAATGGAGTACGACATGATTGAGCCGTCGAAGTCCCCATGGGCTTGTGGCGTGGTCATGGCGAAAAAGAAAGGGGGGCAACTCAGGTTTTGTTGTGATTTCCGTTATCTGAACGCAGTGACTATAAAAGACGCATACCCCATTCCCCGCATCGATGAGAGCCTATCCAAGCTGGGAGACGCTAAGTTCTTCACGACGTTGGATTTGGGCTCAGCATTCTGGCAAGTGCCACTCAGAAAGCAAGATCGAGAGAAAACAGGTTTCGCGTGTGAGCTGGGACTGTTCCAGTGGAAGAGGATGCCATTCGGATTGTGCAACGCGACGGCCACATTCCAGCGACTGATGGCTCAGGCACTCACGAGCGTCACTAAGAAATACGGGAATCTCATCATGTGTTATGTCGATGCTGTTGTGATTGCAACACCAACCCTAGAAGACCACATAGAGAGGTTGGAGGAGGTGTTTTCTTGCATGAAGCAGGCGGGTCTGAAATGCAAACCCTCTAAGTGTGAAACCCTCAGGGATTCCATAAAGTATTTGGGCCGCCTGGTTGACAAACATGGAGTGAGACCAGATCCCGAAGCGGTTGAAGCGGTGTTGACCTGGAAGGCACCTAAAACAGATACACAGTTGATGAGTTTTCTGGGATTCGCCAATTATTATCGTGAGTTCATCAAGGGGTATGCTGACAAAATATACCCCATGCAGAGATTGATGAGAAACAAGGGCAAAAAGTTCACCTGGACTGATGAGGCACAAGTCTCATTTGAAAACATCAAACGTGAACTTTGCGAGGCACCGGTCCTCGGCATGCCAACGGAGAAGGGAATGTTCGTGCTGGACACGGATGCATCAGTGGTTGCGATATCAGGCATACTTCACCAAGAGCAGGAGTGGAACGGGAGAACGGTTCTTCGTCCGATAGCTTATGGAAGTAAAGTCCTGAGTGACACTGAGATGAAGTACGGCGCACCAAAAGCGGAGATGTTTGCTGTGATCACGTTCGTGGAAAAATACAGGGCCTACCTGGGGAGTGCTCCATTCAAGTTACGTGTGGACAATCGTGCCCTTGCCTGGCTGAAAACCTATTCGATGGATCAAAGCTACATTGGTCGTTGGATCGTGCGCTTGGATGGATACCACATGATCATAGAGCACCGTACCCGTGACAAGCACCAGAACGCAGATAGCCTCAGTAAAAAGACAGAATTTTATGAGCGCCTCGAGGAGAAGCAGGCTAACCAATCAGAGATCAAAGAGGGGTTTTCCTTTCTGGACAAAGAAACCTACGATAAGCTGCCACTTACTAGGTGGTTAGACAAATCAGGACATCCTATACCTGGACACCCTGACCTTCCAGTGGAGACGGCCGCGGAGATAAAGCTTTTAGCCAGAGGCGAACCCGTTCCATTGGATCTGCTAGTCCGATCCAACTTGGTACAGCAAGAATTGACTAGGCTGGGTATAAACAGCATCGCTTTATTGAATAAGACGGTGAACGTGGCGCCGGACGTCATGGGAAAACTCCGTGACTTGTTGGATAGGGAAGTGAATAGGCATGATCGTGAATGGACGGAGACCATGCAGAGGTTGACTGTCACCGAGAGAACAGAGAAGAGGCCAGTGTCCATTCGCAGCCGAGGCGTTGAACGGGATTGCAGGTCGATCGTCAACCAGCTGGTGACCTCGATGCCGAAAGAAGTATTGTTGAGAACTTCGTTCACTGAATATGGAACATCGAATCAAAACCAAGCTACTGAGGAAGTCAGGATCAGGTCGAAATCTAGCTTCACGAGGAGAGTGCACTTCACGGATGCAAAAGAGGAATACGAGCCAAGCCCAGATTGTTCGTCCATGGACGAGACAATGTCCGGGGAGTCTGACACCTTCGAGCCAGTCAAGGACGTCTCCTCTGATGAGTCAGACACCTTTGAGCCCGTGCAGGACGACTTGTCCGGGGAGAGGTTGACTAGACCACCTAGGGGCAGAATCTTGTCCGGGGAGTCGGGTTCAAAGCGACCGATGGACAGAGTTTTGTCCGGGGAGTCAAGAAACATCTCAGACAACTTGGAATATGATGTTGAGGAATCAGTCGTTTCAAGTGGTGACTCGAGACCCCAGTCCTGGGACAACACGTCTGAAACAACTTCCAATTCCGATGTGTCAGAGATCGCAATCCACTCCTTATTGGTAGACTGGAAGCAGCGTGGGCTGGACCGAGAAACACATCAGGATCCAGACAGGGACAGATACACCTCAGATGAAGAGGGCACTGTGGTAGATAATGCCGCAGACGAGCTCGAGCTGATAGCAGTTTCAAAACGCCCAACCAGATTGCTGCCACATGGTACGGTCGTCCGTACCAATCTGGAACCATCTGTGCAAGAAGCGACGCCTTTGAAAAAGATATGGTGTGTCAAGTTGATGGACGATGCTCATGCTCCGGAGATAATGAGTGGGCAAATGAACGTGGTGAAGACGTATTTGAAAGCCAGGTACAGGCTGTCGGATCTCCTGAGGGCTCAACGAAATGATAGAATGACGAGCAGTCTGAAAAGATGGATCGAGAATGGAGCACCTGACAAGGGAGACTTGGAAGAAGACAGCTACAAAATCCTGAAGCAATTTTACCTGAAGAGGAAAGACTTGTTGTACCTGAATAAGGACGGAATCGTAGCCTGTAAGCGCAAGGAGGAGGACAAGGTCCTTTATAAATACAATTCAATAGTGTTACCACAGTTGTACCAGACTGAATTGCTCTTTCGCTCACATGATCAGATGGGACATCAAGGCGTGGACAAAGTGTATAACAGGATACAAAAACGATTCGAATGGCCGGGATTGAAGAAGGCTTGTGAGAAATGGATAGCCGCATGCCTGTCTTGTCAACAGGCAAAGGATCCCAGGAAACTAAGGTTCCCCTACAGTCAATAGAATCGTCAGGTTTCAACGAAGTGGTGCAAATTGATCATCAGAAAATCTGCATGACAGCAACGGGCTATAATCAGGTGCTGGTAATGATCGACCATTTTACGAAGTATGCGGAGGCAGCACCCTGCATGACAGCATCGGCAGAAGAAACATGCGATCATTTGATAAACGTGTGGATAGCAAGGCATGGCTGCCCCATCACGTTCCAATCGGACAATGGCAAAGCATTCGTAGGTGATCTCACCAAAGAGTTAATGAAAAGGTCGCAGGTAGCGCAGGTCCACTCGACCACTTATCACCCGCAAACGAATGGCCTAGTCGAGAGGCAGAATCGCACACTGGTATCCATGTTGAGAGTCTACTGCTCACGCTATATGGATGACTGGGACAAGCACTTGCCGCAAGTGATGGGTGCTTACAACAGCACGGAGCATTCCACCACGGGAATAAGCCCACATATGATGCTGACGGGTCATGAAAAAGCACTCCCGTTAACGTTCTTCTACCCTGAATATGAAGGGAAGAGGACAGCACCGCAAACGTACGTGCGGGACGTTATTAGAAGACAACAGGACCTCAATGACTTATGCAGGAGGAATACGCAACAGGCGCAGATTAGACAAAAAAGGAGGTTTGATAAAAGGACGGCCGATGCAAAAGCCTACTCAGTTGGCGACTACGTCTGGGTGTTCCAGGAAGTGGTTCCACCAAAAGGAACCAAGAAACTATTAAAGAAATGGCGTGGTCCATTTCAGATAACAGAGGTGCATCAAGGAGGTCGTTTTTATCGGCTGAGCACCGGAAGAGCGGCTCATTACGAGAATATCAAACCACACAACGCCTCGTCCGAGGATTGGTGCATCCCAGCGGACATGCAAGAGGGAGCCTATTTAATAGTGGATCCTGCTTGTGAAGTGAATGAAAGGGGTACTCGCGACAAGAACGACGGGAATGAGATGGTGGACAATTGTGATCTACCACTGGATCTCGAGTTGACTGAGCGAGTAGAGGTGGACGATGAAACTCTAGCCTATGCCGAAGAAGACTGGGATTGCCCGGAACAAACCGAAATTGACAAAGGAATACAGCCTGACTTTCCGCTCACTATGGAGACACGCCAAAGTAAGAGGGGAAAAAACCAGAAGAAATACAATCCGTATGGCGAGGACTTCGTTGTAGACCGGATAGTAGTGAGTGATGTCATAGACTCGCTGGTGGGGCTGGACGAAGTAGCGATGCTAGAAGAAATCGACCTTGTGAACGATATGGATCAAGATTGGATCGACGATCGCTCAGAACCGGAAGTGGAGTTCGAACCAGAAGCGGAACAGACTCATGAGCAAGAACTAACAAACTTGCGCGTGCTCGAATGGCTCCACGATCTGCCGACAGATCCAAAAGAGACGATCCTGACGATTCAGCACGTCGACAGAGACGGCGTCAAATACATCAGTCATGACAATACCGAGTCCAACTGGGTCGCCCCAGATGGTCCTCTACGTGTTCCACAATCCAACCTCGGTCTCCTAGACTTTGGGCGATCGACGGGGACGTCGATGGATATTTTTGTCCGGGGAGTGGGGGTAGGACTCACCCACACCGAAAATCTCATAATAAAAAAATTGAAATCGGCAAGGGAAACCGGAGAACTAGAGACAGAGGGCGAGAATGCTAACAAACCACCTTTTGGACGAATCTTTGAATCGTATTTTGATCTCCCGAACCACTATTCGAACAATATCGTTATAACGGACAGCGATTTCATACTCACGGAACGCACGTGCGCCATAGCGATAACTGCGGACGTAAGCTTCAAAACAGCACTAGCGGCCGACTTTAAAAGAGAGTACAAGAATATCGAGTTTTTGTGGAAACAGAGGCCGGGTGTAGGAGGAATGATAGCGTTGCCCCCTGTTGCATCACAGATACCAGGGAAATATTTGTGTTTTTTGGTTACGAAAGCTACTGATAGGCAACACGTGAATCCGGAGAGCTTGGTATTGGCCTTGACTCGACTTAGGGATTTCCTGGTTGAGAGAGGTGTGACCTCTCTCTCGTTGCCAGTTTATGATCCCAATAGAGGGAAGCTACACCCGAGAGAGTTGTACGCTCTTGTGCATGTGATATTTTCAGAGACTGACATAGAGGTTTACTTACATAAAAAATACTATCTGAGCATATGCTAAGGATTGCGCTCGGCGATAAGTGGTTTTTATTAAGTTATTCGATAAGAATTAGGGTCAAGTTTTAGATTAGGTTAGGTTTTAGGTACAGTATTAGGGATTAGGTTTTTATGTGATAGTATAGGTGCGTGATGTTTATGTGTTTATGTTATGTTATTGTTATGATATGTTTTATGTTTGTGTCATCAAGGTGACAGCGCACATTTGTGCCACTCTGACAAAGGTAAAGGTGGACGATCCACCTTGGTGCTAAAATTTTAAATCAGAATTGAAAAAGAGAATCTGATACCCCCTATGCTCTTGGCAGGTCTGGCCGTAACCGCCACAAGGTCGAAGAAGACGGCGCGAACCCTGGCAGACACTAAGTTAGAAATGGAAGTAATCAGTCAATGTGGATCTGGAGGACTTGAAGATTATAGGCCCTCGCGAATCAACATGGCCAAGTTGAAACTGGAAGGACAACTCGACGTGGTCGAGTACAGTCGAATAACTGTGCCGGAATCGGTCCACATGGGAGATCCGGCAGGGGGTTATGTGGAGATGTTGAAAGCGAGGAACTCCGCGAGAGGGCACCTGATGGCTTGGAGTGAAAAGCGGGCCATGCAAGAATATCTGAAAGGGCTTACGGAGAACCCTAACTTCAATCGAAGAGAGTATGGCACAGTAATGTCATCAGAAGCGAACGAAATTGGATTGGAAAAACTGCTAGAGATTTCTTGGAGGGCGGCCCTCCAGAAATACTTCGATGAGACGATGAATGCACCTGCGACGGTAGCAGCACACCTGGCTCATCCTTGCGTGAGAACTGATCTGCAAGTACGACTGGCTTGGTGCTTGATGGGCATCAAAAAGGCGGAGTATGAAGCCAGTAATGACTCGAAATCACGAGAACAGGAGCTAGAGTTAATGGAAGCTCTACGAGCATTGATTTCGAAAGACGATTCAGCGATAGCATGGGCTAAGCGTAAGGATGCCCTTTGCTTTGTCAGGTTCGTGGTGGATCGCATCCCCACTCCTGTGTTGGGAGAATGTATAAAGATCATTCGGAAAAAGGGAGTTGATTGCGAAAGGAACTTCCTTAGGGCACTCCTAGAGCTATATCAGGACATGCCATTGACCGTGCCAAGCAAGGAGTCGAATGATATGGAAAGCTATCGCAAGTTGGAAGAGGTGAGAAGATACTCCAACAAAGAATTGAGAGTGAGCAGAGACTTGATTGAAGCGGCCAGAGGACAAAAGGAGTTTGCAACACTAGGGAAACTGAAGTCGTTCCAATACGTGTCTGGCATACCGGGGATGGCGTATAATCCCTTCGTGAACGAAGAAGCCAGGGAAGCATACTTCGACTACGAGCAAGTCACAGTGCTCAACTTCTGGGTTGAACGGATTAAGGAAATTGGAATGTTGATGGTGGAACAACCCAAGCTTGGAATTATTTTGGAAGAACGAGTAGTCGAGCCCTCGATTCCCGAGCTAAAAGGGCAAGTGAGTTTTGATTGTGGTTCTTGGGACGGTCCCTTGAAAACCAGTCTAGTAGTGATGTGGGAACTCATGAAACCTTCCTGGTGTCCCCATCCTAACGCGGGCTTAATCTGGGACATGACCGCGGATGTCATGTTAGAACGGGATGATGATGCGAGTTTACATGATCTGGCCATGATACATCACCTGCTGGCCATGAGATTGACGAAGAAGAAGAGCAACCCGTCCACGGAGCTGTCCGAGGAAGGTACATCGAGTAATTGGTTGAAGCATGGCACATGCTTGGCTCAACACAGTGGGATGGAAGGACATGTTTGTAACATGGGACACTGCCTGATTACGCTGAGCGAGCAGCATCGACAACTGGCACGATTGTACGGAAGATTGAGCATGTCAGATAAGAGTGCCATGGAGTTGGTCGCAGACTGCCATGGGGTGACGGACGTAAACCTGATCACAGCCTTGGGATTTTGCAGCATGACGAGTTCGATAGAATCGCTCGAGCGCTTGGAGCGTGCCCATGAGCTAGTGACGTCCCTCAGCGTGGAAATATTCCCTGGAGCATTACAGACAGAGCAAAAGATTGGAGGCTGGCGAGAAGCCCTAGAGAATGAAATGAATCTGAAGGATAGTGAAGCCTATCACAGACCTACTGGTTCAAAATATATGGTGGGTTCAAGCTCAGCGCCGTATTGTAGTAGCAAGTATCCTACGCACATGGTGGTGATGGATGCGAGGACGCAACAAGTGTTGGTTGACCAACTTTTCTCTGTGCCAAAGTGCGTGAGGTTGGCCAGAATGTCAGAGAGGTCATATGACTTGTTGGCAAAGATCTTTCGGGCAGTCCCGAAGAGATCCGAAGGCGAGTTGCAAGACGTTGTAGGTGAAGAGTTCATGAGACTGAACGAAGGCAACGTGAGTGAGTTCCAGAAACAGAAAGCGAGTGGAGCGTTACCCACTGAATTCCCCACCATAGAAGAGAAAGACGATTTACATAGAATCCTGATGGAAGTGGAACCGTTGCTGGGAGTCTCAGGGTATCGGACCCGAAGGAACATAGTGAGAACCCATGGGGAGTATCCTTGCCACTGCTTGGCGCAGACGTTGTGGTACCCTAAACGCGGGAATCTGATCCTGGTCTGGGACGTGGAGGATTTGTACTCCACGGGGTTGCCCGATCAGAATCAACAAGTATCAATCGTGGTGGTTAGCGCCATGCTAGCAGTGAGATGGTTGGAGGCTAACGCGGACACAAGTGAGCAGGAGACGGCCGTGCCGACTCCTGAACAGTTGAGCAACGTTAAAATGAGTCGTGAATTGGATCTTTTCAGAACCACCTGCAAGGTTCTGAGAATACCTAAAGCCATTGAAAGAATATGGTCAAGGCAAAGATTGATGCCTTGGTTCCGTGCAGTGATGACATCTTGGATGTATGAACGCGCGAAGCGTCACATGTCAAGGAATACGGAAGCCTATCAATCTTTCCAGCTAGATATAGGACCAGGAGCCTATAAACGAGCATTCTTGACGCACAGAAACGCGGTCACCACAGCGGTGAAGCGGGTAGCTGGAACGCCTTGTGTTACTGAAGATGAGAAGAAAGAGGTCTTAAGAGCTGACCTAGAACGAAACGTGAGCCTGTGTCTTCACAACAGCTTTTGCAGGAACCGGGAGCAGAAGGTGAATGTGGACTTGCTACCTTGTTGCAAACCGAGGCTGTTGGAACAGGAGGGTTGGGGCACGGCCCGCAACTCTCTGGACATGTTAGAGAAAGTTCTGGAAGACAGTGACGCTGAACCTCAGGATGGAGAGATGATGGAATGAAGATGACCGAAGAAGGGAAGAGAAGGAGAAAAAAAAACTTGATTGTCTTTGTGTGTAAAAACTTGAACAAATCAACCAAGTTTTGATTATTGAACTTGTGAAACTTTTTGTTTTGATTTAGTTTGGTCAGACCAAACTTTGAAAATTGTTGCAATTGTTAAAATTGTTGAAATTGTTGATTTTAGTTACTACTATCTATGTATGTATATAAGGAGCATAGGTGAGTATATTTACCTATTTATTCCCGACTGAAGTTTTTAACCTGTGTAAGACACAAATTCACTGTGTGGCGACATGGTAAGTTTGAGTAAATTCGCTCGAGAAGGGTGGGTAACTCAATAACTTTCCTAGCCACAGAGTTTCTTAGTTTTAATATTGAAAGGACCGCATAAATGACTAATTATACTTGGTGAGTGAAGTTAAGTTAATTTTAACGGGTGCGTGGCCGTGCCACGTCCCACTTTTTAATCACAAAGAGCGAAAAGAAGTTTTATAACAAGATGACGTAAGTAGTCAGAAAAGAAATTTTGTCTAGGACACTCCTCATGGTGCAAATTTTGTGAAAATGTTGAAAGGCAGTGAGATGTAGTACGATGCCATTTGTGAACACGTAGTGAGTTGAGGTGGAGTAGATAAATTTCATTTTCTTATGCGATTTGTAAGATTGGTTACAGAAAACTGGATACCTACGTGACGATAACCCGGTGTTGTGCGATCAATAGGGACATTGATGGAGACTTGTCCGGGGAGTATGTGCCATTCTGCCGGATGACACAGCATAACCTTCCCGCGACAGAAAAAAGAGTGACTAAAGGCCTTATGGACAGAAAAGTGTTGCGACGGAGGGTCAGAATGTTCTAGAATTTTTATTTTTAAAATTTCGATTGGAAGAAGAACATTTCTGAGAAATAGAAAAAAGAAGGCCATTTTGAATAAAAAAGACGAAAATCAGAACCACGATATAGATTGTGAAGAACAGTTGTATAAGAGACAGAAAAACACGGAGCCTCTTATCGTGGCAAGAACACACGATAAGGACCTTAGCGACAGATATTTGTGGAGACGGAGGCTTCAGTGGGGGGAAGAGAAATACCACGGAACCCTCCCGGGACACGAAATATAGGAGATAAGAGTGTTATCTCAAGAAAATCACGGGAGCGGAGGCTTGGTCCCCCAGAGACAGTTATATGTGAAGGGACTGTGAAAACTGACTATAACAGCTGCTGTAATGTCCTAGATCTTAATTAACACCGATATTATTTGATATTTCAGGACATGAGTAGATAGAAAAAAGGAAAGGGTCAATCCATCTCCAATGGATTTAATATAAAACTGTCACACAAAAACATATAAAAATAGGTTGTTCGAGCCGTGTTTTTAATGACAATCACGTAGTCTGAGGATCCGAGACTCAGCTATGTGGTTGTGTTCGCATGCAAACGAAAGCTGATCAAAAGTCGTTTGACTGATGGCCTAAAAATGGTAACTTTTTACTTTGCCCTAAACAGACCAGAAAATCAACTGGCAAGGTCGAGACGGTGAAAAACGAGTAGAATGAAGGTAACTGACGCCTGCCAGTCGTTAATAGGTACTTTTTCTACGCTCCGTCGCTGTGTGATATTTGGGCGAATGTTACAAATATCACACAGCGACGGACTAGCAGTCACGTTTGCATTCCCTGATGTTAACGTGGAAGCGTATAGGATGTCGGTGCTGCACCTGAACCTCATATCAGCAGTGGACGGTAGTGCGCTGAACTGGTGTGAGCAGCACGCATTGCGGGAGCTCATGAGCGAAGATCTGTTATTTGCGAAATTATCAGAGCCAGAAATGACAGTCGTTAACTTTGACGATCAATTCCGTGATCGTATGGGAGAAGTAGAGAGAGGGCACATCGAGGTGTTTCCGAAGCTCTGGAATATAAGACCCTATGATAAGATGAATGGTGAAATAACCAGCGTTCCTCGTCTCACTGCAGCATATCACAAGATGAGAGAAGAGACGAAAGACTGGGGTGATTACGAGAAGCTGCCGGAGGAAATCCCTGAATTCCCCCTGATAAGAAGGATGTAGCTCGGAGCAGTCTCCGTAGTACAAACTCCTAGGTTAAGAGCGTTTGAAACCAATGAAAGGAGGATAGGGAAATTCATGGACACGATGGATCCACATTTTGTGGGGAGAAATGCCGCCGTACTGCAGTACACACGATTTGCCTACACGGATCAAGCGACGAGAAGACGAATAAGCAACGCCACGACTCCCAAGCCTGGAGGATTTGATAGAGAATGGGCGGGGTTAAACCTAGTGCCTACAAAAATGAGAGGTAGGGCCGAATTGCCTGAAGCCTCCTTGATCCTGACTAGTGTGAAACCGGAGTTGACGGTAGGAGGAACACTGCAGACGGGAACCTTCCTGGCACCTTTCGGCTGTGAGGAAATCAAAGTGGTCCATGGAGAAGACGAAGATAAATCAGCCGGCACACTGATCATACCGAAATTTCCGGAATGGGCCGAGACTGAAAAGCAAGGACCCTCAAGCTCGAAATAAAATACATCAGGAGGAGATGATGGGCAGTCGAGGAACCCATGCAACAAGATACAGATCAAGATGATAGGGAAGACGACAAGGCATCGACAGGAGGAATATCCAGCCTGGATTTCAATTTCCTTAGTGACTTTGAGAACAAACGCAGTTGGAAGCGACTGAGCCAGCAGACGAAGGCACTTCGACACTGGAACCTCCGTCGGCCTTTATGGAAATGAAACGGAATTTGCCGGAGAGCAGCTCTCCGGGCAATTCAAAAGATAACGAACAAAGACTCCTCATGGACTCACCGAGGAGAAGAAGAGTAGAAGGCGCTGTCAGTACCTTTCTTGGGAACGTTGCCCGAAGAAGAGTGGGAAGTATATCACCGAGACCATGAAAATAGGACGGGATGTAGATTGGACAGAGTGGCGTTCATGGAAGAAGTCTGGACAGTAGCTCAGAGCTATGGGACCCAGTCCATTCTGAAAGTAGGTCTCAACCGACCATTGATGCGGGAGGTCCATGACAAACTTGATGAGTGTGAAGGGAGATTGAGTGAGTTGTTGATTGACTCAGCCACTGATGAAAGTGAAGCGAACTCTCGCATCAAGATGACACCGCAGGAGGATAAAAGAGAGGTGGTATATCTGTCAAGAACCAGGAAGGGAACGATGCGATCGAAACTGGTGATTGATAAGATCAACGAGATGAAGATGAAATTAGGCAGCAAAGTAATACCAAGGAGAGCAGGAAAGACAAAGGTGGATTCGGAGATATCGATAAAAGCTGTCAATTCAGCGAAAAGAAAACGAGTCGAAGAAGTCATGGATTTGGGACAAGGTGATTATCAATTGCCTGGCACGGACAGAGTGTTAACTGATGTAGCAATGGTGCCACCCATTCTCATGGCAGGGATAAAGTCAACAGGTTATAAATCCAAAAGGAGTGACCGCACTCTGACTGGAGCAACCTTGGAAATGGAAATACTCAGCCAACGTGGAGAAAGTACCATGAAAGACTTTAAACCGTCTTCCATGAACCACGGAAAGGTAAGTGTCGCAGGACAATTAGTAGCGGTGAAATATAACCGACTGACAGTGTCGGAGACTGTGTCAATAGATGAACCAGCCGGTGGATACATGGAGATGTTGGAGTACCGAAACTCGGCTAGAGGCTATGTAATGGCTCTGGAAGACAAGAGTGCGATGGAAGGTTATCTGGAGTCAATGTTGCAAGGCACCACCCTCAAGCAGAAAGCGTACGGGACTCTAGCGTCATCTGAGATGCAGGCATTAACGATGGAGCAATTGGTGAGCCTTCCATGGAAAGCAGTGGTAATGCGGTACTTTGAAGAAGAGATGAGGGCTACGCCAAGAATACACGCTCTCATGGCAGTACCTTATGTGAGAACCGAGTTACAACTGAGGTTCGCCTGGTGCATAATGGATATTGACTCGCGGGGAATATGACTCAGAAGAAAGGAAGAGGTCGAAGGAAGAGAAGGTATTCCTGATGACAAACTTGAGGGATCTGATAATACAAGAGGGAGCAGCAATAGCGTGCGCAAAGAGGAGAGACGCTCTCTGTTTCATTCGATTCATGATAGAGCAGATTTGAATGCCAGCATTGAACACTTGTGTCAAGATGCTGAGGGAGGGCGATGAACGAGTAAAAGCCTTACTCCTGCTAGCACTGCTGGATATGCATCAAAACAAGCCGATGATTGTGAATATGAATGAACCTGAAGAACTAGAACCCACGAGAAAGATAGACGAAATCAGGAGGTTCTCAAACAAGGAGATGAGACTCACTAAAGAATCTATGGGGGCACTGCTGAAATCCAGTGAGTACTGTGGACCGACCAGGAAGAAGTCATACAGCTACCTGTCCGGAATCATAGGGATAGCGTACAACCCATTCCTGAGAGAAGACATACGCGATTGCTTCTTTGATTACGAGCAGGCAGTGTTGCTAAGGTTTTGGATGTGGAGAATTCCAACGATTAAAAGCGCTACTAATCCGCAGACCAAATTGGGACTAGTCTTGGAAGAAGAAGTGACTGCACCTTCCGTGCCAAAATTCGAAAAACGAGTGGAGTTTGGGTTGGGATTCTCAGATGAATTACTGAGAACGAGTTTGATGGTAGTGTGGGAGCTGATTATACCCTCATGGTGTCCTAGTCCCAACGCTGACTCGATACTACGGGCGACACAAAATGTGCAGAGGGAACTAAATGCAGACTGTAACTTGTGTGACCTGAACATCATATATAATGTGATGACAACATCCTCTAGGAGCAACGGGGAAGACAAAGTGGAGTTGCCTGGCTGGGGACCAGAAGACTGGGTCAAACCTGGTAGCTGTCTGGCGGAAGTCTGTGGACTGGAAGGTCACATTTGTGGAGGTCTGGATTGTGTGAAAACCCTAGAGAGACAACACAAGCAATTGACGATATTGTTTGGGAACCTCGTGATGAAAGCAAGGACGGAAACGGAACTGATCGCAGATTGTCATGGAGGAACTGAGGTGAATCTAGTGACTGCACTACGATTCTACTGCATGTTTGGTTCTTTAGAGTCACTATTGAATCTAGAACAGAGACATGAGATGGTCACAGGCATCAGTGTAGAAGTATTCCCAGGAGTTCTGCAAACCGATCAGAAACATATAGGAAAATGGAGGGAAGCGATCGAGGCGGAAATGAACATCAGACACAGTGAGACTTATTGTAGACCATCAGGAGCACGATATTTGGTGGGATCGACGTTGGCTCCGATGTGCAAGAGCAGATACCCGGCGCATTTCGTAGCTGTGGATGTAAAGAGTTGAGAACGATCGTGGATCAAGCTTTCTCAGTGCCAAAGTGTGTGAGACTAACCAGAATGTCCAAAAAATCTTACGAGTTGCTATGTAAAATGTTCTCAGCGGTTCCAGAGAGAAAAAAGGAGGAGTTGGAATCGATACTGGGAAGGAAGTTCATGGAATACGTGAGTGGGAACTTCAGTGACTTTGAGAGACAGAAACAGAGAGGATCAACTGTTACAGATTACAATACAGTAGACGAGAATGATGAATTCCACCGAGTGATGATGGAAGTGGAACCATTACTGGAAGCTTCAGGAAAACGCAATTGGAGGAGCATCATGTTGACGCATGATGAGTTTCCCTGCCACTGCTTGCTGCAGACTTGGTGGTATCCCGAGCGTAGTAATCTGGTGTTGATCTGGGACTCTCGAGAGCTGCTCTCCATGGGTTTACCAGACTCATCACGGCCCATAACAATAGTGATAGTGGTGGGAGTTATGATGGCGATAAGGTGGCTGGAGGCTCATGTGAGAGAGAACAATAGACAGGAGGCGCCAACGAGAGAACAATTGCAGAAATTGGATTGTCTAAAAGATTTAGATCTTTTTGAGACAATGTGCAAGATTCTGAACATTCCGATGGAAGTGAAAAAGATATGGGCAATAAGACGACTAATGCCATGGTTTAGAGCCAACATGACTGCATGGTTGTACGAAAATGCCAAAAAGCATATGTCGAAGCACGGTAGAGTGTACAGTGGGTATCAGCTGGACATTGGGGCAGGAGCTTTCAAGCGAGCTTTCGTGACTCATCGGAATGCAGTGACCACCGCCGTGAAAAAAATTTCCAGGACAAGTGAACGTAGTGGAAAGGAAAAAGAAGAGATGTTGAAGGAAGATTTGGAGAGAATCGTTACGTTGTGTCCCCACAACAGCTTCTGCAGAAACAGAGAATCTAACGTGGATCCCCTACCTTGTTGTAAACAGAGGGTAGAGGAGCAGAAGTGTTGGAGGACTGCTTCCAACAGCGTCAGAATAGCTAACGATGTGTTGCAAGACACAGAAACTGAAAGTGCAGAGTCAGTGTCACAGGAGGAGAGGATGGAACATTGACAAATGGCCGAAAAACAAGATGCAAAAAGAAAGAGAATTGGAAGACTTTAGAAGTTTTAGAGCTTCTAAACGACAAAAAAGGAGAAACAAAGAAGTGATGAAAAGAAGAAGTTAAAACTCAGAATTGTTTTATGTGTGTGACAAAAACTCAAGTGATAAACCAAGCAACCAAGTTGTAATTGGAAACTGAAACATTTAGTTGAGTTTTGAACATTAAGGAATTTGTTGCATTTATAAATTTGCATTTCAATATTAGTTAGGGGCTTTAGAGACACTTACTTTTTATTTAGAAAGGCTTGAGCAAAGAGTAAATTTAAATATTCCAGCCTGCATGATTGTTTTCAATCAACTAGGACGACTGATCACTTTGTAGTGACATGAAAGGCTTGGGTAATCTCTTGAAGAGGGAGGTTGTTTCATTGTTCTTTCTAACCACAGAGTTCCTTAATTTTAATGTTCAGGACAATAACAAGCAAGATTTCCGAAGGGAAGAAGCATAGTAGGATAATTTTAGCTTGTTGGTTGGCAGGACTGTCCTGCAAACCAACCTCTTTTAAAATCTAGGAGAAAAAGTTTTAAAATCAGGTTATTGACATTGGAAGTCAGAAAAGATGTTTTATCTTAAGTCGTATCCTCAAGGTGCAGATTAGTGAAAGAATTTGGAAGGCTATAGCGATGTAGTATGATGCCATTTGTATTCTGCAGTGAGTCGATATGACGTGGATAAAAGTAATTTCGTGCATTTTGTAAATTATGTTCGATGACACTGTACCAATTTTAAGAACATTGCTAGATTCAATGGGGACATTAACCGGGCTGTCCGGGAAGTATGTGACATTCGACCAGAATGGACGAAAATGCAGTTTCGAGTTTTTAGTAGCGAACCTTCCGAAATGGCAGTTTTGAGGGATTAAGAGCGTTATTCAGACAATTAGACAAATCGTGAAGGCTAAAGGATTCGGAAATTCGTAAATTTTAAAAATTCGAAGTGATGACGTAATAATTCTGAGAAACGTCAAAAACGGCCATTTTGGAGAAAAACAAGAACAAAAACAGAACAACAATAGTTGCGACGATGACAACAACGAGAAAATTGAGAATCAGAATCGGAGAAAAGCAGAAGTAGCAGAGACCGATCCGATTTGCAACTATTGTGTCGCTACAATAGTTGCAAGGCCGTTGCAAACAACGGTGAAGGGTGGAAAACCAGCCTTCCGGAAGGAAGATAAGGGTCTTATTTCCCCGGATTCAAGAATCCGGAGGGGTCTCGGGACTGGAACTTATATCAATTTATACAAACTTTTAGCTTACCTGTTATGTCCTGAATTGAATTTATTTAACATCTGAATTCATTTTGCAAGGATGAGAAGCTAGGAGTTGGGGGAAAAATTCGATCCATCTTCGATGGCGATGATGATTTTTATCTACTGAACAAAAGCAATAAAAATTCAATAAATAGTAGTAGCCCTGATTTTAAGAGTGACCTCGTGGTCTGGGGATACTGAGACCCAGCCATGAGCTCACTATTTTTTCATGTAATTAAGTTAATTTGAGTGTTTTGACCGAAGCCGAAAGCAGTAACGTTTTTGCCGACCCGATGCTAAAAGACCCCCAAAAGAACTGGCTTTGGTAGAGACGGTTAAAAGCATGTTAAGCTCTGTTTAGACGTTGGCCAGTCGTCTTAGGACCTAGCTTTATTTTCCGTCGATATGTACTTCCGGGCGAATGTTACATAGGGTACCCTCCCTTGTGTGTAATTTGAGTATTTAAGCACGTTAATGGTAATTTTGCCGGTGAACGGAGGGTAGAGTGGCAAGCTGACCGACGTGTTCCAGACTAAACAGGGGCATCAGGGACAACATCCACAACGACTGTTGCGTATCGTTGACAAATTTTTAGTATCGTTTGGTTACTATTTCCTTAAAGTTAAGAGGTGGGGGGCACGGTTGGCGCGGTCCGATTGTACCCTCCATCGATTGCGATTTTCCGAGTTAAGGGTCTTAATTCGGGTATTTTGGTACAAAGGAGGGTATAGTTATATTCATTAATGACTACTAACAGATTATTATCCTTACTATATTACTTTTCTTCTATTTAGACCCTAGAAACACCCCATTGTGATTTTCGACCAAACTGTTGACCCCCAAAATTTTGGATATCCGAGTTTTTCCGAACAGCAAAAAGCTTTTATACAGGGAGTTGCTACGTAGTTCAATCCCCCTGACTAAAGAAGCCGCGTGAAAAAGGACTTAGCAGAAGTAAGATAAAACAAAATTTTTTCGATCAAAATTTTGATAGTTTTCCCAATTTTGTCAATCTGTTTTGGGAATCGAGTTTTTGAGTTTTTAAAGTTAGAGCGATAAAATTTTTTGCGCTAGGAGCGTGCTAGCATATCCTGCTCGCTTGCCAGAGAGTTTTTGAATAACCCTCCAAATAGCTCCGTGGATAAAGCTAACGACTTAAAGATTGGAAAAGGAAGGAATCGGAGGGTCCAAAGTTGATAGTTATTGGCCAAATGTTTGTTTTCAAACCAATTTTGTTCCGGTTTCTTGCATCACTCCAGTGCCGTACGGGGCAACTATGCTCGTTTCAAATTTTTTTAGACACTTTTACTTAGAATTGCGCAAAAAGTCTTTCAGAACTTATATAGGTGGTGAAAAAAGGCCATGACGAACGCGTTTTTGGCAATTTCTCAAAGACTAGCCAACCAATTGGGATAATTTTGGTATCATAAGTCGAAGTTTTTGATCACGTTCCCGGACCGCAACCATTTTTGGGTTGATAATCTCGGGAAAGAAAATTTTTTAAAGAATTTATTGGTTCGGAGGGTCCAAATTTTAGGGAGCCCTCCGAGCGGCAGAAAGTTTTTTAAGTTCACCTTTTTATCCAACTGGGAAGGTTGACCGTGTCAGCCAACCTGGTTTTAAGTCAGTTAGACCGCATTTGGAGGCTTTACAGCGGTAGGTTAACCCGTTTTCTCGATTTTTGGGGAACCCTCCGAAGTAACCCTCCTTAGTGGAAATTTTCCACGAGACCCTCCGAAGAAGTCAAAACAACCCCCCACAGAGAACTTAGCTTGTTATGACACTTTCTGAGACTAGTTGGAGACCCTTCCAAGTGAGATTCGAAAAATTTGAAATTTTGAAGGAACCCTCCGAAGTAACCCTCCGGAGCGTATTAGGCCCCTTAACAACCCTCCTTATTGAAATATCCATTTAGAGTCGGAATAAAGGTTCAACTACCAACGGGCTAGCGTATTAGGATTATAAGCGCCCATTTGACCCGGAAATTTGTGATCAACTTTGAATTCTAGATCGGGTTTATCAGAAGTATCCGATTCAAATTTTTTTTCGATTGTTTCTTTGGTTGTGTGGTTGCCTTGACCTACTTGATAGGAAAGCTCGGGCAATCCGGGAATACATAAAAGAAGACCTCGGTTAGTGTATTAGGCAAATACACACTCACTTGAGAAGAGAAGTTGTTCCCTGTTCTCTTGCACTTGGGGCGTCCCGGGTGTGGGAGAGCTTTTTCATAGACTTTAGAAATTTTCGATCAGAGGTTGCCTTGAGCTACTTGGTAGGAAAGCTCGGGCAATCGCAGGACACCTAAAGAAGACCTTGGTGAGTGTATTAAGCAAATACACACTCACTTCAGAAGACAGTGTCCTGGGCTTCGTTCTTTTGGGGTGTTCCAATTGAGGGAAGTTTTTTTTTAAGAATAAGTTTTAATTATCTGTTGATGAAACCATCACTGCTCTTTTATAAAATTTTGTTTGATCTTATGCAAGGCAGTGATTTATTACGAGTGTGGCGGTAAAATTGATACTGAACGAAAAGTCGCTGTCACCTAAAGGCTATTCTTATCTGATTATCAATTGTGTTTTGTGTATTGACAAAATTTTTGTGATACTGTTATACTAGATAACTGGGTGGAGTTAGCATTATCTTAATAGTAAGCAAGCCCTGTGTGTAACTTTAGCTGAGTCATTAATATCATCACCAAGAAGTCCAAGGAACATTTTTGATATTGAAGAAGTCCAGTAGGCAGCGTTAAAAAAATTAATTTGACTTTTTTTGCGGTACGTGTGCTTTGTCATTAATTTGTACGAATATTATGATTTATTACAAAACTTGCAGCGTAGAGACTCGTTAAGATTGACTACTAAGAGTCCCAGGCTGAGCAAGGGAAGCACGCGAAACTTAAAACTAGGCATAGCCAATCTTCGCTTAGCATTGTTTCCGACGTTTTTGCTGACAACGGAGCGACTAAAGGTCAAGCTGAACTTTCAGTGAGCGGAATGAAACTAAGAAGCGACAAGAACCTCGATGGCAATCAGGGGCGAAGTGCCGAGACCGGACCAGCGAAAGAGACATTTATGGACCCCTTCGACGAAGGGGAACAAACTCTGATTCGACCTGACTTTGAGCCAGGCGAGGACTTTGAACGGGAGGAAGTTGAGAGAACGGAAGAGGCCTCGGAGCGTTCCGAGGTTGAACCGCGAGAAGAAGTGTTGTTCAGAGGAATTTCCAAATCAGAGACTAAGAGTAACAAGTGGGTAGAAAAAACAATCATCTCTAGTCAAGCAGAGCAAGAATGCGATGATGTCAAGTATAAGTCCGAGTGAAAAACAAACGGGTTCGAAAGCCAAGAAAAGATGGAAGTCTTTGTACGACGAGCGCATGGCGTCACTACAAACTGAATGTCTATCTTCCAATTATGACCATCCGGAGATAGCTCATCCGGATGTGAACTTCACACCATGCCTAAGAGATGATAAGAGCAGGAAAGTGTGGTCCATGGGCCAGCGTGGACCTGGCCGATGTCTGATGGGATAACCGTAGGTGTGTCCTCGACGTTCGACAGGTTGATGATGTCAATGGGCACGCAGAAGGGCGGCGCGTCATCAAGTACCAGGCTACAACCCCAGTTGACATCATCTTCTCTGGGTCTCACCCCGGTATCGGGGGCGGCTTGCGAGATAAGTGACATGTTTGCTTGCGTAATGACAGGCCTTGAGGAGCTGCGACGGGACATGACTAAGAGAATAGATCGAGTCGGGGGTAGGGCTCACCACCAGGGTGAAGAGGAATTGCGAGATGAGCTAACAAATATGAGGTCGCAGGCGAGAGTCGATCAGGCTCAATTGATTCGTAACACCGATCAAGGCCTAGCGGAGGGCTTGGCTCAAGCAACCAAGGAGTCAGAGGAAAGAGAAGTTAGGATGACAAGAGAGATCGAGCCACTGCTGAACGATCACGACAAAACCTATGCTCGTACGATGAATAGCCTGGAGAAAAGATTGGATGCCAAATCTGATCTGATGATGCGGAAGCTTGACGAGATCCTAAACGGGGGTAACGGGAGGAGTGTTCGCTCAAGGGAGCGCTCACGCTAGGCAAATGACGGAGAAGGAGCACGCAGCTATTCCGGGGCCCAGCAAGGTTCGAGAACGAATTACGAATCAAAGCATAGGAAGCGGCCCAGGGCAGCCCCATCGAGGCCAGGTTGGACAAACCCGGTCCCGCCCGAGACGGATGCCAACCCGGAGACAAGATTGCCCACTGTGCCACAAGTCAGATCAGTGCCAGATCTGATCACGGTCTCGCAGGACACAACGATGTATGCTTCGATGTTTGAGCCTCTGAATAGATCCCTTGAAACATTCATCACCAAGCTCTCGAAGTCAACCGAGAGAGGAGAGAGGTCGAGGAGGACAATCAAGAAGCCAAACTCATACAAGGACGAGTCAGATGGCTGCATCGATACTTGGGTAGAGGTGATGAAGCTGCACTTTGAAGAAGAGAATCTCTCAAAGAAACAGGAATGCAGCGCACTGACAAGCAACCTGGAGGGTACCGCCCTATATTGTGTAATGGCGAAAAGGGCCAATGAACGAGACAGCGCTCGCAAGATTTTCGACATCCTGCTGAATCGTTTCGGCTCTGGAATACAAGGGCATCAGGCTATGGTGAAGTTCAAAAAGAGGCGTCAAAGAGATGACGAATCCATATACAAGTTTTTGGACGACCTTGAATTACTCAGAAGGAGAAGCAATCCCGATGAGAGAATATCGGAGCGGATTTTAGCGATTGCCTCGAAATTCATGGATGGAATAAAAAATGGTGAGCTGAAAACCATGCTAGCCACACATTTCACACTGTCGCTCGACCAGGTACCCACACCCGATGGTTTGCGTATGAAGTGGCGTGAGTACTTGCTCATAAAACCGAGGGCGCAAAACCGTTACAGCAATTATGGCAACTACAGCGGAACTAACACTGGCGCGAACTCCAGTTGGTACAGACCTCGTGACGACATGGATAAGAGGAGGTCATAGGCAAAATGTGGCTCTATGGACCACCATGTTTCCGCCTGTTCTGCTTACAAACAGAACATGAAGGCGATAGGCTACTTTCTCAATGACGTTGAAGCGACCGACGAGGACCATGATGAGTACGTTTGAGGGCTCATAATGAAGTATGGACCAAGGTGATTCTTTTGTAATTTGGAGGGACACTTCAAGTCGGATTGCACTCAATTTCGGGATGCGGTGGCGGACGCGAAACAACCCCGCCATGAAGAACGAGGCTGAGTCTCGGAGAAATGAGACGACACCGAGCACATTTACGACTAAGAAGGTGAAGACCTTGCCTGGTGAGGTGATAACCTCGAGCCTGGAGCCAGAGTCGGTCGGCCCGCTCAAGGTGGATTATGGCTTAGCGGCACGGACTGCATTACAGAATGTCCAACAGGAGCTAGCCACAAAAGAAGTTGAGCAATGGGTAAGGTCAGAACTAGAAAGCAAAGATCTTCGGGAAAGAATTGACTTTCTGGGGAAAACGACGAAAGAAGAAGACAAGCAGGAACCCAGAAAACCGGGACTAAAGCTAACTATTATATCGGGTAAAACCTTTGGCATGACGAAAGAAGGAACGAATATAAAGTCCATTATTTCGGTCGCAGGACACCAAGTGGTCAAGAACTTGAGTGAGCCGTCCGAGATCACGCTGGTACACCTGGACATCTATGCGGACTACCTGAGAGAAAAGGATCTCAAGTTGGACTCCAGGGCAGTGCGAGCGCTGCTCACGACAGGAGGTCCAAGGCTAATGAGAGTGGATGGACATTACATCGAAGTCCATGGCCCGTATCCGATTTTGATGAAAGTGGACGGCATCAATATCTACACGAAGGCCCACCTGACTGATGCGAGTGATCAAGTAGGCCGGATATACATTGGTCAGAAGAGCTGAAGGTGCAACGAATTGGACATAATGCCATGCTTGAACAGGATGGGGTCCACATAGGTTGAGAAGCCGATCTGGCCGCTTATATGCTAGATATGCAGGGCAGACAACTTTCAGTAAAAGGACTGTTAGACATGGCAGCAGTGGTCGGCGTCATGCCGGTCATCACCTGGACTGACATGGATTTCGACAGGTCGGATCTGAGACCGACAAACATCAGACTGGCAGCTGCCAATCAGGGAGCAATCTATGTGACAGGGCGGACCCCGATTATATCACTGCAGCTTGGAGGAAGACATCTTTGGATGAGCTTCCTGGTGGTGGAAAATTTGGACGAATCTGATCAATTCATCCTGGGGAGGGACTTCATGCGCAACTTTGATGTCACGACCGACCTCAATGACGGGTTGATCAGGATTAAAGATCCGGAGAGGAAGTATGAAAAGAAACCTCTTAAAATGATCTTAATTAACCAGGCAGAGGAGCTGGATCGAAAAGTTAGATTGAAGCCAAACCAAGCCGCAGTAGCGACGTCTAGGATGAAGAACATGAATGAACTCAGAAATGACAGACAGGTGGGTCTGGTACCAATTCCAAACAGTAAAAGCTCGGCTATTTTATGAAGAAGCTTCTCACTGACTCAGAGCGGACTCTGTGAGAGTGTGTTGTTGAACACAGAAGCAACCACAGAGACAATACAGAGGGGAAAGAAACTTGACTACGCATTGCCTCTGAACACAAACTTTCAGAGTGGGGAGAACTTGAAAAAGTTTGATGTACCTAAATTTCCCTTGCACGCGAACCAGGAATGTATACTGAAGAGAATAAATGAATTGAACTCTTCTAAGAAATTGTTTTCAATGAAGTCAGCGACAGATGATGGGATGACTATTTGTTCGAATTTTCCCGAGAGACCAACAGAAACAGAGTTAGCGGCAAATAAAACTATCCTGCCCGAGATAGAACATCTGAAGGGTAAAATATCTGACAAAGAACTAGATTCGCTAAGGGCGGTGCTAAATCGGAATGCAGACGTTTTTTCGAAAAAAAGGGCCGAAATAGGTTGCTGTAACTTTTTAGAACACGAGATTGAGATAGAAGAAGGCTCAGTGCCTCATAGAGAAGGGGCGAGGAGAATGACCCCATATAAGTCGGAAGCTTGCAGGAAAGAAATCGAGATGCTAATGGAGTACAACATGATCGAGCCGTCGAAGTCCCCGTGGGCGTGGTAATGGCCAAGAAAAAAGGGGGCAACTCAGGTTTTGTTGTGATTTCCGTTACTTGAGCGCAGTGACGATAAAGGACGCATACCCGACTCTCCGCATCGATGAGAGCCTTTCCAAGCTGGTGGACGCGAAGTTCTTCACGACGTTAGATTTGAGCTCGGCGTATTGGCAAGTGCCACTCTGAAAGCAAGATCGGGAGAAAACGAGCTTTGCGTGCGAGCTGGGATTGTTCCAGTAGAAGAGGATGCCGTTCGGATTGTGCAACGTGAAGCCCACATTCCAGCGACTTATGGTCCAGGCACTCACGAATGTAACAAAGAAATACGGGAACCTCGTCATGTGTTATGTCGATGATGTCGTGATTGCAACGCCAACCTTAGAGAATCACATAGAGAGGTTGGATGAGGTTTTTACTTGCATGAAGCAGGCGGGCCTGAAGTGTAAACCCTCAAAGTGTGAAATCCTCAGAGATTCCATAAAATATCTGGGCCGCCTTGTGGATAAGCATGGAGTGAGACCGGATCCCGAAGCGGTCGAAGCGGTCTTGACCTGGAAGGCACCTAAGACAGACACTCAATGGATGAGCTTTTTGGGGTTTGCTAACTACTATCGGGAGTTCATCAGGGGATACGCCGATAAAATATACCCCATGCAGCAGTTGATGAGAAATAAGGGCAAAAAATTCACTTGGACTGAGGAGGCACAATTTTCATTGGAATATATTAAACGTGAACTTTGCGAGGCACCGGTCCTCGGCATGCCAACAGAGAAGGGGATGTTTGTGTTAGACACGGATGCATCAGTGGTTGCGATATCGGGCATAATTCACCAGGAGCAAGAGTGGAACGGGAGGACGGTTCTCCGTCCGATAGCCTATGGAAGTAAGGTCCTGAGCGATACTGAGATGAAGTACGGCGCACCAAAAGCGGAAATGTTTGCGGTGATCACTTTCGTGGAAAAATACAGGGCCTATTTGGGGAGTGCTCCCTTAAAGTTGCGTGTGGATAATCGTGCCCTTGCCTGGCTGAAAACCTTTTCGATGGACCAAAGTTATATTGGTCGTTTGATCGTGCGCCTGAGTGGATACCACATGATCATAGAGCACCGTACCCGTGAAAAGCACCAGAATGCTGATAGCTTCAGTAAAAAGACAGAATTCTATGAGCGCCTAGAAGAGAAGCAGGCTAACCAAGCAGAGATCAAAGACGGATTTTCATTCCTAGATAAGGAGACCTACGATAAACTACCACTCACTAGGTGGCTGGACAAGTCAGGGCACCCTATACCAGGACACCCTGAACCTCCGGTGGAGACGGTCGCTGAGATAAAGGTCCGATCCAATCTGGTACAGCAAGAGCTTACCAGGTTGGGTATAAACAGCATAACCCTGTTAGATATGACGGTGAACGTGGCGCCGGACGTCATGGGGAAGCTCCGTGACTTGCTAGATAGGGAAGTGGATAGGCATGATCTTGAGTGGATGGAAACCAGGCTGCGGTTGACCGTCACTGAGAGAACAGAGAAGAGGCCAGTGGCCATTCGCAGTCGAGGTGTTGAACCGGATTGCCGGTCGATAGTGAACCAGCTGATAAACTCAATGCCAAAGATTGTCTTGTTGAGGACTTCGTTCACAGAACATCGGACATCGACCCAGGTTCAAGCCACTGAAGAAGTCAGAGTCAAGTCGATATCCAGCTTCACGAGAAAAGTAGATTTCACGGATGCAAGGGAAGAGTATGAGCCGATCTTGGATTGTTCATCCGGGAACGAGACGATGTCCGGGAAGTCAGGCACCTTCGAGCCCGCACAGGACGACTTGTCCGGGGAGACGATGTTAGGACAACCAAGGGACAGAATGTTGTCCGGGGAGTCGTATTAAAAGCAACCAAGGGACAGAATTTGTCCCGGGAGCCGAAAAACTTCACAGACAGATTGGAACATGATGATGTGGAATCCATCGGCTCGAGTGATGACTCGAGGCCCCAGTCCTGGGAGAACACATCTGAGAAAACTTCCATTTCTGATGTTTCGGAGATTGCGATACATTCCTTGTTGGTAGAATGGAAACAGCGCAGGCTGGACCGGGAAATGCACCAAGATCCGGACAGAGACAGGTACACCTCCGATGTGGAGGGCACTTTAGTGGATAATGCCGCCGATGAGCTCGAGCTGATACCAGTTACGAAACGCCCAACCAGATTACTATCACACGGTACGGTCGTCCGTACCAACCTGGAGCCATCTGTGCACGAAGCAACACCTTTGAAGAAGATATGGTGTGTCAAGTTGGTGGACGATGCTCATGCTCCGGAGATAATGAGCGGGCAATTAAACGTGGTAAAGACGTATCTGAAAACCAGATACCGGCAGTCGGATCTCCTATGGGCTCAACGAAATAATCGAATGACGAGCAATCTGAAGAGATGGATCAAGAATGGAGCACGTGACAAAGGAGATTTAGAAGAAGACAGCTATAAATTCTTGAAGCAGTTCTATCTGAACAAAGACGGAATCGTAGCTGTAAACGCAAGGAAGAGAACAAGGTCCTTTACAAGTACAATTCAATAGTGTTACCACAGTTATAACAGACCGAATTGCTCTTTCATTCACATGATCAGATGGGTCATCAGGGCGTGCGCAAAGTGTACAACAGGATACAGAAACGATTCGAATGGCCTGGTTTGAAGAAGGCTTGTGAAAAGTGAATCTCTGCATGCTTGTCGTGTCAACCGGCGAAGGACTCCAGGAAACTAAGGTTCCCCCTGCAGTCAACAGGGTCACCGGGATTCAACGAAGTAGTGCAAACGGATCATCAGAAGATTTGCATGACAGCCACGGGCTACAATCAAGTGCTTGTAATGATCGATCATTTCACGAAATATGCAGAGTCATCCCCCTGCATGACAGCATCGGCGAAAGAAACGTGCGGTCACTTGATAAATGTGTGGATAGCAAGGCACTACTGCCCCATCACATTCCAATAGGACAATGGCAAAGCGTTCGCGGGTGATCTCATGAAGGAGTTATTGAAGAGGTCGCAGGTGGCACAGGCCCACTCGACCACTTGTCACCCACAAACGAATGGCCTAGTTGAAACGCAAAATCGCACACTGGTATCCATGTTGAGAGTTTATTGCTCACGCTACATGGATGAATGGGATAGACACTTGCCGCAAGTGATGCGCGCTTACAACAGCACAAAGCATTCCAACACCGGAATTAATCAGCTGGTCACAAAAATATGATGCTAACTGGTCACAAAAATATGATGCTAACTGGAATTAATATGATGCTAACTGGTCACAAAAAAAGCCCTTCCGTTAACGTTCTTCTACCCTGAGTATGAAGGAAAAGAACAGCAACGCAAACGTGCGGGATGTTATTAGAAGGCAGCAAGACCTCAATGACTTAAGCAGGAGGAACGTGCAACAGGCGCGAATTAGACAAAAATGAGATTTGATAAAAATACTGCAGATGCAAAAGCCTACTCAGTTGGCGATTACGTCTGGGTGTTCCAGGAAGTAGTTCCAAGAAAAGGAACTAAAAATTTATTTTAAAAAAAAAGGCGCCGCCCATTTCAGATAACAGAAGTGCACCAAGGAGGTCGTTTTTATCGATTGAACACCGGAAGAGCAGCTCATTACGAAAACATCAAACCGCAAAATGCCTCATAAGAGGACTGGTGCATCTAAGCGAACATGCAGCAGGGAGACTATTTGTTAGTGGATCCTGCTTGTGAAGTGAATGAAAGGGGTACGCGTGACAAAAACGACGGGAATGAGGTGGTGGATAATTGCGATCTGCCTCTGGACCTGGAGTTGACCGAGCGAGTGGAGGTGGACGACGAAACTTTATCTTAGGCCGAAGAGGACTGGGACTGCCCAGAAAAGAGTGAAATTGATAAAGGAGTACAACCTGATTTTCTTCTCACCATGGAAACACCCCAGAGCAAGAAAGGCAGGAACAAGAAGAAGAAGTACAACCCGTATGGCGAGGATTTCGTCATAGACAGGATAATTTTAAGCGATATGATGGAATCGCTGGCTGGTGGGCCTGGATGAAGTAGCGGTGCCAAAAGAGATCGACTTGGTTAATGACATGGATCAGGATTGGATCGACGATCGCTCGGAACCAGATGTAGAGTTGGAACCAGAGGTGGAGCAGACTCATGAGCAAGAACTAACGAACTTGCGAGTGCTGAAATGGCTCCATGATCTACCGGCAGATCCTAAAGAGACAATCTTGACGTTTCAGAACGTCGATAAATACGGCATCAAAAACGTCAGCCATGACAATACCGAGTCCAACTGGGTCGCTCCAGATGGCCCTCTACGCGTTTCGCAACCCATCCTCGATCTGCTCGACTTTGGATGATCGACGGGGACGTCGATGGATATTTTTGTCCGGGGAGTGGGGGTAGTACTCACCCATACCGAAAACTTGATCAGTAAAAAATTAAAATCGGCAAGGGAAACCAGAGAACTGGAAACTGAAGGCGAGAACGCTAAGAAACCAACTTTTGGGCAAATTTTTGAATCTTTTTTTGACCTACCAAACCATTATTCAAACAATATCGTCATAACGGATAGCGATTTCATACTCACGGAACGGATAAGCGCGGATGTAAGCTTCAAAACAGCACTAGCGGCTGACTTTAAAAGAGAGTATAAGAATATCGAGTTTTTATGGAAACAGGGGCTCACAGATACCAGGGAAACATTTGTGTTTCTTGGTCACTAAGGCCACTGATAAGCAACATGTAAATCCAGAGAGCTTGGTATTGGCCGTGACCTCTCTCTCGTTACCAGTCTATGATCCCAATAGGAGAAAGCTACATCCGAGAGAGTTGTATGCCCTTGTACATGTGATATTTTCAGAAACAGACAAAGAGGTTTACTTACCTAAAAAGTACTATCTGAGCAGATGCAAGGAATTGCATTCGGCGATAAGTGGTTTTAATTAAGTTTACTTTATGGGAATTAGGATTAAGTTTTAGGCTAGCTACTTGAGATTATGTTTTCATGTGATAGTGTGAATATGTGATGCTTTTGTAATATGTTATTTTTAGGCTATGTTTTATGTGATGTTTGTAACATAAAAAACCTGGAAAACTCCAGGTACTGAAGGTGACAGCGCTCATTTGTGTGACCTTGATAAAGTTGCAGGTGGACGATCCACTTTGGTGCTCATTCTTAAATCAAGAACGAAAAGAAAATTTCAATTGATAGCTTTTAAAGACGTGAATGATATTGGATCCTGGAAATGGTGCTGCATGAAATGACGGTTTTAAGTCGTGATTTGCTTTTTAGATCTTGATTGATCCAATTTTGTTTATTGGCCGAACTTGAAGAATCAAAAGAACACGACGAGGATAGAAAGATGGGTGACACAAATGACTTGATGGAATTTGTCTCAGCGAGTCCAGGAGCGAATCTAGACGAGATATATCAGCGGCTGATTGATTGTGAAGAACAGCCGGAACTGGCGATGTTCGTGGTCTCCCTCCTCAATGCATTAGGACGAGTGGGTCGAGCGATTCACCCCATCGAAGTAGTGTTGATGTTGGCCTACAGTGAGTCCGGGACCGCCGAGAGAGGTCGAAACCGACTGATGAGATGGCGGCGAGGAGAAATGTCAGGCCACGACTTGGCTCGTGAGCCGGGACTAGGCAAGCAGAGGGATCACCGGCTAGGTGAGATGCCCCTACCTGTTCAACCTGTGCAACCACTCATCGGAGCGAAAAGAATACGTGATGGGCCAGGCCCGTCACACTCAGTAGATTCTCCAACAGCTGCACCTCCCTTGAAGAGTGTGAGGATGAACGAGATAGAGATCCAGACCTCGGAGACAATTGAGACGTTGGAGAAGAAGGATAAGGATCAGAGCGAGCTGTGTGCCAAGTACAGGGCTGTGTTGCTGAGTACAGGGCAATGGCTCGAGAAAGAGACGAATGGAAGAAGAAGTGAGAAGATAC